>NC_041388.1:451209598-451390236 GCF_002162155.2 Triticum dicoccoides | reverse complement strand
AGTAGATGTTAATTTAGGGTTCATAGATAATGATTTTTAGCAGTAGTAAATGTTAATTAGTAGTAGTGATGGTACTAGTTAACTATTGTATAATGTAGTTTATTTTTACTGTTTTTAGTAAGTGTTTAAAATAATTAGTAAGTAAATTAATAAACTAGTTGAACTACTTTAGTTGTAGTTGAACTAGTTTAGTAAGTAAATTAATAAATTAGTTGAACTAGTTGAATTAATAGAACTAATGTATTTTTAGTAAGATAGTTAATATAACTAGTTGAACTACTTTATTTTTAGAAAGAACTAGTTTTTATTTATTTATAGTAAGTTTATATTTAGTAAGAACTAGTTGAATTAATAAAACTAGTTGAACATGTCATATTTGTTGTTATTTTTTAGTTTAAGCAATTATTCGGGATGTATTAATGATAACTTATACAGTTTTTGCTTTTGCAGAAATCAAGGAGCCCCTCCATCATCCCCGCCGTCGTCCCCGACCCCCTCCGACATCAAGGTGAGACCAGCCAAATATCCATGTATATCTTGTGTTGCTCAATAAGGATATGTGGTTGCCCAAGTGGCCGTTCATCTTTAGTTTACACCTCCGAGTGGCCTATGTTTTGCCGGAGTGTTGATTAATTTCCGTTCCGGCAAATTTCGGGCACTCGATAGGTCCTTTTTTTAGCAAAGGTCATGCCGGATTTTTCCGTGAATTCTGGCATGACTTGTGCTAGAATATGTAGGAAATATCGAGTGGCCTGGATTTTCTCGAAAAATAATGATCTAATTTAGGTTTTTTAGTACATATATTTAATTGTACAAGTTTAACCTTTGAATTATGAACGTAGGAAATGTCGTACTCGGACGACGACAGCCTCCCGGGGGAGTGCAGCTGGTGCCATGACGATCGAGGTATGTGCGACAGGTTCATTGAGCTGGATTAAGATCGGCGCTTCATCATTAAGCTCGAGGAGACCTTCGATGTTGAAACGGTACACAACAACGACAAGTGTTTTTTTCGTAATTAAGCATGACTTCAACTATTTCAACGTCTAATTTTCATATTTTACAATTCGACTAGCTTATCCCATGCCATGCAAGATGCTATGTCTTGGCAAGGATGGGTTTTGAAGACCATGAAAATTTTCAAACAAAGAAAATACACATAAGGACCCATCATGATATCGATTTTGAAGTAAATCTCTACAATTCTCAGAGCGTAACCCATTTTTGGTTGCCAAAATTGGGAAGCACTTTGCAAAATGTATGGTTTTTATGAGGGTATAATTGTCACCATGGATCTTGGTGATCCTGACATCAAGGAAGACAATGTGGACATTTGGGTCCTTGTTGATACGCTTCCGATTCTACCGCAATGTGAGTTTCTAAAACATAGTTATTAACTAATTTATATTGTTTATTTCAAAATAGTTGACAGCTTATTTCCATTGACAGCTTATTTTGAATATTCAAAGAATGTGCAGAAGATGGTAGACAAAACCCACTACACCGATGGCTTCGAATTAACTTATAAGGAGAAAAGTCATCTAATTGCTTATTGTACTTATCTTGAGAATTACAATACCTATTATCAAACTCCTCCAAATTATGGTGAATACGTGCCACTAGTGCACGTGTTGAACCACGGTAACTTCTATGGAGATACCCTGGTAAGATTTTTTTACTATTACGACATCCGTGCATCTTTTGCATACTTCTAAAACTAGTACATCATTGCTAACTACGAAGTTATTACTATGTTTTTCAACAGAAAATCCTGATGGATTGTGTGCCTCATCTGATGTATCAGAATGGTCGCCTTGCAGTTCTGAACATACAACCAGGTCAATCTAAGGATCTCACCTATGCATATCGGATTTCTAAAACCGGTGAACACATGCTAATCAAATAATGGAAAAAATGTTTGGACATTCGCAAGGAGGTTCTTGGAAGTAACACTAAGCGAAAGGCAAGAATTGGAGACAGGATAATCTCCATTCTCCATAATGGAGAGTTAGGGGCTATCTTGTTTTTTGCTATTTTACCTTAGAGAATATAGTAGGTCCTATGAGGTACAATATGTTTATTATGTGATACAATGTGTTAGAGTTGATGATGATGAGTACTTGTGATTACGACTAGTGACCAATTTGCTATGTGATGTCTCATTGATGAAAACGATGATCTTGAGGAGGTGTTATATGACAATGATGTATTATGATGATAAGTTGTTAATGATATGATGATGATGATATTTATTATATCATTGGGTGAAAGAACCGCGGATTAGTTTCAAGTGGATGTCCATCCACTTGAAACTAGTCCACGGTTCTTTCACCCCGTGATGTAATAACTCATTATGATGTAAAAACAATTTCTAAATTCCTGTTGTATGAAAACTTATGTAAAGGTGTACGAATACAACATGAAATAAAAAAGAAATAAAATACGAAATAATAGTAGCAGCGCGGGCAGGGAGAAGCGCTACTACTAATTACCAGTAGCGCTCCTCCGAGAAGTCGCTACTACTAAGTCGATTTAGCAGTAGTGTGGGCGGAGGCACGCTACTGCTATACGTTAGCTGTAGCGCCTTATCAGTAGCGCATCGCCCCGCGCTACTGATAGGCCTAAAACTAGCGCTGCTGCTAGGATTTTCCCTAGTAGTGTTAGGGCCCTCTCGGTGTTACAATATCCATCATCGTCTGGCCAGACACAATGTGATTTGATCACATGGGGTGCTGGAACGCGGAAACGAGAAAAGAGAACAAAACCAATAATGAGGTAGCTGGTATAATGGAAAAGTTGTTGATTCACAAGGATGCCGATAAGTCTCACCTCAGGTATTTGTAACATATTGCGAAGCAACAGGTATAACACACAACAACTATAGGTTCACTCAAATATTCATTCATGTGGGTATAGCAGTCAATATGGATGTCCTCGGTTCCGCTATTGATCATTGATCAGAAAGTGTTCCGTTCATGTCTATACTTCACCGAACCTACAGGGTCACATGCTTAAGGGTCTTCTATCTGCTGAATACTAGACAGGGGGTCTGAGAGAAAGTCACCGAAGAAGTTTCGAAGACAACGGAAAGGTTCTAGAGAGAACACCAGAAAAGTTTTGGTAAAACTAAAAACTTGTTTCGGAGTAAACCATTAAGCCAAAAAGGTTTCAGCACGCGCCAGGAACTTTTTGGAGGTTTCCAGATTGTTCTGGTAACACTACAACAAAATTGACATATTGTGACGAAAATCCTCGTGACGATGGTCGAGAATGTCACATAAATTCCTAATGTGTGAAGTTGTCGTAGGTGACGTCACCAATTACCACAAACCGGTGACGGTGACCGTCACCAAATTTCCTAGACCTTTTAGCACACCTGGCTCCCAAGTTTTGTGACATTTTGGTAATTTTCATGACAAGCCCGCTAGAGTCACCGAATACTACAAATGTGTGAAGACCAATTTTGTCATGTTATGTATAGTAGTCAGACTCGCCATAGCTAGTTCTTGGGTAATTGAGCTATTGTACCCATGCGTCAATGTTAGCAATGGGACTTGCCACAGTTTTTTCAAAGGCTGTTGAGTGTTGTATTTTTTTGATATAATATAAATAGGAAGTGGGCATGGAAATACTTATAATAATTAAAGGTAAAACTTATTTTGTTCTTTCTAATATAAATAGTTAGTGGTTGGGAAAAACTTGAACCGAGCGTCTGTGAGCTGATGTTTATCTAAAAAATGAAAATAAGGGAGCCAAGAGGGAATGAGTGAACATTATTTAACTATAATATAATAAATATTTAGTGGGTATGCAAAAAAACCTTCAATGGCGCACTCGTGAGCTAATGCTGTGACATTTCTATCTCAAAAGTGAAAATGGAAATATGAGAGCCGATGGGATATTTTAAATTCTTATCAACCACCTTTTAAAACGATGGCACACCAAAAAGTCAGAACCACGGAGCAAAAAAAGAAAAACAGAATTCAGCTCCAAGCACGGGACAACTAATTTGGCACTAGGTCTCACGCCCACGCTCTGTGCCTCCAAATAAAACCACAGCCCAAAAAATCCCCAAATACACATGTACCGACTCGCACCTGACTCAAATCTCATCTCACCAATGGCGCCCCCAAATCACTCGCCGCCAGCTGCACCACCCAAATTCCCTCCCTGCCTCCGCCCTCTAGTCCGCCGCCACCCTGTTTGTCTGCTTCCCCGTCCCCAGCCACCACTACACCGATGCCGACCTGCCCCGTTTGCTGCCTGGTCCGACCTCCATGCTACCTCCACTGCCACTTCATAGATGGCTTGTCGACCATCGCCCAGTTCATCTCTGGCGCCTTCCCCAACTTCGTTTCTCACCGCATGCCTCACCAAGATTTGGACGCTGCCTCACCACCCCTCCATCACTCACTACTTGAGATGTAGATGGTGATTTACAAGATTGGTTTCGTCCAACGACCAACAAGACAGTGACGGCGGGAGATACCAGGTTTGGGAGAGGCAACCCGATGATGCAGATAGGCTAGTAGATGGGTCGGAAACTCTGCAAGGAACCCGGCTACATCACCGTTAGATCCGCTCCCCTTCAACTACTCGAGGGTAATATTTCGCTGCTTCCTTTTTCTTCCATAATTTCCCGATGTAATATTTGTGATCTGGAATTTGATTCTTCTAACCACCTATTTGAGATCTCCTTTTCCTAGTTGCAGTTCATCTAGATCAGGAGTAAGATCAATGTCCTTTACTCTTATCAAAGGTATGTTCCGAACTGTCTCTAAATTTCTACTTCGAGATTATGCAATCTCCAGCATGCTCAAGAACATCTAATATGTGACTAGACTCTACGTTTAGAGTATTAACAGTGAAACTGTACTAAGAATAGCCTTTTATTAGTAACTATACACAAGAAGTCAATATTCTGTGATAACAATTAACAAGGTAAAGATATGTTGAGGGCTTGTATCATGGGCCATACTGTAGTTGCTAGCTGCTAAAAAATCTATATACTAAAAGGTTCATTCAGATGCTAATACTGCTCGATGGAAGAGAAAATGTTTATGTTGTTCTGTAATATTTTTTCTCCATGTGAACACTTGTCAGTATATTGTTTCTCTTCTGTTTTATTCCCCTATAAAGCAGGCGCATTAATCGACTGCTCACTGTAGGTAGCAGGGTTGGGTTTGCAATATCAATATAATCTTATCGACCTTGCTATGTTGGTAAAGTCTGAAGCTTAAACTTTGTACTACTTGCTTGTTGCTTCTCCACTTTCTGTTTTCTTACAGTCCAGTCTTTGATAATTCCATACCTGGTCGTGTATACCTAACATTTAAGCTCATCGTGTCCTTCCTTTGTGCATAACTTGCATTTTTGTTTGTTATATTTAGATTGAGGAAGCAACGTACAACTGCAGTGCAAGTACACAATTAGCTGTAGTTGCTGGGGAAGGTGAGTAAGCACACAACTGATTAAAATAGTGTAGACAGTACTAGTACTAGTTGCTTATGGCACGTATTTGTACATAAGGTTATGAACGGCCAAATTCATAGCATGTCTAGATCAATTCAGAGATGAGAAAACACACAGTTAATAGGAATAATGTGGCATGTAGTTGTTGGGTGATGACCTCTAGATATTGCATTATTCTGAGATTGTTCATTATAATGGATGAATGGATGTCACTCCTTACTAAAGAAACATTTTTGTGTTTTGGTCTGCGATTTTTAGTACACTACCGATCGGTTTTCATAGTGATGTGCTGATCTAAACTTTTGTAGTAACCTAGTCATTCACATGCTACTTAAAACTTTAAGTAGCACACTAGTTAAAAGTGCAGCAGCGATCGATGTAAATTTTTTTGACTGACAATTTTTATACAAGTTTGTGTCTTCTTGTTTTGCCAAACTAATACACTGTTCTATTGGCCCATCTGCATACCTGCAAATCTAGTTAATAATGTACTCAGCTTTGTAATTTGATAGATTGTGTGCTTCTTAGTGGTACTGTTATACGTTTTTATCTTGCATGTTTTTATTGAAGGAAATATGCCCTAGAGGCAATAATAAAGTTATTATTTATTTCCTTATATCATGATAAATGTTTATTATTCATGCTAGAATTGTATTAACCGGAAACATAATACATGTGTGAATACATAGACAAACAGAGTATCACTAGTATGCCTCTACTTGACTAGCTCGTTAATCAAAGATGGTTATGTTTCCTGACCATGAACAATGAGTTGTTATTTGATTAACGAGGTCACATCATTAGTTGAATGATCTGATTGACATGACCCATTCCATTAGCTTAGCACCTGATCGTTTAGTATGTTGCTATTGCTTTCTTCATGACTTATACATGTTCCTATGACTATGAGATTATGCAACTCCCGTTTGCCGGAGGAACACTTTGGGTGCTACCAAACGTCACAACGTAACTGGGTGATTATAAAGGAGCATTACAGGTGTCTCCAAAGGTAGATGTTGGGTTGGCGTATTTCGAGATTAGGATTTGTCACTCCGATTGTCGGAGAGGTATCTCTGGGCCCTCTCGGTAATGCACATCACATAAGCCTTGCAAGCACTGCAACTAATATGTTAGTTGTGAGATGATGTATTACGGAACGAGTAAAGAGACTTGTCGGTAACGAGATTGAACTAGGTATGGGATACCGACGATCAAATCTCGGGCAAGTAACATACCGATGACAAAGGGAACAACGTATGTCGTTATGCGGTCTGACCGATAAAGATCTTCGTAGAATATGTAGGAGCCAATATGGGCATCCAGGTCCCGCTATTGGTTATTGACCGGAAACGTGTCTTGGTCATGTCTACATTGTTCTCGAACCCGTAGGGTCCGCACGCTTAAGGTTACGATGACAGTTATATTATGAGTTTATGCATTTTGATGTACCGAAGGTTGTTCGGAGTCCCGGATGTGATCACGGACATGACGAGGAGTCTCGAAATGGTCGAGACGTAAAGATTGATATATTGGAAGCCTATATTTGGATATCGGAAGTGTTCCGGGTGAAATCGGGATTTTACCGGAATACCGAGAGGGTTATCGGAACCCCCCGGGAGCTTTTTGGGCCATAGTGGGCCTTAGTGGAAAAAAGAAGGGGCTGCCCTAGATGGGCTGCGTGCCACCCCCTTCCCCTAGTCCTATTAGGACTAGGAGAGGTGGCCGTCCCCCTCCTCCTCTTTTCCCCTCCGAGGAATCCTAGTTGGACTAGGATTGGAGGGGGAATCCTACTCCCAGAGGGAGTAGGACTCTCCTGCGCCTCCCCCCCTTTGGCCGGCCAGCCTCCTCTCCTCTCCTCCTTTATATACGGAGGCAGGGGCACCTCTAAACACACAAGTTGACACAAGTTGATCCACGTGATCGATTCCTTAGCCGTGTGCGGTGCCCCCTGCCACCATATTCCTCGATAATACTGTAGCGGAGTTTAGGCGAAGCCCTGCTGCTGTAGTTCATCAAGATCGTCACCACGCCGTCGTGCTGACGGAACTCTTCCCAGACACTTTGCTGGATCGGAGTCCGGGGATCGTCATCGAGCTGAACGTGTGCTCGAACTCGGAGGTGCCGTAGTTTCGGTGCTTGATCGGTTGGATCGTGAAGACGTACGACTACTTCCTCTACGTCGTGTCATCGCTTCCGTAGTCGGTCTGCGTAGGGTACGTAGACAATACTCTCCCCCTCGTTGCTATGCATCACATGATCCTGTGTGCGCGTAGGAAATTTTTGAAATTACTACGAAACTCTACAGTGGCATCCGAGCCTAGGTTATTTATGTTGATGTTATATGCACGAGTAGAACACAAGTGAGTTGTGGACGATACAAGTCATACTGCCTACCAGCATGTCATACCTTGGTTCGGCGGTATTGTTGGACGAGACGACCCAGACCAACCTTACGCGTACGCTTACGCGAGACCGGTTCCCTCGACGTGCTTTGCACAGAGATGGCTTGCGGGCGACTGTCTCTCCAACTTTAGTTGAACCAAGTATGGCTACGCCCGGTCCTTGCGAAGGTTAAAACGGAGTCTATTTGACAAACTATCGTTGTGGTTTTGATGCGTAGGTGAGATTGGTTCTTACTTAAGCCCGTAGCAGCCACGTAAAACAAGCAACAACAAAGTAGAGGACGTCTAACTTGTTTTTGCAGGGCATGTTGTGATGTGATATGGTCAAGGCATGATGCTGAATTTTATTGTATGAGATGATCATGTTTTGTAACCAAGTTATCGGCAACTGGCAGGAGCCATATGGTTGTCGCTTTATTGTATGCAATGCAATCGCGATGTAATGCTTTACTTTATTACTAAACGGTAGTGATAGTCGTGGAAGCATAAGATTGGTGAGACGACAACGATGCTACGATGGAGATCAAGGTGTCGCGCCGGTGACGATGGTGATCATGACGGTGCTTCGGAGATGGAGATCACAAGCACAAGATAATGATGGCCATATCATATCACTTATATTGATTGCATGTGATGTTTATCTTTTTATGCATCTTATCTTGCTTTGATTGACGGTAGCATTATAAGATGATCTCTCACTAAATTATCAAGAAGTGTTCTCCCTGAGTATGCACCGTTGCGAAAGTTCTTCGTGCTGAGACACCACGTGATGATCGGGTGTGATAGGCTCTACGTTCAAATACAACGGGTGCAAAACAGTTGCGCACGCAGAATACTCAGGTTAAACTTGACGAGCCTAGCATATGCAGATATGGCCTCGGAACACGGAGACCGAAAGGTCGAGCGTGAATCATATAGTAGATATGATCAACATAATGATGTTCACCGATGAAACTACTCCATCTCACGTGATGATCGGACATGGTTTAGTTGATTTGGATCACATGATCACTTAGAGGATTAGAGGGATGTCTATCTAAGTGGGAGTTCTTAAGTAATATGATTAAATTGAACTTAAATTTATCATGAACTTAGTCCTGGTAGTATTTTGCAAATCATGTTGTAGATCAATAGCTCGCGTTGTTGCTTCCCTGTGTTTATTTTGATATGTTCCTAGAGAAAATTGTGTTAAAAATGTTAGTAGCAATGTTGCGGATTTGATCCGTGATCTGAGGTTAAATCCTCATTGCTGCACAGAAGAATTATCTCCTTAATGCACCGCTAGGTGACAGACCTATTGCAGGAGCAGATGCAGAAGTTATGAACGTCTGGCTAGCTCAATATGATGACTACTTGATAGTTTAGTGCACCATGCTTAACGGCTTAGAATCGGGACTTCAAAGACGTTTTGAACGTCATGGACCATATGAGATGTTCCAGGAATTGAAGTTAATATTTCAAGCAAATACCCGAGTTGAGAGATATGAAGTCTCCAACAAGTTCTATAGCTAAAAGATGGAGGAGAATCGCTCAACTAGTGAGCATGTGCTCAGATTGTCTGGGTACTTCAATCGCTTGAATCAAGTGGGAGTTAATCTTCCAGATAAGATAGTGATTGACAGAATTCTCTAGTCACCATCACCAAGTTAGTAGAACTTCGTAATGAACTATAGTATGCAAGGGATGATGAAAATGATTCCCGAGCTCTTCGTGATGTTGAAATCAACGAAGGTAGAAATCAAGAAAGAGCATCAAGTGTTGATGGTTGACAAGATCACTAGTTTCAAGAAAAGGGCAAAGGGAAAGAAAGGGGAACTTCAAGTAGATTGACAAGCAAGTTGTCACTCCCACGAAGAAGCCCAAAGCTGAACCAAAGCCTGAAACTGAGTGCTTACACTGCAAAGGAAATGGTCACTGGAAGCGGAACTACCCTAAATATTTGGTGGATAAGAAGGATGGCAAAGTGAAAAGGGGTATATTTGATATACAGGTGTTTGATGTGTGCTTTACTAGTGTTTATAGCAACCCCTCGGTATTTGGTACTGGTTCAGTTGCTAAGAGTAGTAACTCGAAACGGAAGTTGCAGAATAAACAGAAACTAGTTAAGGGTGAAGTGATGATGTGTGTTGAAAGTAGTTTCAAGATTGATATGATCATCATCGCACACTCCCTATTCTTTCGGGATTAGTGTTGAACCTAAATAAATGTTATTTGGTGTTTTGTTGAGCATGAATATGATTTGATCATGTTTATTGCAATACGGTTATTCATTTAAGTAAGAGAATAAACTGTTGTTCTATTTACATGAATAAAACCTTATATGGTTACACACCCAATGAAAATGGTTCATTGGATCTCGATCGTAGTGATACACATATTCATAATATTGATGCCAAAAGATGCAAAGTTAATAATGATAGTGCAACTTATTTGTGGCACTGCCGTTTGGGTCATATCGGTGTAAAGCGCATGAAGAAACTCCATAAAGATGGATTTTCGGAATCACTTGGTTATGAATCATTTGATGCTTGCGAACCGTGCCTTTTGGGCAAGATGACTAAAACTCCGTTCTTCGGAACAATGGAACGAGTTACTGACTTGTTGGAAATAATACATACCGATGTATGCGATCCAATGAGTGCTGTTGCTCGTGGCAAGCATCGTTGTTTTCTAACCTTCACAAGATGATTTGAGCAGATATGGGTATATCTACTTGATGAAACATAAGTCTGAAATAGTTGAAAGGTTCAAAGAATTTCAGAGTGAAGTGGAAAAATCATCGTAACAAGAAAATAAAGTTTCTGCGATCTGATCGCGGAGACAAATATTTGAGTTACGAGTTTGGTCTTCAATTAAAACAATGTGGAATAGTTTCACAGCTCACGCCACCTGGAACACCACATCGTTATGGTGTGTCCGAACGTCGTAACCGCACTTTATTTGATATGGTGCGATCTATGATATCTCTTTACCACTATCGTTTTGGGGTTATGCATTAGAGACAGCTGCATTCACGTTTTAAAATAGGGCACCATCTAAATCCGTTGAGACGACACTGTATGAACTATGGTTTAGCAGTAAACCTAACATGTTGTTTCTTAAAGTTTGGGGCTGCGATGCTTATGTGAAAAAGGTTTCATCCTGATAAGCTCGAACCCAAATCGGAGAAGTGCGTCTTCATACCCAAAGGAAATTGTTGGGTACACCTTCTATCACAGATCCGAAGGCAAGACATTCGTTGCTAAAATGGATCTTTTCCAGAGAAGGAGTTTCTCTCGAAAGAAGTGAGTGGGAGGAGAGTAGAACTTGATGAGGTAATTATACCTTCTCCCTTATTGGAAAGTAGTTCATCACAGAAATCAGTTCCAGTGATTCCTACACCAATAAGTGAGGAAGTTAATGATGATGATCATCAAACTTCAGATCAAGTTACTACCAAACCTCGTAGGTCTTCCAGAGTAAGATCCGCACCAGAGTGGTACGGTAATCATGTTCTGGAAGTCATGTTACTAGACCATGATGAACCTACGAACTATGAGGAAGCAATGATGAGCCCAGATTCCACGAAATGGCTTGAGGCCATGAAATCTGAGATATGATCCATGTATGAGAACAAAGTGTAGACTTTGATTGACTTGCCCGATGATCGGTGAGTCATTAAGAATAAATGGATCTTCAAGAGGAAGACGGACGTTGATAGTAGTGTTACTATCTACAAAGCTAGACTTGTCGAAAAAGGTTTTTGACAAAGTTCAAGGTGTTGAATATGATGAGATTTTCTTACTCGTATCGATGCTTAAAAGTCTGTCCGAATCATGTTAGCAATTGCCGCATTTTATGATTATGAAATTTGGCAGATGGATGTCAAAACTGCATTCCTGAATGGATTTCTGGAAGAAGAGTTGTATATGATGCAACCGGAAGGTTTTGTCGATCCAAAGGGAGCTAACAAAGTGTGCAAGCTCCAGCGATCCATTTATGGACTGGTGCAAGAATCTCGGAGTTGGAATATACGCTTTGATAAGTTGATCAAAGCATATAGTTATTGTACAGACTTACAGTGAAGCCTGTATTTACAAGAAAGTGAGTGGGAGCACTACAACATTTCTGATAAGTATATGTGAATGACATATTGTTGATCGGAAATAATGTAAAATTATTCTGCAAAGCATGAAAGGATACTTGAATAAAAGGTTTTCAAAGAAAGACCTTGGTGAAGCTGCTTACACATTGAGCATCAAGATCTATATAGATAGATGAAGACGCTTGATAAGATTTTTTCAATGAATACATACCTTGATAAATTTTTGAAATAGTTCAAAATGGAACAGTCAAAGAAGGAGTTCTTGCCTGTGTTGCAAGGTGTTAAGTTGAGTAAGACTCAAAGCCCGACCACGGCAGAAAATAGAAAGAGAATGAAAGTCATTCCCTATGCCTCAGTCATAGGTTCTATAAAGTATGCCATGCTGTATACCAGATCTATTGTATGCCATACCACTGAGTTTGGCAAGGGAGTACAATAGTGATCTAGGAGTAGATCACTGGAGAAGCGGTCAAAATTGTCCTTAGTGGAATAAGGATATGTTTCTCGATTATGGAAAAAGGTTCGTCGTAAAAGGTTACGCCGATGCAAGTTTGACACTAATCTAGATGACTCTAAATCTTGATCTAGATACATATTGAAAGTGGGAGCAATTAGCTAGAGTAGCTCCGTGCAGAGCATTGTAGACATAGAATTCGCAAAATACTTACGGATCTGTATATGACATACCCGTTGACTAAGATTCTCTCACAAGCAAAACATGATCACACCTTAGTACTCCTTGGGTGTTAATCACATAGCGATGTGAACTAGATTACTGAATCTAGTAAACCCTTTGGGTGTTGGTCACATAGCGATGTGAACTATGGGTGTTAATCACATGGTGATGTGAACTATTGCTGTTAAATCACATGGCGATGTGAACTAGATTATTGACTCTAGTGCAAGTGGGAGACTGAAGGAAATATGCCCTAGAGGCAATAATAAAGTTATTATTTATTTCCTTATATCATGATAAATGTTTATTATTTATGCTAGAATTGTATTAACCGGAAACATAATACATGTGTGAATACATAGACAAACAGAGTGTCACTAGTATGCCTCTACTTGACTAGCTCGTTAATCAAAGATGGTTATGTTTCCTGACCATGAACAATGAGTTGTTATTTGATTAACGAGGTCACATCATTAGTTGAATGATCTGATTGACATGACCCATTCCATTAGCTTAGCACCTGATCGTTTAGTATGTTGCTATTGCTTTCTTCATGACTTATACATGTTCCTATGACTATGAGATTATGCAACTCCCGTTTGCCGGAGGAACACTTTGGGTGCTACCAAACGTCACAACGTAACTGGGTGATTATAAAGGAGCATTACAGGTGTCTCCAAAGGTAGATGTTGGGTTGGCGTATTTCGAGATTAGGATTTGTCACTCCGATTGTCGGAGAGGTATCTCTGGGCCCTCTCGGTAATGCACATCACATAAGCCTTGCAAGCACTGCAACTAATATGTTAGTTGTGAGATGATGTATTACGGAACGAGTAAAGAGACTTGCCGGTAACGAGATTGAACTAGGTATGGGATACCGACGATCAAATCTCGGGCAAGTAACATACCGATGACAAAGGGAACAACGTATGTCGTTATGCGGTCTGACCGATAAAGATCTTCGTAGAATATGTAGGAGCCAATATGGGCATCCAGGTCCCGCTATTGGTTATTGACCGGAAACGTGTCTTGGTCATGTCTACATTGTTCTCGAACCCGTAGGGTCCGCACGCTTAAGGTTACGATGACAGTTATATTATGAGTTTATGCATTTTGATGTACCGAAGGTTGTTCGGAGTCCCGGATGTGATCACGGACATGACGAGGAGTCTCGAAATGGTCGAGACGTAAAGATTGATATATTGGAAGCCTATATTTGGATATCGGAAGTGTTCCGGGTGAAATCGGGATTTTACCGGAATACCGAGAGGGTTATCGGAACCCCCCGGGAGCTTTTTGGGCCATAGTGGGCCTTAGTGGAAAAAAGAAGGGGCTGCCCTAGATGGGCTGCGTGCCACCCCCTTCCCCTAGTCCTATTAGGACTAGGAGAGGTGGCCGTCCCCCTCCTCCTCTTTTCCCCTCCGAGGAATCCTAGTTGGACTAGGATTGGAGGGGGAATCCTACTCCCAGAGGGAGTAGGACTCTCCTGCGCCTCCCCCCCTTTGGCCGGCCAGCCTCCTCTCCTCTCCTCCTTTATATACGGAGGCAGGGGCACCTCTAAACACACAAGTTGACACAAGTTGATCCACGTGATCGATTCCTTAGCCGTGTGCGGTGCCCCCTGCCACCATATTCCTCGATAATACTGTAGCGGAGTTTAGGCGAAGCCCTGCTGCTGTAGTTCATCAAGATCGTCACCACGCCGTTGTGCTGACGGAACTCTTCCCCGACACTTTGCTGGATCGGAGTCCGGGGATCGTCATCGAGCTGAACGTGTGCTCGAACTCGGAGGTGCCGTAGTTTCGGTGCTTGATCGGTTGGATCGTGAAGACGTACGACTACTTCCTCTACGTCGTGTCATCGCTTCCGCAGTCGGTCTGCGTAGGGTACGTAGACAATACTCTCCCCCTCGTTGCTATGCATCACATGATCCTGTGTGCGCGTAGGAAATTTTTGAAATTACTACGAAACTCTACATTTATCTCATTAAGATGCAACATGCTATTGTGTTTCCTCAGTTTATAGGCGTTGGGGGGAGTTAGCCGTGAGACTTGAAGCACAAGACAAAGCATTTGATATTGATGCAAAGGAAGCATCAAGAAGAATTGGAAGCTGTGAAGAAGAGCCAACAAAAGAAGAATGAAGCCTGGGAAAAGAAGCAACATAATACAGATAACCTGATTGGTTTTCTCTTAAGGGCTCAAGCAACTCAGCAAGAATTCATTGTCTTCTATCGTGTCAAACTTGAGTCGGTGTTATTTTTATTGTCATTTCTATTTAGAGGATGATTTGGCTTAGAGATTGAATATATAATATAATTTGTCTTGCGTTTCATAATGTGATTGGGCTCACAATTTATTTATATAATGTGATGTGATGTGAATTAAATACTTACTGTGATATGCATTTGCAATATAGTGGATCTGATAATTCATTGCAAATTATTCAAAATATAGTAAATGTATTTTGATGATGTCATTTTCATCTATAATGAAAGTAGTGATGCTAGTGTTGGGGTAATCTGTGTGGGTGTTTATATGGCATAAAGTCGGTAACGTTGCTCCATCATTGAATATCGTACGATATGGCAACTTTCCTCCTAACTTGTGACATTAATCCACCGTCATAGAAATAACAAGTTGTTGACGTTCTAGAGAACGTCACGGAAGGTCCCATTTTAGTGACATTATTTCATGCACGCCGTCACGAGGAGTAATCTGTGACGGGGATTCCGTGATTATGCTTGTGACGCCCATAAAATGTCACTCAAGTGTAATTTGTGACATTATTAGCTTTTCGATGACATTTTTTGGCCCGTCATAGTAGGCCTAATCTCTTGTAGTGTAACTTTTGGATTTTTTCTGCAGATATTAACCGGAAATGTTCCAGAGCTGCCGAAAACGCTTTGGTAGCTTTTCACCGATGAAAATCATTGTCCGGAATTGTTCCAGAATGCGTCTAGAATTATTTTAGTGTGTACTGGAAATGTTCTAGACCTACAGAAAAAGTTTCAGATTTAACCGTTGCTTTTGGAAAGCCACATTTTTGGGCTTTCCCCAAAAGATCTAGGGATGACATGGAAGGGTGGGAACCCCCTTTTAGGGGGCCCACAAGTGGTGGACGTCCAAGGGGAGCTCCTCCATGAAGCGCCACTTGCCTCCCCAATATGCCCTTTATGTGGGACATAAAGCATAGGCATGTTGGGGTTTTCATGGGCCACTCTACCCCTTGGGTTTTCCTATAAATAGAGGTGGAGAGGAGCTCGCCGCACTCACTACTTACTCTCATACAAATGCCATGCATGATCTGGCTTTCTCTCTCCCTTCCATTGAAATAGTTTCATACAGTTGAAAGGTTGGCTGGGTTCCGGTGGGAACTAGTTCTGGACAGCGAAACCCTGCCGGATAGTGATACATCTCCAATGTATCTATAATTTATGAAGTATTCATGCTGTTATATTATCATTCTTGGGTATTTTACAATAATTTTATAGCAACTTTATATCATTTTTTGGGACTAACCTATTGACCCAGTGCCCAGTGCCAGTTGCTGTTTTTTACATTGCAGGAAATCAATATCAAACGGAGTCCAAACACCGTGAAACTTTGTGTGGATTTTTATGATTATGAAATCTGGCAAATGGACGTCAAAACTGCATTCCTTAATGGATTTCTCAAAGAAGAGTTGTATATGATGCAACCAGAATGTTTTGTCTATCCTAAAGATGCTAACAAAGTGTGCAAGTGATATGTCTCCAACATATCTATAATTTATGAAGTATTCATGCTATTTTATTATCATTCTTGGATGTTTTACAATCATTTTATAACAACTTTATATCATTTTTGGGACTAACCTATTGACCCATGCCCAGTGCCAGTTGCTGTTTTTTGCTTGTTTTCTACATCGCAGGAAATCAATATCAAATGGAGTCCAAAGACCGCAAAACTTTGTGTGGATTTTTTATGGACCAGAACACCCAGGATGGGCCAGAGCAGCACCTGGGGGGTGCCCCGAGAGGGGCACAACCCACCAGGGCGCGCCCAGGTGGGTTGTGCCCACCTTGATGGCCTCCCACACCCCCTCTTTACCCTATAAATTCTCAAATATTTCGAAAACCCTTGGAGTTAACCTAGATCAGAAGTTCCGCCGCTGCAAGGCTCTGTAGCCACCGAACTGGCACCCCGCCGAAGGGGGGAATCATCTCTGATGGCCATCTTCATCATGCCGGCAGCCACCACGATGAGAAGGGAGTAGTCCACCCTCAGGGCTGAGGGTTTGTACCAGTAGCTATGTGTTTAATCTCTCTATATCTCTCTCTCTCTCGTGTTCTTGAGATGCCACGATCTTGATGTATCGCGGGCTTTGTTAATATAGTCGGATCATATGGTGTTTCCCCCTCTCCATCTTGTTGTGAATTGAGTTTTCACTTTGAGATTTTGTTGTTATCGGATTGAATACTTTTATGGATTTGAGAGCACTTGATATATGTATTGCAATTGAATACTCGTGGTGACAATGGGGTGTCGTATTGATTCACTTGATACATGTTTTGGCACTCAGCTTGCGGATTCCCGAGGTGACATTGGGGTAATCTATGCATAGGGGTTGATGCACGTTCTTGTCTTTGTTTCTCCGGTAGAAATCTTGGGGCACTCTTTGAAGTTCTTCGTGTTGGATTGAATATTATGAATCTGGATTTGCTTTGGTGTTATTTTAGTACGAACTCTTGATTAGATCGATCGGAAAGAATAGCTTCGTGTTATTTTAGTACTAACTCTAGGATAGATTGATCGGAAAGAATAGCTTTGAGGTGGTTTCGTACCCTACAAACAATTTTGTCTTATGTTCTCCGCTAGATAGGAACTTTGGAGTGATTCTTTGTTGCACGTTGAGGGACGGTTATATGATCCAATTATATTAGCATTGTTGGGAGATTGCACTAGTGAAAGTATGGACCCTAGGCCTCATTTTCAAGCATTGCAATACCATTTTTGTGCCCTTTTACTATTTGCTACCTTGCTGTTTTTATTTATCCAGATTATAAAAATATATTTCTGCCATCAATATTACACTTTTATCACCATCTCTTCGCCGAACTAGTGCACCTACACAAATTACCATTGTATTTGGTGTGTTGGGGACACAAGAGATTTCTTGTATTTGATTGCAGGGTTGTTTGAGAGAGTCCACCTTCATCGTACGCCTCCCACGGATTGATAAACCTTAGGTCATCCACTTGAGGGAAAATTGCTACTGTCCTACAAAACTCTGCACTTGGAGGCCCAACACGAGTCTACAAGAATAAAGTTGTGTACTAGACATTAGATAGCTGACACCATATGTGTGCAACCTGATAGAGAGGTCATAGTTTCGATCTTAGTTCAAGAGTGCCTCCTGGAGGGCTATCTGAGTGACCATATGAGATTTTGAGAGTGCCTCCCGAAGGGCTGTTCGTGACACCGTCCGAGGGACTGTTTGACCGCCTCCCAAAGGACTGTCCGAGGAGCTGACGGAGAGAACATCCTCGCGGTTGGGAAGTTGTAAATCCTAGTTGTGGGGATCTGCACCGACGATCTACATTGAATCTACTTCCTCTATGCTTCGAGTCGGTAATGATCAGATCAAAAACCTTGTATGCATCTCCATAGTGATCCTAGGTGTGCTACCAGTACCGATTTTGTTTTGTTTTCTGACACGTTCTCCTTTAGTGGCATCATGAGCCGTGCTATGCGTAGATGTAGTTTACGATCTATAATACATAGAGATGTATGGGTATTGCATAATATATTTTTGTAGTAGATGAGATCTATTGCTGAAAATTATTTATGCGGGTAGCAGATGAAATCTGTTACCCGATGTTGTTGTTGCTTCCCTGAAATTTGCGTATTTCTGATCTTGATAATGACATGGTGGATGATAACCCACAAGTATAGGGGATCAATTGTAGCTTTTTTGATAAATAAGAGTGTCGAAATCAATGAGGAGCTAAAGGTAGAATTTATATTCTCTTCAAGTTCTATCGACCAATGATACAACTCTACGCACACTTAACGTTTTCTTTATTAAAACAAGTATGGAACTAGAAGTATTTTGTAGGTGTAAAGAGATAGGTTTGCAAGATAATAAAGAATGTGAAAATAAAAATTAGGTGATGTTCTAATAAAAGTACAATTAAATTAGTATAGCAAGTGTGGAAAAGTGATGGTAGGATTTGCGAAATTGTCCCTAGGAAATTGGCTAAGTTTACTAGATCGATGTCAAGTTTTTATGTGGGAGAGGCCATTGCTAGCATGTCATCCCTTACTTGAAATTCTATGCACTTATGTGTGACGCACCGGAACCAATGCTCCAGACGCCTTCAATGTTTTGTGTGTAGCCGCGTTATTTAATTGTTTGCTCCATTTCATTTTTGCATTGCATCATGTCATCATCGTTGGGGAACGTAGTAATTTCAAAAAAATTCCTACGCACACGCAAGATCATGGTGATGCATAGCAACGAGGGGAGAGTGTGATCTACGTACCTTGTAGATCGACAACGGAAGCGTTGACGCAACGTAGAGGAAGTAGTCGTATGTCTTCCTGATCCGGCCGATCCAAGCACCGTTACTCCGGCACCTCCGAGTTCTTGGCACACGTTCAGCTCGATGACGATCCCCGGGCTTCGATCCAGCAAAGCGTCAGGGAGGAGTTCCGTCAGCACGACGGCGTGGTGACGATCTTGATGTTCTACCGTCGCAGGGCTTCGCCTAAGCACTGCAACAATATGACCGAGGTGGAATATGGTGGAGGGGGCACCGCACATGGCTAAGGAACGATCATAAAGATCAACTTGTGTGTCCCTGGGGTGCCCCTTGCCTCAGTATATAAAGGGTGGAGGAGGAGGAGGCCGGCCAAGGCTTGGTGCGGCCAGGATGTGGAGTCCTACTAGGACTCCAAGTCCTAGTAGGAGTCCACCAAGAGGGGAGGAAGGGAGAAGGAAGTGGAGGAGAAGGAAAGGTGGCCAACCCCCTTTTCCCTAGTCCAATTCGGACTAGAGGGGAGGGGGGCGCAGCAGCCCCTTGGCCCTTTCTCCTCTTCCCACTAAAGCCCATCAAGGCCCATTGCTTCTTCCGTAACTACCCGGTACTCCGAAAAATACCCGAATCACTCAGAACCTTTCCGATGTCCGAATATAGTCGTCCAATATATCGATCTTTACGTCTCAACCATTTCGAGACTCCTTGTCATGTCCCCGATCTCATCCGGGACTCCGAACTCCTTCGGTACATCAAAACTCATAAACTCATAATATAACTGTCATCGAAACCTTAAGCATGCGGACCCTACGGTTCGAGAACAATGTAGACATGACCGAGACACGTCTCCGGTCAATAACCAATAGCGGGACCTGGATGCCCATATTGGCTCCTACATATTCTACGAAGATCTTTATCGGTCATACCGCATAACAACATACGTTGTTCCCTTTGTCATCGGTATGTTACTTGCCCGAGATTCGATCGTCGGTATCCAATACCTAGTTCAATCTCGTTACCGGCAAGTCTCTTTACTCGTTCCGTAATACATCATCCCGCAACTAACTCATTAGTTGCAATGCTTGCAAGGCTTAAGTGATGTGCATTACCGAGAGGGCCCAGAGATACCTCTCCGACATTCGGAGTGACAAATCCTAATCTCGAAATACGCCAACCCAACATGTACCTTTGGAGACACCTGTAGAGCTCCTTTATAATCACCCAGTTACGTTGTGACGTTTGGTAGCACACAAAGTGTTCCCCCGGCAAACGGGAGTTGCATAATCTCATAGTCATAGGAACATGTATAAGTCATGAAGAAAGCAATAGCAACATACTAAATGATCGGGTGCTAAGCTAATGAAATGGGTCATGTCAATCAGATCATTCAACTAATGATGTGATCCCGTTAATAAAATAACAACTCTTTGTCCATGGTTAGGAAACATAACCATCTTTGATTAACGAGCTAGTCAAGTAGAGCCATACTAGTGACACTCTGTTTGTCTATGTATTCACACATGTATTATGTTTCCGGTTAATACAATTCTAGCATGAATAATAAACATTTATCATGATATAAGGAAATAAATAATAACTTTATTATTGCCTCTAGGGCATATTTCCTTCAATCATGCCATTAAATTTTATCAACCCAAATGTGAGATATACTCGGGCCCTCTCGGTGTAACGGTATCCATCATCGTCTGGCCAGACACCTTGTGATTTGATCACTGGGATGCCGGAACATGGAAACGAGAAAAGAGAACAAAACCGGTAACGAGGTAACTTGCATGGTGGACAAAGTGTTAGCCCACGGGAATGCAATAAATCTCACCTTGGGTATTTGTGACATATCGCGAAGCAACAGGAATAGCTCACAGCAACTGGAGGTTCACTCGAATATTTCATTCGTGTGGGTATAGGGATCAATATGGGTGTCCATGGCTCCGATGTTGATCATTGATCAGAAGGGGTTCCAGGTCATGTCTATACTTCACCGAACCTATAGGGTCACATGCTTAATGGTCATCTATCTGCTGAATACTAGACAGAGAGTCTGAGAGAAAGTCACCGGAAAAGTTTCGGAGACAACGGAAGAGTTCTGGAGAGAGAACACCAAAAGAGTTTCGGTAAAACCAAAAAGTTGTTTCGGAATATATTATTAGGTCAAAATGGTTTCGGAACTTGCCTAGAAATTCTTAGAGGGCCCCAGAATTGGTCTGGGAACTTTTGGGAATTTTCGGAGAGAAAAACCGAAAATGTTCCGGAGCTGCCGTAACCGCCGTTGTTGCTTTTCGCTGATAAAAATCACCACACCGGAAATGTTTCGGATCATGCCCATAATAATTTTAGAGGGTGCCAGAAATGTTCTGGGACCTTCCAGAATTTTTCAGAAAAAATGTTTCGCGGAAAACATCTTGTCTCAGCACGAGGGGACAAGATCCCACGAGTCGGGGGTCACATGTTTAGTGGCTTTTTGTCTAGGGATTACCCATGTTTCTAGGAGACATGTTGGTGGCTTGTTGCTCCCCCCCATGGGAGGGGGCAAGGTTGTGGCTGGCCAAGGGGGTGCCTCCATGGTGTCCCCTTGGTGCCACACTTGAGTTACCATTTCACCCTTCATGTGGGACATGTAGCATGGGTGTTTTGGTATTTCCTCCACCACCCCACCCCTTGCCTTGGCCTATAAAAGGAGGACAAGGGGCTGCCATTCTCCTCATCCGTTTCTCTCATACACATGACATGCATTATCTGGCTTCTTCTCTCCCTCCCACGAAAAGAGTTTCGTAGAGCCGTAAGGCTGTCTGGGTTCCGGCAGGAACTAGTTCTGGACGGCGAAGCCCTGCCGGATAGCTGACACCGTATGTGTGCAACCCCGTAGAGAGGTTGTAGTTTCGATCTTTTGCCCAAGGGGCTGTTCGAGTGTCCTCCCGAAGGGCTGTTCGAGTCTCCGTTCGAGTTTCGAGGGTCCTCCTGAAGGGCTGTCCGCAACATCGTCCGGGGGACTGTCCGACCGCCTCCCGAAGGGCTGTCCGGCGAGGGATTACATCCTCGCGGTTGGGAGGTTGTATATCCTAGCTGTGGGGATCTGCACCAACGATCTCCACCGACTCATCTTTCGCTGCGCTTCGAGTCGGTACGGAACAGATCAAACCTTGTATGCAGTCTCCATAGTGGTCCTGGGCGTGCTCGCTATACCAAAAAAATTTGTTTTCTGTCACGTTCCCCTACAATGGAATCGAGAGCCGTGCTATGCGTAGATGCAGGTTACGATCGAGAATACATGGAGATGTATGGGTATTGCATAATATAATTTTGGAGTAGATGAGATCTATTGCTGAAAATTATTTATGCGGGTGACAGATGAAATATGTTACCCGGCGTTCTTGTTGCTTCCCTAGAATTTGCGTTTTCTCAATCTCGAGACAGCATGGTGGAATTTGACAAAGTTCTGGAAATCCGTGATCCTGATTGATCATGGAAGTGCTATCAGTTCTTTGGGTTCTGCCTTAGTCAAAAGAAAGATGAAATTCGCAGATGAAAGGGCATTGCAGATATGATCTGCACGGGGGTCATGCGTATGACAAAGTTTAGTATGGGGCTCGAGATTTAATTATCTCGTGTTTCATACATCCCGAGATGTTAATCTAGCAACTTGAATAATCATGCTTAATGATAAAACGTTGGTAGTTGCGGTTTAAGTCAAAACCTTAGAAGCCACGTAAAATAAAATTTTGCATAAACCGATTAGAGGCGTCTAACTTGGTTTTGCAGGATGTGCATGGGATGTGGTATAGCAATGCTCATATTCAATTTGATTATGTATGAGATGACTATATGATGTAATTAACATGACCTGCGTGTCATGATTCGGCATAATGGCTGGAGCCATATGATTGCACTTTAATGACCTGCATGTCAACCTTAAATAATGCATTTATTTTATATGCTATGGAGATATCAATATTATCTGGTGCATCGACAAGGTGGTGGCAATCTTCGCAAAGGTGAACACCGACGCGAATGCCGGAGACGAAGAAATACTTGACTTCTCCGTCAGAAGAGGCTATACCATATCATGCCATTATGAATTGCCTGGGATGTTTATCCCTTTTGATGCACCCTTCTTGATTGCGCGGTAGTCGCTTTTATTAGGGTGATCTCTCACTTAAAATATCAAGTAGTTAGTGTTCTCCCAAGTGCAGCACCGTCACAACATCTATCCTTTCGGGGTGTGCCATGGATGCATGGGTACGAACGATTGGAGAAATGTAAGGCGGGTGAGGAAAGACCTCGCAACAAGATCACTTGGTTGTCTTGACGTTCATGGCAGGATCGTCCTGAGCTCGGAACACACGCATTGAAAGATGAACAAGAGTCACATAGAGATGTGATTGGCAAGTTGGCCTACCAACTGAATCTTTGTCATGAGATGATGATTCTATGACATTGAATTGATATTTGGATCTTGAATCACTCAAAATCAATTTTCAGAGATATTGATTTGAGTGGGAGCACACTTTAGAATAAAGATGTTTATTCACTAGTGCAAATTTCATTATTAACAAAGTCTAAGTGAAACTTGTGTTTTCCGTTGTAGATCAAATGGCTCGCAACACCGCGTTCAACTTAGGCCCAATGTTAGAGAAAGAGAAGTTAGCTACGACTGGAAACAACTATGCGGACTGGGTCCATAACCTGAGGATTGTCCTCAGGAGCGCTAAGAAATTGTACGTGCTTGAAACTGCTCTTCCAGCTAAACCGGCGGCAGAGGCCCCAGAAGATGAACAAAATGTATGGGCCACTAAGGATGATGATCACAACTTAGTGCAGTGCCTCATGCTAGCTTGCATGAGTCCAGGGCTTCAAAAACATTTTGAATTCCATAAACCCCGTGATATTATCCGGGAATTGGATGCTCTATACAAGGAAACCGCAAAGTCTGAACGATTTGATATCATGAAGGCTTTGATGGAATGCAAGATGGCTGAGGGTAGTTCAGTTGGCGAACACGTGGTCAAAATGATTGGCTATTCTGAAAGGCTTAAAACCCTGGAATTTCCACTTCCACCTGGCCATATGATCGACATGTTGCTTTCTTCACTCCCCCGTCTTACGACGGTTTGTCATGAACTGGAACATGACAAGGATGGAGAAGACATCGGAAGAGGTGCTCGCCATGCTGAAAAATACAGAAGGAGGACTGCGGAAAAATCGCAAGCAAGTGTTTCTTGTGAATAAGACCGCCTGTTTCAAAAAGAAAGGCAAGCCAAAGAAGGGCAAGGGCGCCGGTAAGACCGGCTCCCAAAGCAACTCTAAGGGCGGAGCCAAGAATGAAACTGAGTGCTTCTACTGCAAGGGCACATGACACTGGAAGAGAAACTGCAAGAAGTATCTGGAAGATAAGAAGACCGGGAAACCCAGAAAAGGTATAATTGTTATACAGGTTAATGTCATTGACGTTTTGCTTGCTAGCGAAAATTCTAAGTCTTGGGTATTTGATACCAGATCGGTTTCTCACATTTGCAACTCGATACAGGGGCTTCAGAAGGTGCGCAAGCTGGCAAAGATGAAGTCGTAATGCGCAGCGGGAATGGCACTGGGATCGCTGCTCAAGCTGTCGGCATTATGCCTCTACGTCTCCCTTCAGGATTTATCTTAGAACTAACTAACTGTTATTTTGTTCCACTATTGTGTAGAAACATTATCTCCGGATCATGTTTAGTACATGATGGGTATTCGTACAAGTCTGAGCACAATGGTTGTTCACTTTATTGTAAGGATATGTTTTATGGATTTGCACCCATTGTTGGGGGCCTTTTCATACTAAATCTTGAATGTGAAAATGATGTCTTTAACGTGAATGCCAAATGCCTTAAGAAGGCTGATACCACCACCACTTACTTGTGGCACTGTCGGCTTGGCCACATCGAAAAGAAACGCATGCAAAGACTCTAGAGATATGGAGTTTTACCGTCCTTTGATTTTGAATCATTTGACACATGTGAAGCTTGTCTGATGGGGAAATGACCAAGACGCCGTTCACGGGTCATCCTGAACGGGTGGGTGAATTATTGGAAATAATACATAGTGATGTATGTGGTCCAATGAGTACAACCGCACGGGGTGGGTATTTCTACTTCGTGACTTTTACTAATGATTTAAGTCGGTATGGCTATATCTACTTAATGAAGCATAAGTCAGAAACCTTTGAAAAGTTCAAAGAATTTCAGAATGAGGTCGAAAATCATTGTAACAAAAGGATTAAGTTTCTGCGGTCTGATCGCGGAGGCGAATATCTTAGTCATGAGTTTGGCCAACATCTGAGTGACCGTGGAATCGTTTCATAGCTTACGCCTCCCGGAACTCCACAGAGAAACGGAGTATCAGAAAGGCGTAACCGAACCCTATTGGACATGGTAAGGTCGATGATGTCTCTTATAGATCTGCCGATATCTTTTTGGGGTCATGCACTAGAAACTGTCGCTCACACACTAAATAGAGCACTGTCTAAGTGTGTTAAGACGACACCACATGAGATGTGGAATGGGAAGAAACCCAGTTTGTCGCATCTTAAAATTTGGGGATGTGAGGTACATGTAAAATGTTTACAACCTACCAAACTCGATCCCAGATCAGACAAGTGTAACTTTGTAGGTTATCCACAAGAAGCAATTCGGTATTCCTTCTACCTACCCTCCGAGCACAAAGTGTTTGTCGCTAAAAGTGGAGTCTTTCTTGAGAAAGAATTTCTCGCCAAAGAATTAAGTGGGTGGACAGTACAACTTGATGAGGTTGGTGAATCTTCGACAACTGTTGATATGGCTAAGGAACCGGAAGAAATTCTGCTAATTATCCCTGCAACTGAGCCGAAAGTTGTCGCATATGATGCGGAGACTTCAGACAATGTTGTAACTGAACATGCAGATCAGGTAGGGCTATCCAGCCACCTGAGTGGTTTCATAACGAAATCTTCATTCTTGAAGACGATGAACCTGCGCACTACAAGGAAGCAATGGCGGGGCCCAGCTCAAAAGAATGGCACAAGGCCATGAGACCGAAATGGAATCCATGTACAAAAACTAAGTTTGGAACTTGGAAGAACTTCCAGAAGGCATAAAGCCGATTGGTTGTAAATGGATTTTCAAAAGAAAGACGGAGGCGGATGGTAACATTACTATCCACAATGCTAGACTTGTCGCGAAAGGGTTCACACAAGTTCCAGGAGTGGACTACGACGAGACTTTCTCGCCCGTAGCTATGCTTAGGTCTATTCGGATATTGCTAGCAATTGCTGCTTATTTCGACTATGAAATGTGGCAGATGGATGTCAAAACGGCTTTCCTAAATGGAAACCTCAAAGAGGATGTATACATGATACAGCCAGAAGGTTTTTTCATTCATGAGGATGCTGGAAAGGTATGCAAACTTCAGAAAGCCATTTGTGGTCTGAAGCAAGCATCAAGGAGCTGGAACATTTGTTTTGATGAAGTGGTCAAAGAGTTTGGCTTCATCAGGAATGACGAAGAATCTTGTGTTTACAAGAAGTTTAGTGGGAGCGCAAAAGCATTTCTAATCTTGTATGTGGATGACATATTATTGATTGGAAATGACGTGAATTTTCTTAGTGAAATAAAAGACTCATTGAAAAAGAGGTTTTCAATGAAAGACTTAGGCGAAGCAGCATATGTATTGGGCATCAGAATCTATAGAGATAGATCAAAACGCCTGATAGCACTTAGCCAAAGCACGTACATTGACAAGGTGTTGAAAAGGTTCAACATGGAGAACTCCAAGAAAGGCCTACTCCCCATGTCACCTGGCACGGTGCTTTGCAAGAATCAGAGTCCTCGGACTCTGGATGAGCAAGTACAAATGAATGATGTTCCATATTCCTCGGCAGTTGGTTCTATTATGTATGCCATGCTATGTACAAGACCAGATGTTTCCTATGCGCTAAGTGTTAGCAGCCGGTACCAAAGTGATCCAGGGTTGGAACACTGGGCCGCAGTCAAGGGTATTCTTAAGTACCTCAGAAGGACCAAGGATTTACTCCTTGTGTACGGGGGTGATGAAGAGCTCATTGTAAGTGGTTACACTGATGCAGGCTTCATGACTGACCCAGATGACTTCAAATCTCAATCAGGCTATGTTTTCATATTGAACGACGGCGCAGTTGATTGGAAAAGTTCCAAACAAAAGACTGTGGCGGATTCTACGACAGAGGCGGAGTATGTTGCCGCTTCAGAAGCCTCCAAGGAGGCGGTATGGATCAAGCAATTTCTTGAAGACCTTGGTGTGGTTCCAAGTGCTCTGGACCTGGTAGAGATCTATTGTGATAATAGTGGCGCTGTGGCTCAGGCAAGGGAGCCAAGTTCGCACCATAAGACAAGACATATTCAACGCAAATATAAACTCATTCGACATCATGTCGAAGAGGGTTTAGTGAAAGTATGCAAGGTTCACAGGGATCTGAATGTGTCAGATCCGATGACAAAGCCTCTACCACGAGCAAAGCATGAGCAACACCGAATAGCCATTGGTGTTAGGGAAGCCATGTAACTTGATTATGACTCTAGTGCAAGTGGGAGTCTGTAGGAGATATGCCCTAGAGGCAGTAATAACAGTTATTTTGTATCTCCGGGTTTGTAATGAAGGTATATGTTCCATGCTATAACTGCAATGATTCTCGAGTCTGCAAATAAAAAGAGGCTTGGAGGGAAACTCATGTGCACGTGTGGGATAATAAATGGTAAAATGTATTCCTAGTCAAGCCTCTATGACTGGCTCAAGTATTGCATGATGATCCTGTTTTCCTGATCATGGGCATGACTATGCTGGCAATTTTGAGGGCACAATTGTTAGTAGAACACATGTGTTGAATCGACCCAATATGATGTTATGTTGTGAGATACTTTCGTCACAAGTTAATGGTTAATAACACAGGGAAGTAAATGTTTGCATAATTCCTCAGACCATGAGAGTATCGATTTTCTTCGTACTTTCTTCGTGAACTTTGGGGTTTGTTAAACGTAATCCGTAACTGGGTGACTATTACGGCGGATTACGAGTTCACAGAAAAGTATGGCAAGTAACAAGATAGCTCAAGATTGGGATTTGCTCCTCCGACGATGGAGAGATATTGTGATTTGATCACTGGGATGCCGGAACATGGAAACGAGAAAAGACAACAAAACCGGTAACGAGGTAACTTGCATGGTGGACAAAGTGTTGGCCCATGGGAATGCAATAAATCTCACCTCGGGTATTTGTGACATATTGCAAAGCAACAGGAATAGCTCACAACACCTGGAGGTTCACTCGAATATTTCATTCGTGTGGGTATAGGGGTCAATATGGGTGTCCACGGCTCTGATGTTGAACATTGATCGGAAGGGGTTCCAGGTCATGTCTACACTTCACCGAACCTATAGGGTCACACGCTTAAGGGTCATCTATCTGCTGAATACTAGACAGGGAGTCTGAGAGAAAGTCACCGAAAAAGTTTCGGAGACAACGGAAGAGTTCTGGAGAGAGAACACCAAATGAGTTTTGGTAAAACCGAAAAGTTGTTTCGGAATATATTATTAGGGCCCCATAATTGGTTTGGGAATTTTCGGAGAGAAAAACCGAAAATGTTCCGGAGCTGCCGTAACCGCCGTTGTTGCTTTTCGCTGATAAAAATCACCACACCGGAAATGTTTTGGATCATGCCCAGAATAATTTTAGAGGGTACCGGAAATGTTCTGGGACCTTCTGGAATTTTTCAGAAAAAATGTTTCACGGAAAACATCTTGTCTCAGCACGAGGGGACAAGATCCCACGAATCGGGGGTTACATGTTTGGTGGCTTTTTGTCTAGGAAGCACCCATGTTTCTAGGAGACATGTTGGTGGCTTGTTCCCCCCCCCCAATGGGAGGGGGAAAGGTTGTGGCTGGCCAAGGGGGTGCCTCCATGGTGTCCCCTTGGTGCCACACTTGAGTTACCATTTCACCCTTCATGTGGGACATGTAGCATGGGTGTTTTGGTATTTCCTCCACCACCCCACCCCTTGCCTTGGCCTATAAAAGGAGGACAAGGGGCTGCCATTCTCCTCATCCTTTTCTCTCATACACATGACATGCATTATCTGGCTTCTTCTCTCCCTCCCACGAAAAGAGTTTCGTAGAGCCGTAAGGCTGTCTGGGTTCCGGCAGGAACTAGTTCTGGACGGCGAAGCCCTGCCGGATAGCTGACACCGTATGTGTGCAACCCCGTAGAGAGGTTGTAGTTTCGATCTTTTGCCCAAGGGGCTGTTCGAGTGTCCTCCCGAAGGGCTGTTCGAGTCTCCGTTCGAGTTTCGAGGGTCCTCCTGAAGGGCTGTCCGCAACATCGTCCGGGGGACTGTCCGACCGCCTCCCGAAGGGCTGTCCGGCGAGGGATTACATCCTCGCGGTTGGGAGGTTGTATATCCTAGCTGTGGGGATCTGCACCAACGATCTCCACCGACTCATCTTTCGCTGCGCTTCGAGTCGGTACGGAACAGATCAAACCTTGTATGCAGTCTCCATAGTGGTCCTGGGCGTGCTCGCTATACCAAAAAAATTTGTTTTCTGTCACGTTCCCCTACATTAGGGAGCTATTATAAAATATTCCATTAATTTGGAATTTAACCATAACACACGTGCAAAATAAATCCATGCATTTTCTGTTTCGAGTCGATCTCCAAACCTTGCTGATAATTGTTTCTCCATTTATTGAGGCTCCTCCAAAAATCTCAACATTTTTTGCCACACCAAAAACCTAGTCCCAATTCAAACCCATTTAAATGATATTCAAATGAGTTCGAATTTAAATCTTGCATTCGTGCCAACTTCTATTTTCTCGGACCAAGCATATTTTTGTGAGTCCAAGAAAATAACCCCCATGCCCAAATTATTTCTCCAACCCTTTCTTTCTCTCATTTTTTTCTTTGCTATTTACTGTTTTTGGTAAATAAATAAGAAGTGGGAGATTAGAGAGAGAAGTGTTGGAAATATGCCCTAGAGGCAATAATAAAATGGTTATTATTATATTTCCTAGTTCATGATAATTGTCTATTGTTCATACTATAATTGTATTATCCGGAAATCGTGATACATGTGTGAATACATAGACCACAACATGTCCCTAGTGAGCCTCTAGGTGACTAGCTCGTTGATCAACAGATGGTCATGGTTTCCTGACTATGGACATTGGATGTCATTGATAACGGGATCACATCATTAAGGGAAAGATGTGATGGACAAGACCCAATCCTAAGCATAGCACAAGATCGTGTAGTTCGTCTGCTAGAGCTTTTCTAATGTCAAGTATCTTTTCCTTAGACCATGAGATTGTGTAACTCCCGGATAATGTAGGAATACTTTGGGTGTGCCAAATGTCACAACGTAACTGGGTGGCTATAAAGGTGCACTACGGGTATCTCTGAAAGTGTCTGTTGGGTTGGCATGAATCGAGACTGGGATTTGTCACTGTATGATGGAGAGGTATCTTTGGGACCACTCGGTAAGACATCATCGTAATGAGCTCAATGTGACTAAAGGGTTCGTCACGGGATGATGTGTTACGGAACGAGTAAAGTGACTTGCCAGTAACGAGATTGAACGAGGTATTGGGATACCGACAATCGAATCTCGGGCAAGTAACGTACCGATTGACAAAGGGAATTGTATACGGGATTGCTTGAAACCTCGACATCATGGTTCATCCGATGAGATCATCATGGAACATGTGGGAGCCAACATGGGTATCCAGATCCCGCTGTTGGTTATTGGCTGGAGAGTTGTCTCGGTCATGTCTGCATGGTTCCCGAACCCGTAGGGTCTACACACTTAAGGTTCAATGACGCTAGGGTTATTAGGAAGATTTGTATGTGATTAACGAATGTTGTTTGGAGTCCAGGATGAGATCCCGGACGTCACGGGGAGTTCCGGAATAGTCTGGAGGTGAAGATTTATATATGGGAAGTCATCATACGGTCACCTGAAATATTCGGGGGTATGCCGGTATTGTACCGGGACCACCGGAGGGGTTCCGGGGGTCCACCTGCCCCGGAGGGCCTTATGGGCTGTAGGTGAAAGGAAACCAGCCCCTAGTGGGCTGGGCGCCATCCCACCCTAGGGCCCATGCGCCTAGGGTTTGGGGGGGAACCCTAAAGGGGGGCGCCACCCTTGCTTGGGGGGCAAGCCGCCTTCCCCTTGGCCGCCGCCCCCTTCTAGATCTCATCTAGAGGGACCGGCCCCCTTCCCCTTGTCCCTATAAATAGAGGGGAGAGGGGAGGGTTCTTGCAACGCTTCCGACTCCTCCAACCGTGTTCTTGCAACGCTTCCGACTCACGATCTTCAAGGGTAGGAAGATGCACTCCCTTCTCTCTCGTTGCTAGTTACTCCATAGATTGATATTGGTGATGCGTAGAATTTTTTTTAATTTCTGCAATGATCCCCAAGAGTGGCATCATGAGCTAGGTCTATGCGTAGTTTCTATGCACGAGTAGAACACAAGTTGTTGTGGACGTCGATTTTGTCAATTTACTTGCCGTTACTAGTCTTATCTTGATTCGGTGGCATCGTGGGATGAAGCGGCCCGGACCGACCTTACACGTATGCTTACGTGAGACTGGTTCCACCGACTGACATGCACTAGTTGCATAAGGTGGCTAGCGGGTGTCTGTCTCTCCCACTTTAGTCGGATCGGATTCGATGAAAAGGGTCCTTATGAAGGGTAAATAGAAATTGGCATATCATGTTGTGGTTTTGGCGTATGTAAGAAACGTTCTTGCTAGAAACCTATAGCAGCCACGTAAAAAAACTTGCAACAACAATTAGAGGACGTCTAACTTGTTCTTGCAGCATATGCCGTGTGATGTGATATGGCCAAAAGGATGTGATGAATGATATATGTGATGTATGAGATTGATCATGTTCTTGTAATAGGAATCACGACTTGCATGTCGATGAGTATGACAACCGGCAGGAGCCATAGGAGTTGTCTTAATTTATTTTTGACTTGTGTGTCAACATAAATGTCATGTAATTACTTTACTTTATGGCTAACCGTTAGCCATAGTAGTAGAATTAATAGTTGACGAGACAACTTCATGAAGACACGATGATGGAGATCATGATGATGTAGGTCATGGTGTCATGCTGGTGACAATGATGATCATGGCGCCCCGAAGATGGAGATCAAGAGGAGCAAAATGATATTGGCCATATCATGTCACTATTTGATTGCATGTGATGTTTATCATGTTTTACATCTTATTTGCTTAGAACAACGGTAGCATAAATAAGATGATCCCTCGCAATAATTTCAAGAAAATGTTCCCCCTAACTGTGCACCGTTGCTAAGGTCCGTTGTTCTGAAGCACCACGTGATGATCGGGTGTGATAGGTTCTAATGTTCACATACAACGGGTGTAAGCCAGATTTACACATGCAATACACTTAGGTTGACTTGACGAGCCTAGCATGTGCAGACATGGCCTCAAAACACGGAAGACTGAAAGGTCAAACATGAGTCGTATAGAAGATACGATCAACATGAAGATGTTCACCAATGATGACTAGTTCGTCTCACGTGATGATCGGACACGGCCTAGTTGACTCATATCATGTATCACTTAGATGACTAGAGGGATGTCTATCTAAGTGGGAGTTCATTAAATAATTTGATTAGATGAACTTAATTATCATGAACATAGTCTAAAATTCTTTGCAATATGTCTTGTAGATCAAGTGGCCCACGCTAATGTTGCCCTCAACTTCAACGCGTTCCTAGAGAAACCAAGCTGAGAGACGATGGCAGCAACTACACGGACTGGGTCCGTAACCTGAGGATTATCCTCATAGCTGCCAAGAAAGCATATGTCCTGGATGCACCGTTAGGTGAAGCACCTATTTTCCCAGCAGAACAAGACGTTATGAACGCCTGGCAAACGCGCAGTGATGATTACTCCCTTCTTCAGTGCGGCATGCTTTACAGCTTAGAACCGGGGCTCCAAAAGCGTTTTGAGCAACACGGAGCATATGAGATGTTCCAAGAGCTAAAAATGGTTTTCCAAGCTCATGCCCGGGTCGAGAGATATGAAGTCTCCGACAAGTTCTATAGTTGTAAGATGGAGGAGAATAGTTCCGTCGGCGAGCACATACTCAAAATGTCTGTGTTGCACAACCGCTTGCCTCAGCTGGCAGTTAACCTCCCGGATGATGCGGTCATTGACAGAATCCTTCAGTCACTCCCACCTAGCTACAAGAGCTTTGTGATGAACTTCAATATGCAGGGGATGGAAAATACCATTTCTGAGGTATACTCAATGCTGAAATCAGCAGAGGTGGAAATCAAAAAGGAACATCAAGTGTTGATGGTGAATAAAACCACTAAGTTCAAGAAAGGCAAGGGTAAAAAGAACTTCAAGAAGGACGGCAAGGGAGTTGCCGTGCCCGGTAAGCAAGCTGCCGGGAAGAAGACAAAGAATGGACCCAAGCCTGAGACTGAGTGCTTTTATTGCAAGGGAAACGGTCACTGGAAGTGAAACTGCCCCAAGTACTTAGCGAATAAGAAGGCCGACAATGTCAAAGGTATATGTGATATACATGTTATTGATGTGTACCTAACCAGCGCTCGTAGTACCTCCTGGGTATTTGATACCGGTGCGGTTGCTCATATTTGTAACTCAAAACAGGAGCTGCAGAATAAACGGAGACTGGCGAAGGACGAGGTGACGATGCGCGTCGGGAATGGTTCCAAGGTCGATGTGATCGCCGTCGGCATGCTACCTCTACATTTACCTACGGGATTAGTTATAAACCTCAATAATTGTTATTTAGTACCAACTTTGAGCATGAACATTGTATCTGGATCTCATTTAATGTGAGATGGCTACTCATTTAAATCTGAGAATAATGGTTGTTATATTTATATGAGAGACATGTTTTATGGTCATGCCCCGCTGGTCAATGGTTTATTCTTATTTAATCTCGAACGTGATGTTACACATATTCATAGTGTGAATGCCAAAAAGATGTAAGGTTGATAATGATAGTCCCACATACTTGTGGCACTGCCGTCTTGGTCACAATGGTGTCAAACGCATGAAGAAACTCCATGCAGATGGACTTTTGGAGTCTCTTGATTATGAATCATTTGACACGTGCGAACCATGCCTCATGGGCAAAATGACCAAGACTCCATTCTCCGGAACAATGGAGCGAGCAACCAACTTAATCATACATACTGATGTGTGCGGTCCAATGAGTGTTGAGGCTCGTGGAGGCTATCGTTATGTTCTCACCCTCACTAATGACTTGAGTAGATATGGGTATGTCTACTTAATGAAACACAAGTCTGAGACCTTTGAAAAGTTCAAGGAATTTCAGAGTGAGGTTGAGAATCAACATGACAGGAAATCAAGTTCTTACGATCAGATCGTGGGGAAGAATATTTGAGTCACGAATTTGGCATGCACTTAAGGAAATGCGGAATTGTTTCACAACTCATGCCGCCTGGAACACCTCAGCGTAATGGTGTGTCCGAACGTCGTAATCACACTCTATTGGATATGGTACGATCTATGATGTCTCTTACCGATCTACCGCTGTCATTTTGGGGTTATGCTATAGAGACTGTTGCATTCACTTTAAATAGGGCTCCGTCGAAATCCGTTGAGACGACACCGTATGAATTGTGGTTTGGTAAGAAACCTAAGCTGTTGTTTCTGAAAGTTTGGGGATGCGATGCTTATGTCAAGAAACTTCAACCTGAAAAGCTCAAACCCAAATCGGAAAAATGCGTCTTCATAGGATACCCTAAGGAAACTATTGGGTATACCTTCTACCTTAGATCTGAAGGCAAGATCTTTGTTGCCAAGAAAGGATCCTTTCTAGAGAAAGAGTTTCTCTCGAAAGAAGTAAGTGGGAGGAAAGTAGAACTTGATGAAGTATTGCCTCTTGAACCGGAGAGTGGCGCAGCTCAAGAAAGTGTTTCTGAGGTGCCTGCACCGACTAGAGAGGAAGTTAATGATGATGATCATGAAACTTCAGATCAAGTTGCTACTGAACTTCGTAGGTCCACAAGGACACGTTCCGCACCAGAGTGGTACGGCAACCCTGTCCTGGAAATCATGTTGTTAGACAATGGTGAACCTTCGAACTATGAAGAAGCAATGGCGGGCCCAGATTCCGACAAATGGCTGGAAGCCATGAAATCCGAGATAGGATCCATGTATGAAAATGAAGTATGGACTTTGACTGACTTGCCCGATGATCGGCGAGCCATAGAAAATAAATGGATCTTTAAGAAGAAGACAGACGCGGATGGTAATGTGACCATCTATAAGGCTCGGCTTGTCGCTAAAGGTTATCGACAAGTTCAAGGGGTTGACTATGATGAGACTTTCTCACCTGTAGCGAAGCTGAAGTCTGTCCGAATCATGTTAGCAATTGCCGCATTCTATGATTATGAGATATGGCAAATGGACGTCAAAACGGCATTCCTTAATGGTTTCCTTAAGGAAGAATTGTATATGATACGGCCAGAAGGTTTTGTCGATCCTAAGAATGCTGACAAGGTGTGCAAGCTCCAACGCTCAATCTATGGGCTGGTGCAAGCATCTCGGAGTTGGAACATTCGATTTGATGAGATGATCAAAACGTTTGGGTTTACGCAGACTTATGGAGAAGCATGTGTTTACAAGAAAGTGAGTGGGAGCTCTGTAGCATTTCTCATATTATATGTGGATGACATACTATTGATGGGAAATGATATAGAATTCTTGGAAAGCATAAAGGCCTACTTGAACAAGTGTTTTTCAATGAAGGATCTTGGAGAAGCTGCTTATATATTAGGCATCAAGATCTATAGAGATAGATCGAGACGCCTCATTGGTATTTCACAAAGTACGTACCTTGACAAGATATTGAAGAAGTTCAATATGGATCAGTCCAAGAAGGGGTTCTTGCCTGTATTGCAAGGTATGAGATGGAGCACGACTCAATGCCCGACCATGGCAGAAGATAGAGAAAAGATGAGTGTCGTCCCCTATGCCTCAGCCATAGGGTCTATTATGTATGCCATGCTGTGTACCAGACCTGATGTAAACCTTGTCGTAAGTTTGATAGGAAGGTACCAAAGTAATCCCGGCATGGAACAATGGACAGCGGTCAAAATAATCCTGAAGTACCTAAAAAGGACTAAGGATATGTTTCTCGTTTATGGAGGTGACGAAGAGCTCGTCATAAAGGGTTACGTCGATGCTAGCTTCGACACAGATCTGGATGACTCCAAGTCACAAACCAGATACGTGTATATTTTGAATGGTGGGGCAGTCAGCTGGTGTAGTTGCAAGCAAAGCATCATGGCGGGATCTACATGTGAAGCGGAGTACATGGCAGCCTCGGAGGCAGCACAAGAAGCAATCTGGATGAAGGAGTTCATTACCGACCTAGGAGTTATTCCCAATGCGTCAGGCCCGATGATTCTCTTCTGTGACAACACTGGAGCTATTGCCCTTGGCAAGGAGCCCAGGTTTCACTGGAAGACCAGGCATATCAAGCGTCGCTTCAGCTCCATTCGTGAAAATGTTCAAAATGGAGACATAGATATTTGTAAAGTGCATACAGACCTGAATGTCGCAGATCCGTTGACTAAACCTCTTCCTCGAGCAAAACATGATCAACACCAGAACTCTATGGGTGTTCGATTCATCACAATGTAACTAGATTATTGACTCTAGTGCAAGTGGGAGACTGTTGGAAATATGCCCTAGAGGCAATAATAAAATGGTTATTATTATATTTCCTTGTTCATGATAATTGTATATTGATCATGCTATAATTGTATTATCCGAAAATCGTGATACATGTGTGAATACATAGACCAGAACATGTCCCTAGTGAGCCTCTAGTTGACTAGCTCGTTGATCAATAGATGGTCATGGTTTCCTGACTATGGACATTGGATGTCATTGATAACGGGATCACATCATTAAGGGGAAGATGTGATGGACAAGACCCAATCCTAAGCATAGCACAAGATCGTGTAGTTCGTCTGCTAGAGCTTTTATAATGTCAAGTATCTTTTCCTTAGACCATGAGATTGTGCAACTCCCGGATACTGTAGGAATACTTTGGGTGTGCCAAACATCACAACGTAACTGGGTGGCTATAAAGGTGCACTACGGGTATCTCCGAAAGTGTCTGTTGGGTTGGCACGAATCGAGACTGGGATTTGTCACTCCGTATGACAGAGATGTATCTCTGGGCCCACTCGGTAAGACATCATCATAATGAGCTCAATGTGACTAAAGGGTTGGTCACGGGATGATGTGTTACGGAACGAGTAAAGTAACTTGCCGATAATGAGATTGAACGAGGTATTGGGATACCGATGATCGAATCTCGGGCAAGTAACGTACCGATTGACAAAGGGAATTGTATACAGGATTGCTTGAATCCTCAACATCGTGGTTCATCTGATGAGATCATCGCGGAACATGTGGGAGCCAACATGAGTATCCAGATCCCGTTGTTGGTTATGGCCGGAGAGTTGTCTCGGTCATGTCTGCATGGTTCTCGAACCCGTAGGGTCTACACACTTAAGGTTCGATGACGCTAGGGTTATTAGGAAGATTTGTATGTGATTGCCAAATGTTGTTCAGAGTCTCGGATGAGATGTCGGACGTCACGAGGAGTTCCGGAATAGTCTGGAGGTGAAGATTTATATACGGAAGTCATCATACGGTCACCGGAAATATTCGGGGGTATGCCGGTATTGTACCGGGACCACCGGAGGGGTTCCGGGGATCCACCTGCCCCGGAGGGCCTTATGGGCTTTAGGTGGAAGGGAACCAGCCCCTAGAGGGCTGGGCGCCATCCCACCCTAGGGCCCATGCGCCTAGGGTTTGGGGGGAACCCTAAAGGGGGGCGCCACCCTTGCTTGGGGGCAAGCCCCCTTCCCTTGCCCCCCCCCCCTCTAGATCTCATCTAGAGGGGCCGACCCCCTTCCCCCTTGTCCCTATAAATAGAGGGGCGAGGGGAGGTCTACAGTACCACATCCAAGGCACAACCCCTCCCCTCCCCAACACCTCTCCTCCTTCGTGTGAGCTTGGCGAAGCCTTGCCGGAGAACTGCCACTCCATCACCACCACGCCGTCGTGCTGTTGTTGGAGCCTTCTTCCTCAACCTCTTTGACGGTGTCCTGAACTAGGGGGTACTCACCACGTCATCTCCCGATCTATTAGATTGGGCCGAGGCCCCCCATGGCCGTATACTCATGGGCCAGTTCGGACTGCTGCCGCATACAAGGAAGATTCCACAAGACTTGGCGATCAAGGCAAGGACTTCTCCCCACCGACGTATTCGGCTAGGACTCTTGTTATCCTAGGCCTCTGGTGCATTATATAAACCGAGGCCAGGCTAGTCGATAGAAGATACAACATACACATCAACAATCATACCATAGGCTAGCTTCTAGGGTTTAGCCTCTCTGATCTCGTGGTAGATCTACTCTTGTACTATCCATATCATCAATATTAATCAAGCAGGACGTAGGGTTTTACCTCCATCGAGAGGGCCCGAACCTGGGTAAAACTTCGTGTCCCTTGCCTCCTGTTACCATCCAGCCTAGACGCACAGTTTGGGACCCCCTACCTGAGATCCGCCAGTTTTGACACCGACATTGGTGCTTTCATTGAGAGTTCCTCTGTGTGATCGACAAAAGGATCGATGGCTCGCCTGCAGATCAACTACGATTTCGGCGTCTTCGTCACCAGCTCGACTGGTCACCTTGGTTCGACCAAGAATTGCGCCCCGTGTTCGGATCACCATGTTCGGACAAGTGCCTTCATCAAACATCAACTCTGATCTCTATCAAGATCATGGAGGAATCATCCATGGAGCTCGGGGGCTCAACGTCAACATTGCCCTTAAGCGACCGTGCTATTTTTTTGGACAGCGAACTCGTATATGCCGCCACCACCTCCTCGAGTATCGCTTTGACGATTGTTTTGGTGGAATTGTGCGGAATTGAGTCTATAACAACCCTGGAAAATTTCGTCGAGTTCCGATGGAGGAATCTCTGGCAATCCACGATATACCGGAGCCATGTCAAATCTGGACGGGAATTTGGATGAGATTAGGGCGTGGTGTCGAGCTTCTAGCTCGGACGTCCTTTGGAAGATCCAACCGTTGATCGGCTGCGGAATTCCTGTATCTACCACCTATCAAAGTTTCAGCTCGATCCGACCGTCCAAACTCCGGGAACCTTCCGATTAGTGCATCACTTTTCGGATCTGTTTTCTGCGCGAAAACGAATCCGACCCGAGTTCATCTTTTCTATAAACGGGATTTCGGACATCCCTTTTGAAGGAAGTTTTGTATGGGGTATTGTGTTTTGTTCCCGAACACATCCCACTAACTTTAAGATCTTTTGAACATAATCTTCAACATCATGCTTGTGTCAAACCAGTCCGGCAATATTACTCCACGGCTGCCGACCTACACTAGACACGGCGTCACTTTGTTGAGCCGAGCTCAACTTCTTCGGATCATCATCTCGGCAAGCCGAACAAGAGTCCGGCATCGCGAAGGATAAATCATCACCAACATCGCCGACCCACGGATTACACGGAGCGGGCATACCAGCATCGCCGCACGGTTCGACCACGTCACGACCTGCATCGACAGGGTTGCACTATTGCTTCTTCAAGCCGGTGTCCATCACGCCGTCCTACTTCGAATCATTGGCTGACATCGAGGCTTCGACATCTCGGCTGGACCGGGGGCTTCGCCATCTCTTCATCAACCTACTCCGGACACTTCGGCGTCACTAGCCGACCAGCTCTATCACATTAGCTGGGCCGAGGGCTTTGCCTCGGCGAGTTAACCTTTACCAGCATTGCCATGCCGCCGTTTTATCGCCCATCAGACAATGGGTGTGTGGAGCGAGTCCCAATTTTGGGAATCATCTTCCTTCGGATTGCTACAACAAATAAAACAGGTGCTATTAATCCCAGTATTTTTTGCTCGTTTGGGTTCATTTTTGCCAAGGAATTATTACTCTGGTTTGTCCGTCATATGTATACAGGTCTATCAAATGGTGGCCGCATTAACGACGGTCGCGTGGTGGTTCGATTAGTTTTCGTACATAGTCCGGCAAACGTCGCATCCGGAGCTCGGACCGACCTGCGAATTCAGGCTTTGCCACACCTTTACTGCATCACGCCGACGCCCTGCGTCGACATTGACTTCGGCGCCAGGCCATATTTCTTATATTACTCACTTTGCATCAATTATTTATTATGCAATGATTTTTTTATTATCATTATTACTATTATCTCCGGTTCGCACTATTTTTTGTGCACAGGAAAATGATCTGGGGACTTCGGTGTCACTCTGCCGGTCTGCATTGACCGTGCTATGTCACCACTTCGGCGTGTCGAGCTCTCCGCTCCGCCACCTCAGGACCAGCTTGGGGGATGGAACCTTGCCCCGCATCAAGCTCGGATCGCGTCATCAATACCGAACACATTAACCAGCTAAGTCGATTTCATGCTCAAAGCTTTAATTTCTAACTTGTGTTCGGTTCGACCAAGCGTTATACTTTTTTGGAAAAAAGTTGCTTGTAAAAAATTTCCTTGTCCAAACTTTATTTGTGACACATAAATTCAAATACCCAATTCATTTGGGGGCTTCCTTCACGAAGCTTTTCCTGTTGCATATGATTATACTTGTACGGCTTCGTTCCTTGTTCGTGTATTACGCCACAATATGCACCATATTGACTTAAGCGATTTGCAAGCTGGGTTGCCTCGCTCCTGTGTTTACCCCTACGTTCCCGATTGTTCGGCTAGGGAGTAAAGGGAGCACCTCTGCGATTGTCACGATCGGGTCTCCCGAGCCGGACCTCAGACTGGGTGAAGCCAAAAGCTAGCGCTCTTATAGTTTTCAATGATGATCGGCACACAACGGAACTCATGAGTACAAAAAATCTATTGCACAAGTCTCATAATAACAATGAGCACTGAAGAAAGGTATCGGTGGGGGTACTATTTTCTTCGAAGATGCTTCTTACTCTTCGCAGTAATATAGCATAAGTTCCCTGAGCGCGCTTTGTCTGTTACAGCCTTATGGCCTGATTGCCTGGTTATTGGAAACACCGTCGATATTCTCGACCGATGGAGTACATAACACTTTTCGTTCCTTGACCGAAGAGGGAGAAGCCGACGGTCGGTTAAGACGCGTTTGAAGTTCGGTTGAACATAAGATATGATATAAGTACTTCGGTACATGCAATCATTCTTCTACCCAAGTCACTTGGGGGCTCTTAAGTTTATTTGAGCCATTTTATAATAAGTGTTCTTCTTCTTAGTCGTTGCAAAGTTTTATTATTATTATTTATCACTCCTTTTTTTGACACGAGTGTGCGGTCACTAGCCGGGGAGCCTAATTTCTCTCTCAAAGCCGCTAGAGTTTAGTTTGCTAAACTGGCCTGATGAGAAGTACTCTGCCCTCGGGATGGGAGGTTGAAGCCGTAGGCTGACCCGCTCGAAGTCTTGAGATAGGATGTATCATGTTAAAGCACGACAAAAGCACTTCTTTTTTTAAGACCGATTTTCGGATTGGCACCGAACACTTGATCTTGTTCGGACGTCATATTTTTACTGACGTTTCTTGGTTTTCCAAGCTTTTTGGCACTTTTAAACTACTTGTGCTTTTCCAGCATTAGTCTCGCAGTGCAACGCCGGACACCTTTAGGGATTCGGCAAAAACATTCTCAGATATTGCTATATATGCATCGGTTTCGAATTGTGTCTTCGGTCAATAGTTGGGTTGCCCGGCTCCAGCACTTGCTTCCTACATTCCGTTTTGTTCGGCTAGGCGTGCAAAGGGAGAACCACTGCGATCGTGCTTCCAGCTCACATGGTTAAGCACCTCAGTGGAGAAAGCCGAAAATTGACTATCACAATAAGCGTAAACTGGTCAGCGATCTGATGACTATGTTAAATGATGGGCCATTCATAACATTGGCCGAAGTGTTTACGGCTTGACCCCGACTGTCGTTGAACACTACCGGGGGCTATTAACTGGCCTCCCAAACTAAATCCTCAATATTTTGCTCTTACATTAGAGCTGAGGTTTAATGATCATGCTTAGCATGACAACCCAAAGAAAGGAACCGATAGCGGGACTATTTTCTTTGGAAGACATTTCTTCTGTTAAACAATAATATAACTCTCTGTGTACCTTTGTTTATAAAACCGTATGGCCAGATTGCCTTGTTTGTTGTAAATCTTTGCCCTCATAAAGGCTTTATAAAGTAGGACAAACACTCCTCGGCTACTGGCCGAGGAGGTGGAAGCCGATGGTCGGTCAACAAAGTTTTGTACAATGCGGATCCGAGCATTAATGACGTAAAGTACTTGGATACATAGTCATTACACATAATTTGTGATTTTACTATGGATATTGATCCTTAATTCGGCCACCCATGTCCGCATTAAGGCTCGGGGGCTACTGGGCTTCGGGCTTATTATTTACAAATATTAAAGGGGCACATTGATCCCCTGATCTGGTGTTACCACCCGACCAGTGTCTTGGGGACTACTGCATTGCTTGACCAATGCAAAAAATTTTATGTGCAATATAGTTTCCAGGGAGATTTTGATCCTCAGGTTGGTCGGCCGCACCCAACCTAAGTCTCGACGACTGAGCACGCCGCTTTTAGTGTCTCGAAGTATTCTGCCGAGCTTGGACTTGATCCTCAGGCTGATTTTGCAAATCAACCTGAGTCTCAGCGGCTACTGGGATCAGCGGTCTTACATCATCCTTCAGGTGCATCTCGGGTTTTAGACCGATACACACCTTGAGGGCTACTGGCTATATATCTCGGCAGAGAATAAATTGCACCAATAAAAAATATTCACAAAAATCGGCCCACATTCGGGGTGGTGCACCACCTCGGAAGCAGCCCGTCATAAAGCTCGGGCGCTGGTGGCTGGCTCCATAGAGGGCATTTCCGGCATTAAGCTCGGCTAAACTCCTTCAAACTTCTTTGAACCAAGGTGATTTACGACACCTCGGATATACAGTCCGGCGTTGGAGTTCGGATACATAGTCCGGCGTTGGAGCTCGGATACATTCTGGCGTTAGGGCTGGAAAGAGGTCCGGCGTTGGTGCTCGGTTGCAAAAGATACCTCGAATACAGTCCGGCATTGGAGCTCGGACGCAAGAGGATGCTGCCGCCCGGGAACAACTTCAAACCCGAGGTGTGGCATAAAAATAACAAGGCATTGGTAAAGGCCGAAAACTTAAAGGGGCTCCTCGGATACCCGACGTGTAAACTCGTCGAATGCATTTCGGCGATCCTCAAGATCAAAGATAAAGAAGATTTGTTGAACCAGTTTTCAAGACCAATGACCAAAGATGAAGAACAGTTCGGAAGAATCGAGGAGCGTCCCTAACTTGAAGACCGGTTCAGGGGGCTACTGACGGTGTCCTGGACTAGGGGGTACTCACCACGTCGTCTCCCGATCTATTAGATTGGGTCGAGGCCCCCCATGGCCGTATACTCATGGGCCAGTTCGGACGGCTGCCGCATACAAGGAAGATTCCACAAGACTTGGCGATCAAGGCAAGGACTTCTCCCCACCGGCGTATTCGGCTAGGACTCTTGTTATCCTAGGCCTCTGGTGCATTATATAAACCGAGGCCAGGCTAGTCGATAGAAGATACAACATACACATCAACAATCATACCATAGGCTAGCTTCTAGGGTTTAGCCTCTCTGATCTTGTGGTAGATCTACTCTTGTACTACCCATATCATCAATATTAATCAAGCAGGGCGTAGGGTTTTACCTCCATCGAGAGGGCCCGAACCTGGGTAAAACTTCGTGTCCCTTGCCTCCTGTTACCATCCGGCCTAGACGCATAGTTCGGGACCCCCTACCCGAGATCCACCGGTTTTGACACCGACACTCTCCCTCCTCCCTGCTGGATCAAGGCGCGGGAGACGTCACCGGGCTGCACGTATGTTGAACGCGGAGGCGCCGTTGTTTGGTGCTTAGATCGGATTCGGTCGCGATCTGAATCGCTACGTGTACGACTCCTCCAACCGCGTTATTGCAACACTTCCGACTAGCGATCTTCAAGGGTATGAAGATGCACTCCCTTCTCTCTCATTGCTAGTTACTCCATAGATTGATCTTGGTGATGCGTAGAATTTTTTTTAATTTCTGCAACGATCCCCAACAAGAAGCCCATCTCGATGCAGCCCAACCTCGCTGATCCATGGCCTATCCCTTCCTCCCGTCGCCATTTTCTCTCTAGCTCCGCCTCTCCCGCGCCCTTGCAAACGCATGTGAGCACTGCTGTTGCGGGGGTCGTTGCACGTCTCCAGCCGCCCCACCGGTTCCTCGGTTGTCGCCCTGCCATCCCTCTACCCTGCTCGTCCTCAGCTTTGCTGCATCTCGCGATGGCCACCCGCAGCTCACCACCGCCCGACGCATCCCCGTTGCTCCTCCTCGTGCCTCGTTTCGGCATCGTCCGCAACATCCGACGACCACAGCGCCGCCCCCATGTGCCTCTCCATGATCCCTACAGCCGCCAACCTCTGTCGTCTCCATGGCCAAGCCGACGCCATGGCCAACCCCAAGCTCTCCTCTGTCATCGTCATCTGCAACAGTTGCAGGTTCGGCAGACCCGTGCCCGCCATGGCCCTCCTCGCGCCCCTACTTCCTCTCCGGCAACCTCCCGTGGCTACAACCACCTTTGCGGCCAAGGCCATCGAACCACGACTTCGCCTCCTGCTCGACAAGTACCGCACCGAACACCAAGTACAAGGATAACTCGCGAAGCCCCTGTGCGCCAAGTTCCTCGTCTAGATCCATGTAACTTGCCTAGATATGTAGTTTACATATGCTTCACCTCTTGCCATGTTAATCAACATTTAAACTTGATGAGTAGCTTAAACGAGAGCGAACTAAATACTTGAATGTGGTGTTTCGTCGATATGCAACTCGTTGCATATTGAACTCCACTTAATTTGTACTATTGTTTGTTGCACTTTGCCATGCCATGACTCATTAAACCGGACATGCATCATATTTGGTTGTGCATCATGTCATATTTATGCTTGTTTGTTTACTATGTTCTTTGCTTCTTTCCCATTGTGCTTCTTCTCGATAGTTCCGGTTACGTTGCGATTGTGAGAATTCATTCGACTACGCCTTTTTGTCTACTTCATGGATTCGGTCTTCTTCCTAGCGGGATTTCAGGCAAGATGACCATTACCTTGGATACCACTACTATCTTTGCTTTGCTAGTTGTCTCGATGCTATCGCAACGCCACGCTACCTACCACTTATTTATCAAGCCTCCCAAATTGCCATGATAAGCGTCTAACCTTCCCACCATCCCAGCAAACTGTTGTTTGGCTATGTTACCACTTTGCTCGGCCCCTCTTATAGCGTTGCTAGTTGCAAGTGCAGTGCAGGTTGTTGTTGGGGAACACAGTATTTCAAAAAAAATTCCTACGATCATGCAAGATCTATCTAGGAGATGCATAGTAATGAGAGGGGGAGAGTATGTCTATGTACCCTCGTAGACCAAAAGCGGAAGCATTATTAAACGTGGTTGATGTAGTCGAACGTCTTTGCGATCCAACCGATCAAGTACCGAACGCACGGCACCTCCGCGATCTGCACACGTTCAGCTCGGTGACGTCCCTCGTACTCTTGACCCAGTTGAGGCCAAGGGAGAGTTTCATCAGCATGACAGCGTGATGACGGTGATGATGAAGTTACCGACGCAGGGCTTCGCCTAAGCACTGCAATGATATGACTGAGGTGGAATTCTGTGGAGGAGGGCACCGCACATGGCTAAACAATCAACTTGTGTGTTCTTGGGTGCCCCCTCCCCACGTATGTAAAGGAGTGAGGGGGAGGCCGGCCGGCCCTCATAGGCGCGCCAAGGGGGAGGAATCCTCCTCCTAGTAGGAGTAGGACTCCCCCCTTTCCAAGTTCTACTAGGAGAAGAAGGAAGGAGGGGGGAAGAGAAGGAAGAAGGGGCGCCGCCCCTCCCCCTAGTCCAATTCGGACTAGGCCCATGGGGGAGCATGACCAGCCCTTGGCAGCCCCTCTCTCTCCCCTAGGCTCAATAAGGCCCATTACTTCTCATGTGGTTCCGATAACCCTTCCGGCACTCTGATACATATCCGGTGACCCCTGGAACTCATCCGATGTCAGAATATAGTCATCCAATATATCAATCTTTATGTATCGACCATTTCGAGACTCCTCGTCATGTCCGTGATCACATCCGGGACTCCGAACAACCTTCGGTACATCAAAACACATAAACTCATAATATTGACCGTCATCGAACGTTAAGCATGCGAACCCTATGGGTTTGAGAACTATATAGACATGACCGAGACTCATCTCCAGTCAATAACCAATAGCAGAACCTGGATGCTCATATTGGCTCCCACATATTCTATGAAGATCTTTATCGGTCAAACCACATAACAACATGCGTTGTTCCCTTTGTCATTGGTATGTTACTTGCCCGAGATTCGATCATCGGTATCTCAATACCTAGTTCAATCTCGTTACCAGCAAGTCTCTTTACTCATTCCGTAATGCATCATCCCACAACTAACTCATTAGTCACATTGCTTGAAAGGCTTATAGTGATGTGCATTACCGAGAGGGCCTAGAGATACCTCTCCAGTACACAGAGTGACAAATCCTAATCTTGATCTATGCCAACTCAACAAACACCATCGGAGACACCTGTAGAGCATCTTTATAGTCACCCAGTTACGGTGTGACGTTTTATAGCACACTAAGTGTTCCTCCGGTATTCGGGAGTTGCATAATCTCATAGTCATAGGAACATGTATAAGTTATGGAGAAAGCAATAGCAATAAACTAAACGATCATAGTGCTAAGCTAACAGATGGGTCAAGTCAATCACATCATTCTCTGATGATGTGATCTCGTTCATCAAATGATAACTCGTGTCTATGGTTAGGAAACTTAACCATCTTTGATTAACGAGCTAGTCAAGTAGAGGCATACTAGTGACACTCTGTTTGTCTATGTATTCACACGTGTACTAAGTTTCCGGTTAATACAATTCTAGCATGAATAATAAACATTTATCATGATATAAGGAAATATAAATAACAACTTTATTATTGCCTCCAGGCATATTTCTTTCAGTTTTTCCATGTTGGGACATGGATATCATGGGATATCACAATATCTCTTATTTAATTAATGCATATATATACTTGGTAAACGATGGAAGGCTTGGCCTTTTGCTTGGTGCTTTGTTTCACTCTTGCTGCCCTAGTTTTCGTCATACCGGTGTTATGTTCCTTGATTTTGCGTTCCTACCACGGTCGTGGTTTATGGGCCCCCCTTGACAGTTCACTTTGAATAAAACTCTTCCAGCAAGGCCCAACCTTGATTTTACCATTTGCTTAATAACAACTAAAACTTGCATGGGGACTTTTCGGACCCCGAGAACTTAATTAACAACTCGGGCCAGTGCTCCTCATGAGTGTTGGTCCAAACTAGAGCAGCTTGCGGCGCCGCCCCTTGGCAACTTGGGGTATTTGGTCGCTGTAACCATAGCTCATTCGTCGTGGCCTGAGACGAGATACGCGCGGCTACTATTAGGGTGTCGGCATGTCGGGAGGTCTTGCTGGACTTATTTTACCATTGTCGAAATTGAAGGAAATATGCCCTAGAGGCAATAATAATGTTATTTCCTTATATCATGATAAATGTTTATTATTCATGCTAGAATTGTATTATCCGGAAACATAATGCTTGTGTGAATACATAGACAAACCAAACGTCACTAGTATGCCTCTACTTGACTAGCTCGTTGATCAAAGATGGTTATGTTTCCTAGCCATAGACATGTGTTGTCATTTGATTAATGGGATCACATCATTAGGAGAAAGATGTGATTGACATGACCCATTCCATTAGCTTAGCACCCGATCGTTTAGTATGTTGCTATTGCTGTCTTCATGACTTATACATGTTCCTATGACTATGAGATTATGCAACTCCCGTTTACCGGAGGAACACTTTGTGTGCTACCAAACGTCACAACGTAACTAGGTGATTATAAAGGAGCTCTATAGGTGTCTCCAAAGGTAAATGTTAGGTTGGCGTATTTCGAGATTAGGATTTGTCACTCCGATTGTCAGAGAGGTATCTCTGGGCCCTGTCGGTAATGCACATCACATAAGCCTTGCAAGCATTGCAACTAATGAGTTAGTTGCGAGATGATGTATTACGAAACGAGTAAAGAGACTTGCCGGTAATGAGATTGAACTAGGTATTGAGATACCGACGATCGAATCTCGGGCAAGTAACATACCGATGACAAAGGGAACAAAGTATTTTGTTATGCGGTCTGACCGATAAAGATCTTCGTAGAATATGTAGGAGCCAATATGAGCATCCAGGTTCCGCTATTGGTTATTGACCGGAGACGTGTCTCGGTCATGTCTACATTGTTCTCGAACCCGTAGGGTCCGCACGCTTAAGGTTTCGATGACAGTTATATTATGAGTTTATGCCTTTTGATGTACCAAAGTTTGTTCGGAGTCCCGGATGTGATCACGGACATGACGAGGAGTCTCGAAATGGTTGAGACATAAAGATTGATATATTGGACGGCTATATTCGGACACCGGAAGTGTTCCAGGTGATTTCGGAGAAAACCGGAGAGCCGGAGGGTTACCGGAACCCCCCGGGAGAAGTAATGGGCCATATGGGCCTTAGTGGAGAGAGAGGGGCAGCCAAAGGTGGGCCGCGCGCCTCCTCCTCCCTGGTCCGAATTGGACAAGGAGAGGGGGGGCGGCGCCCCCCTTTCCTTCTCCCTCCCCCCTTCTTTCCCCCTCCTAGTAGGAGTCCTACTCCTACTAGGAGGAGGACTCCTCCTGGCGCGCCAATAGGGGCCGGCCGGCCTCCTCCCCTTGATCCTTTATATACGGGGGCAGGGGGCACCCCTAGAGACACAAGTTGATCCACGTGATCATATTCTTAGCCATGTGCGGTGCCCCCTTCCACCATAATCCTCAATAATATTGTAGTGGTGCTTAGGCGAAGCCCTGCAATGGTAGTACATCAAGATCGTCACCATGCCGTCGTGCTGACGGAACTCTTCCCTGACACTTTGCTGGATCGGAGTCTGGGGATCGTCATCGAGCTGAACGTGTGCTAGAACTCGGAGGTGCCGTAGTTTCGGTGCTTGATCGGTCGGGCCATGAAGACGTACGACTACATCAACCGCGTTGTGCTAACGCTTCCGCTGTCGGCCTACAAGGGTACGTAGATCACACTCTCCCCTCTCGTTGCTATGCATCACCATGATCTTGCGTGTGCGTAGGAAATTTTTTGAAATTATTAAGTTCCCCAACAGTGGCATCCGAGCCTTGGTTTTATGTGTTGATGTTATATGCACGAGTAGAACACAAGTGAGTTGTGGGCGATATAAGTCATACTGCTTACCAGCATATCATACTTTGGTTCGGCGGTATTGTTGGACGAAGCGGCCCGGACCGACATTACGCGTACGCTTACGCGAGACCGGTTCTCCCGACGTGCTTTGCACATAGGTGGCTTGCGGGTGACGGTTTCTCGAACTTTAGTTGAACCGAGTGTGGCTACGCCCGGTCCTTGCGAAGGTTAACATAGCACCAACTTGACAAACTATCGTTGTGGTTTTGATGCGTAGGTAAGATTGGTCCTTGCTTAAGCCCGTAGCAGCCACGTAAAACTTGCAACAACAAAGTAGAGGACGTCTAACTTGTTTTTGCAGGGCATGTTGTGATGTGATATGGTCAAGACATGATGCTAAATTTTATTGTATGAGATGATCATGTTTTGTAACCGAGTTATCGGCAACTGGCAGGAGCCATATGGTTGTCGCTTTATTGTATGCAATGCAATCGCGCTGTAATGCTTTACTTTATCACTAAGCGGTAGCGATAGTCGTGGAAGCATAAGATTGGCGAGACGACAACGATGCTACGATGGAGATCAAGGTGTCGCGCCGGTGACGATGGTGATCACGACGGTGCTTCGAAGATGGAGATCACAAGCACAAGATGATGATGGCCATATCATATCACTTATATTGATTGCATGTGATGTTTATCTTTTATGCATCTTATCTTGCTTTGATTGACGGTAGCATTATAAGATGATCTCTCACTAATTATCAAGAAGTGTTCTCCCTGAGTATGCACCGTTGCGAAAGTTCTTCATGCTGAGACACCACATGATGATCGGGTGTGATAGGCTCTACGTTCAAATACAACGGGTGCAAAACAGTTGCACACGCGGAATACTCAGGTTATACTTGACGAGCCAAGCATATACAGATATGGCCTCGGAACACGGATACTGAAAGGTCAAGCGTGAATCATATAGTAGATATGATCAACATAGTGATGTTCACCAATGAAACTACTCCATCTCACGTGATGATCGGACATGGTTTAGTTGATTTGGATCACGTAATCACTTAGAGGATTAGAGGGGTGTCTATCTAAGTGGGAGTTCTTTAAGTAATATGATTAATTGAACCTAAATTTATCATGAAACTTAGTACCTGATAGTATCTTGCTTGTTTATGCTTGATTGTAGATAGATGGCCCGTGCTGTTGTTCCGTTGAATTTTAGTGCGTTCCTTGAGAAAGCAAAGTTGAAAGATGATGGTAGCAATTACACGGACTGGGTCCGTAACTTGAGGATTATCCTCATTGCTGCACAGAAGAATTACGTCCTGGAAGCACCGCTGGGTGTCAGGCCTGCTGCTGGAGCAACACCAGATGTTATGAACGTCTGGCAGAGCAAAGCTGATGACTACTCGATAGTTCGGTGTGCCATGCTTTACGGCTTAGAATCGGGACTTCAACGACGAACGTCATGGAGCATATGAGATGTTCCAGGAGTTGAAGTTAATATTTCAAGCAAATGCCCGGATTGAGAGATATGAAGCCTCCAATAAGTTCTATAGCTGCAAGATGGAGGAGAACAGTTCTGTCAGTGAGCATATACTCAAAATGTCTGGGTATAATAATCACTTGATTCAATTGGGAGTTAATCTTCCATATGATTGCGTCATTGACAGAATTCTCCAATCACTGCCACCAAGCTACAAGAGCTTCGTGATGAACTATAATATGCAAGGGATGAATAAGACTATTCCCGAGCTCTTCGCAATGCTGAAAGCTGCGGAGGTAGAAATCAAGAAGGAGCATCAAGTGTTGATGGTCAACAAGACCACTAGTTTCAAGAAAAAGGGCAAAGGGAAGAAGAAGGGGAACTTCAAAAAGAACAACAAGCAAGTTGCTACTCAAGAGAAGAAACCCAAACCTGGACCTAAGCCTGAAACTAAGTGCTTCTACTGCAAGCAGACTGGTCACTGGAAGCGGAACTGCCCCAAGTATTTGGCGGATAAGAAGGATGGCAAGGTGAACAAAGGTATATGTGATATACATGTTATTGATGTGTACCTTACTAATGCTCGCAGGAGCACCTGGGTATTTGATACTGGTTCTGTTGCTAATATTTGCAACTCGAAACAGGGACTACGGATTAAGCGAAGATTGGCTAAGGACGAGGTGACGATGCGCGTGGGAAATGGTTCCAAAGTCGATGTGATCGCAGTCGGCACGCTGCCTCTACATCTACCTTTGGGATTAGTATTAGACCTAAATAATTGTTATTCGGTGCCAGCGTTAAGCATGAACATTATATCTGGATCTTATTTGATGCGAGGCGGTTATTCATTTAAATCTGAGAATAATGGTTGTTCTATTTATATGAGTAATATCTTTTATGGTCATGCACCCTTAAAGAGTGGTCTATTCTTATTAAATCTCGATAGTAGTGACACACATATTCATAGTGCTGAAGCCAAAAGATGCAGAGTTGATAATGATAGTGCAACTTATTTGTGGCACTGTCGTTTAGGTCATATCGGTATAAAGCGCATGAAGAAACTCCATACTGATGGGCTTTTGGAACCACTTGATTATGAATCACTTGGTACTTGCGAACCGTGCCTTATGGGTAATATGACAAAAAACACCGTTCTCCGGTACTATGGAGAGAGCAACAGATTTATTGGAAATCATACATACAGATGTATGTGGTCCGATGAATGTTGAGGCTCGTGGCGGATATCGTTATTTTCTCACCTTCACAGATGACTTAAGTAGATATGGGTATATCTAGTTAATGAAACATAAGTCTGAAACGTTTGAAAAGTTCAAAGAATTTTAGAGTGAAGTTGAAAATCATCGTAACAAGAAAATTCCTACGATCTGATCGTGGAGGAGAATATTTGAGTTACGAGTTTGGTGTACATTTGAAACAATGTGGAATAGTTTCGCAACTCACGCCACCCGGAACACCACAGCGTAATGGTGTGTCCGAACGTCGTAATCATACTTTACTAGATATGGTGCGATCTATGATGTCTCTTACTGATTTACCGCTATCGTTTTGGGGATATGCTCTAGAGACGGCCGCATTCACGTTAAATAGGGCACCATCAAAATCCGTTGAGACGACGCCTTATGAACTGTGGTTTGGCAAGAAACCAAAGTTGTCATTTCTGAAAGTTTGGGGCTGCGATGCTTATGTGAAAAAGATTCAACCTGATAAGCTCGAACCCAAATCGGAGAAATGTGTCTTCATAGGATATCCAAAGGAAACCATTGGATACACCTTCTATCATAGATCCGAAGGCAAGACTTTTGTTGCTAAATTCGGAAACTTTCTGGAGAAGGAGTTTCTCTCGAAAGAAGTGAGTGGGAGGAAAGTAGAACTTTACGAGGTAACTGTACCTGCTCCCTTATTGGAAAGTAGTACATCACAGAAACCTGTTTCTGTGACACCTACACCAATTAGTGAGGAAGCTAATAATAATGATCAAGATACTACTGAACCTCGTAGATCAACCAGAGTAAGATCCGCGCTAGAGTGGTACGGTAATCCTGTTCTGGAAGTCATGCTACTAGATCATGATGAACCTACGAACTATGAAGAAGCGATGGTGAGCCCAGATTCCGCAAAATGGCTTGAAGCCATGAAATCTAAGATGGGATCCATGTATGAGAACAAAGTATGGACTTTGGTTGACTTGCCCAATGATCGGCAAGCAATTGAGAATAAATGTATCTTCAAGAAGAAGACTGACGCTGACGGTAATGTTACTGTCTACAAAGCTCGACTTGTCGCAAAAGGTTTTCGGCAAGTTCAAGGGATTGACTACGATGAGACCTTCTCACCCGTAGCGATGCTTAAGTCTGTCCAAATCATGTTAGCAATTGCCGCATTTTATGATTATGAAATTTGGCAAATGGATGTCAAAACTGCATTCTTGAATGGATTTCTGCAAGAAGAGTTGTATATGATGCAGCCGGAAGGTTTTGTCGATCCAAAGGGAGCTAACAAAGTGTGCAAGCTCCAGCAATCCATTTATGGACTGGTGCAAGCCTCTCGGAGTTGGAATAAACGCTTTGATAGTGTGATCAAAGCATTTGGTTTTTTACAGACTTTTGGAGAAGCCTGTATTTACAAGAAAGTGAGTGGGAGCTCTGTAGCATTTCTGATATTATATGTAGATGACATATCGCTAATCGGAAATGATATAGAGTTTCTGGATAGCATAAAAGGATACTTGAATAAGAGTTTTTCAATGAAAGACCTCGGTGAAGCTGCTTACATATTGGGCATTAAGATCTATAGAGATAGATCAAGACGCTTAATTGGACTTTCACAAAGCACATACCTTGACAAAGTTTTGAAGAAGTTCAAAATGGATCAAGCAAAGAAAGGATTCTTGCCTGTGTTACAAGGTGTGAAATTTAGTAAGACTCAATCCCCGACCAATGCAGAAGATAGAGAGAAAATGAAAGATGTTCCCTATGCTTCAGCCATAGGCTCTATCATGTATGCAATGCTGTGTACCAGACCTGATGTGTGTCTTGCTATAAGTCTAGCAGGGAGGTACCAAAGTAATCCAGGAGTGGATCACTGGACAGCGGTCAAGAACATCCTGAAATACCTGAAAAGGACTAAGGATATGTTTCTCATATATGGAGGTGACAAAGAGCTAATCGTAAAAGGTTATGTTGATGCAAGCTTTGACACTGATCCGAACGATTCTAAATCGCAAACCGGATACGTGTTTACATTAAACGGTGGAGCTGTCAGTTGGTGTAGTTCTAAACAAAGCGTTGTGGCGGGATCTACATGTGAAGCGGAGTACATAGCTGCTTCGGAAGCAGCAAACGAAGGAGTCTGGATGAAGGAGTTCATATCCGATCTAGGTGTCATACCTAGTGCATCGGGTCCAATGAAAATCTTTTGTGACAATACTGGTGCAATTGCCTTGGCAAAGGAATCCAGATTTCACAAGAGAACCAAGCACATCAAGAGACGCTTCAATTCCATCCAGGATCTAGTCCAGGTGGGAGACATAGAGATTTGCAAGATACATACGGATCTGAATATAGCAGACCCGTTGACTAAGCCTCTTCCACAAGCAAAACATGATAAGCACCAAAGCTCCATGGGTGTTAGAATCATTAGTGTGTAATCTAGATTATTGACTCTAGTGCAAGTGGGAGACTGAAGGAAATATGCCCTAGAGGCAATAATAATGTTATTTCCTTATATCATTATAAATGTTTATTATTCTTGCTAGAATTGTATTATCCGGAAACATAATGCTTGTGTGAATACATAGACAAACCAAACGTCACTAGTATGCCTCTACTTAACTAGCTCGTTGATCAAAGATGGTTATGTTTCCTAGCCATAGACATGTGTTGTCATTTGATTAATGGGATCACATCATTAGGAGAATGATGTGATTGACATGACCCATTCCATTAGCTTAGCACCCGATCGTTTAGTATGTTGCTATTGCTTTCTTCATGACTTATACATGTTCCTATGACTATGAGATTATGCAACTCCCATTTACCGGAGGAACACTTTGTGTGCTACCAAACGTCACAACGTAACTGGGTGATTATAAAAGAGCTCTACAGGTGTCTCCAAAGGTAAATGTTGGGTTGGCGTATTTCGAGATTAGGATTTGTCACTCCGATTGTCGGAGAGGTATCTCTGGGCCCTCTCGGTAATGCACATCACATAAGCCTTGCAAGCATTGCAACTAATGAGTTAGTTGCGAGATGATGTATTACGAAATGAGTAAAGAGACTTGCCGGTAACGAGATTGAACTAGGTATTGAGATACCGACGATCGAATCTCAGGCAAGTAACATACCGATGACAAAGGGAACAAAGTATGTTGTTATGCGGTCTGACCGATAAAGATCTTCGTAGAATATGTAGGAGCCAATATGAGCATCCAGGTTCCGCTATTGGTTATTGACCAGAGACGTGTCTCGGTCATGTCTACATTGTTCTCGAACCCGTAGGGTCCGCACGCTTAAGGTTTCGATGACAGTTATATTATGAGTATATGCTTTTTGATGTACCGAAGTTTGTTCGGAGTCCCGGATGTGATCACGGACATGACGAGGAGTCTCGAAATGGTCGAGACATAAAGATTGATATATTGGACGGCTATATTCGGACACCGGAAGTGTTTCGGGTGATTTCGGAGAAAACCGGAGAGCCAGAGGGTTACCGGAACCCCCCGGGAGAAGTAATGGGCCATATGGGCCTTAGTGGAGAGAGAGAGAGGGGCAGCCAAAGGTGGGCCGCGCGCCTCCTCCCCCCCTGGTCCGAATTGGACTAGGAGAGGGGGGCGGCGCCACCCTTTCCTTCTTCCTCCCCCCTTCTTTCCCCCTCCTAGTAGGAGTCCTACTCCTACTAGGAGGAGGACTCCTCCTAGCGTGCCAATAGGGGCCGGCCGGCCTCCTCCCCTTGATCCTTTATATAAGGGGCAGGGGCACCCCTAGAGACACAAGTTGATCCACGTGATCATATTTTTAGTCGTGTGCGGTGCCCCCTTCCACCATAATCCTCGATAATATTGTAGCGGTGCTTAGGCGAAGCCCTGCGACGGTAGTATATCAAGACCGTCACCACGCCGTCGTGCTGACGGAAGTCTTCCCCGACACTTTGCAAGATCGGAGTCCGGGGATCGTCATCGAGCTGAATGTGTGCTAGAACTCGGAGGTGCCGTAGTTTCGGTGCTTGATCGGTTGGGCCGTGAAGACGTACGACTACATCAACCGCGTTGTGCTAACGCTTCCGCTGTCGGTCTACAAGGGTACGTAGATCACACTCTCCCCTCTCGTTCCTATGCATCACCATGATCTTGCGTGTGCGTAGGAAATTTTTTGAAATTACTACGTTCCCCAACAGAAATGTCTTATGAACCGGGATTTCGAGCTTGATCGGGTTGTTTCGGGATGGAGGACTTTCCTCCACTGATCGTGAGAGTTTGTGATGGACTAAGTTGGGACACCCCTGCAGGGTTATGTGGAAGATGAGAGTTTTTTAATATCCGGTTGTAGAGAACTTGACACCAGATCCGAATTAAAATACACCAACCGTGTGCGTAACCGTGACCGTCTCTTTTCTAGTGAGTTCGAGAAGAGAACACGGTGGGGATATGTTTGACTCGTAAGCAGTTCAGGATCACTTCTTGATCATTAATAGTTTGCGATTGTTATGTGTACTTTCTCTTCTTATTCTTGTACTCGTAAGTTAGCCACCATACAAATGCTTAGTGCCTGCTGCAACCTCGCCACTTATCCATTCCATACCCATTAAGCTTTGCTAGTCTTGATACCCGTGGTAATGGGATTGCTGAGTTCTCGTGGCTCACAGATTACTACAGCCACAGTTGCAGGTACAGGTAATGCAATGATCTGACGCGAGAGCGATGCTTGCTTGTTTTGGAGTTCTTCTGCTTCTTCTTCCTCATTCAAGGGATAGGTTCCGGGTCGGGAACCTGGGATTAGTAGGGTGGATGTCGTCTTCTTTTTCGTGGGATTTCATCCGTAGTCGGATCCTGCTCTTCTGTATGATGATTGATATGTATTGATGTACTGGTGTATTCATGTTGTAGCTTGTGACGAGTGTAAGCCTTTATCTTGTATTCTCATCTATTCAGTACATGGTATGTTGTAATGATATCCGCCTTGGTAGGCGCTCAAAATGCGGTTGTGCCCCAATCATGAGTTCATCACGTGATTGGCATAGAATCACGTCTTGGGCGCTACATTATGATTGGAACTATTACCAAGCATCTGTAACCAGTAACCTTCATTAAGGTAAAACCCAACCGTAGCATTAAGATATATTGGTCCCCCTTTAATCCCGTATGAATCAATTTCTATGGTAGGAAGAAACTTATGTCACTCTTGCCCTTCAATGCATAGTCCTATCAACATACAACTAACCATATGGTGTGATCCACACGTGCGCTCATATGATGGGCACCAAAGGACGTCAACATAACCACAAACAAATTAAGCCAATCATAGCAATTCACCAAGTACTCATAGGGCACCACGACCACGAAGAAGCCGGCATGTCCGCGGGCGCCGCGGACAGCTTGAAAGAGTAGTGCACGGTAGGTCGCCGTTACTTGTGTCCCAGGAAGGCCACCGCTCCTCCCCTCCCGTCGACGCCAAGCTTGGTGGGATCACCATCTTCGGTCGATTAGTCGCTTGGCGGCAATGAGGAGGCGGACAGCTTCACTTCCCGGGCCTCTGGAGAAGGAGGTCATGGAGGCAGAGCTGGAGAGCACCAAGGCAGATCTGGAAACACTAAAGCTTCAGTTCTCTTGGTTCATGGCCAGATACGGGGAACGGGTGCCGACGACCATTTAGATTAATTATACCTAGCCGGACGAGCTCCATTTAGTTGATGTAAATGTAATGAAATCCGTCATATTTAGATGAAATCCTTTATGTTTATATGAAATCCGGTCGTGTTTGATCGAATTTTGTCGGGTTAGTTTGAGTTGTTGTGAAAATGTATGCAACTACGATTGGATGGCTGCCTCCCGCATCCGTGTCTGCGGACTGGCCCCCCTGTTCGCGGATGGATGTGGAAAGAAATTTGCTAGTTGTCATTGGAGATGCCTTTATCGGGATCATAGTTCCAAAATGGGTGGGGTCGCGTCCCGCGTATAGGCGTTCAAAAGACGAAAATCAGCTTCTGAGTCCATAGGCTCATCTACACCCTCGCTGGCAAAAAAAATCAAAACAAATACTAGAAAAATTCCAAAAAAATTACATGGTAGATAATTTGATACGTGATGTCCGCTCTAATTTTAAGATTATTTGAACATCCGAGTAGCTGTCGGTAAAGAAGACAAATTTGGGGTCCCTAAAAAAAGTTTACTGTCCATACATTATCCTGATCTAATTTGTCTTTTTACCAAGAATTGCTCAGATGTTTAAATGATTTAAAAATCATAGCGGACCTCACACACTAAATTTTCTACCGCGCAAAAAAAATTAGAATGTTGATCTAGGAACTTGGCCAGATCGGAGATCGCTTTGACTCAAACCATGCACAATGGCAGTGGCGGCCAGTACGGCACATGACATGAATATTGATAGTAAGACCTCGTCAGGTGTCTGGCAACTATCCCTAGTCGACTGACCTAGCCTGTTCCCCATTTTAATTACTATACATACTACTGTATAAAAAATAAAACCAAGGATTGTGTCAGTCCAAGTATTCTTGCCCATGAAAAAAGTGTGGATGCACTGTACAGCTAAATGAACCGAAGCACATGAATCCTGGTTCAGCGAGTCATCTCCTGAACCTAAGCATGGCGTCTCTCACTGAGCAGAGCTACGGATACCAGCAGAGCAATCTGTTCGTCCTCTGTACACGAGGCGCCGATGCAGGGAGTGATGAACCGATGGCGATTCGTTGTCCCGCATGTGGAAGGCCTCTCTTGATCGAACGGCTCCTGCTGCATGCAAAAAATTAACAGATCAAATAAGAGTTCACCAAAGGAGAGGCAGGGAAGAAGTCCAGTTGAAGTGAAGACTTGAGAAGAGATGAGAGGCTGGCATGAAGGGTAAGAGCCACTCGGGCTAGCCAAGGAGACTGCCTGATGTGCATAGTAGTGAGAGACCGATCCACCAGAGAGAAAGAGATCCCATTCACAGCCACAGGCAAGTCATCCTTGGCTACCAGAAGAAGCCATTACCACCATGCAACGCCCCTCTCTCTCTCTCTCTCTCTCTCTCTCTCTCTCTCTCTCTCTCTCTCTCTCTCTCTCTCTCCCCTCCCTTCTACATAGAAGACTTCCCTAATCTGGGTTGGTTGCTGTTATGGCATTGCCACCTTCAATGTCTTCTCCTATTTATCGTACCTCAAAGGTGCCATTCTAAGCATCTCATAGCTAAAAAAATTGCCATTCAAAAGCTAACGACCAAATAAAAGCAGCCCATGCCGATACAGGCTGGCCGGATCAGACCAAATCTAGATCTTTCCCTCATTTGGAAAAATTCCGAGAATCCGGCCGCAGCGATTCGTGCGGCCCATGCTGCACGGATAATGTATCTATCTATCTATCTAATCTGCAAGTTGACTCAATCGCAAAAGCGTAGATGGCTCGGTCTGGAAAATGGAACTTTGATTGGAACCTTGATGAGAATATAACATCGGATAATTCAGTACGCACCCCATCAAATTACTGCTTGCCATCTGTTTATTACTCTCTCTGTTTCATAATATAAGAGTGTTTCTAGTGTCAAAAACTCTCTTATATTATACTCTCTTCGTTCCTAAATATTTGTCTTTTTAAACATTTCAAATGTTACAATATACGGATGTATGTAGACATATTTTTGAGTGTAAATTCACTCATTTTGCTTCGTATGTAGTCACTTGTTGAAATGTTTAAAAAGACAAATATTTAGGAACGGAGGGAGTAGAATGGAGGGAGTAATTTCGTTCACATCAAGGGTAAGAGCATCTGCAGCCACAATGTATAAATTTGGTCTCTCAAACGCTCGCGGACGCGTCCGGGCATGTCCGCTTTGACACCCTATATTTTGTTCACGCAGCCATGTCCCTCAGTTTTTCCTTACATGTTCAGTCATAAGCATGTGATTGGTGGAGAAAGGGAGAGAAAATGAAAAAAAAGAAAAAAGATGCTCTAGTGACCGGGCATATGCCCGGGCACTCCTCATACTTATCTCATATATGAAATGAATATGAGGGCTGCCGGACAGTCCGGGCATTTAAGGAGGCTTTTAGGGGTCAGTTTAAGTCAACTTTTTGCTTCTCTCTCCTGTCCGGTCAGTGGTCTCTGTGCCTGCCCGGTCAATTTGAGGAGTCTGGCTAAGAGCATCTACAACCGCATTGGGCAAATCCGACCCCTCAAACACCCGCGGGCGGCGCGTCCACAGGCACTGACCGGGCATGCCTCATATTTCAACTTCCACACTCGCGTCCCATATATTCTAAACCTCAAAACCATGCAATTCATGCAAAGCTACGTAAAACATATGATCATAGCGCGGTTCATCGGATTAGCCGAACAAAAGGAACATGATTCATCGGAATTCAATGGCGGACAGTGCAAATCCATACTACAAACATAGAAAAAATATAAACAGAACGAGGAAGGGCGGAGGAAATCACCATTTCCTCGCCGGCCCCTTCCCCTTCCGGCTGTCGGCACGGCTGTGCCCCTCCTCCGTGTAGGCGTCGGCATGCGGAGACGCGTCATCATCGGAGCTGGAGGTGGAACCGTCTGTCATATCCGAGTTGGAGCTGCACCTCATGCCCAACAACCTGTGGAGCAAGCAGTTCTGCTCCTTCGCATGGTGGGTCGCCTTTGCCTTCGCCGCCGCCTCCTTTGTTGCATCGCGCTCAAACAACTCGATGGCGAGTCAGAGCGCCTCGACATTCTTGCGGCAGAGACGCTGCGCATCCATCACTGCCGTCGTGAGCGAGCAGCGGAGGACGGAAGCGAGGAGCGTTGCCTCAAGATCGACCGGTGCTCGAGTGCGGATGGCACGCGGACATCGACTCGGACGCCGCTGCCCTCTCCCTCGCCCGGTGCCGCTCGCACCGGGCTGCTCGTGCCTCCTACTCGGGCGTCTGAGTGCGCGCCAGCCCCGCCGCGGGCACGAGGAGCCAGCGGTGGCCGAGCACCACCTCCAGAGCAGAGGGTGCTGGTGGTGGGAGGCTCACCTGGAGGAGCGGAGCGGAGTGGCCGGAGCTGCGTCGACGGGCGCTGGGCGCTGACGAAGTGGACCGCCGCCGCCGGATCCGCCTTGGTCGACAACCGAACGCCTCAATGCGATGCGTAGGGCGACCTCCTCCACATCGTCAGGGCCCGCTTCGTGCAGCAGGCTAGACCAGTCATCGTCGGAGCCGGAGGCGGTGCTACTTTGGTCGCCAACCATCATATGCATTCGGAGGGGATCGGAAGTGGAGTGGATGGAGAGGGGAGTGAAGTGGAGTTCGGATTGACTGCGGTCTAGGGTTTTTCGAACAGCGATATTTGTGGGCAAGCCGTGCGCCAGGCTGGCCAAGTCGACATGGCGGGCGCACCCGGACGGCCCATATCCGCCTTGTTGGGGAACGTAGTATTTTAAAAATTTCCTACGATCACGCAAGATCTATCTAAGAGATGCATAGCAATGAGACGGGAGAGTGTGTCCACGTACCCTCGTAGACCAAAAGCGGAAGCGTTTAGTAACGCGGTTGATGTAGTCGAATGTCTTCACGATCCAACCGATCCAAGTATCGAACGTACGGCACCTCCGTGTTCAGCACATGTTCAGCATGATGACGTCCCTCGAGCTCTTGATCCAGTTGAGGACGAGGGAGAGTTCCGTCAGCACGATGGCTTGGCGACGGTGATGATGAAGTTACCGGCGTAGGGCTTTGCCTAAGCACTACAACGATATGACCGAGGTGTGTAACTGTGGAGGGGGACACCGCACACGGCTAAGAGAAGACTTGGTGTGTCTTTGGGGTGCCCCCTTCCCACGTATATAAAGGAGGGAGGGAGGCCGGCCCCCCTAAGGGCGTGTCAAGAGTATGGAGTCCTATTAGGACCTCCAAGTCCTAGTAGGAATCCCTTTTCTTTTCGAAGTAGGAGAGAAGGAAAGAGGGAAAGAGAGAGGGAGTAGGAAAAGGAAAGGGGGGCGCCGCCCCCTTCACCTAGTCCAATTCGGACCCATGGGGGGCGCCACCTCCCCTTGGTCTGCCTCCTCTTTTCCCGTATGGCCCAATAAGGCCCATTACTTCTCCCGGTGAATTCCCGTAACTCTACGGTACTTCGAAAAATATCTGAATCACTCGGAACATTTTCGATGTCCGAATATAGCCTTCCAATATATGCATATTTACCTCTCAACCATTTCGAGACTCCTCGTCATGTCCGTGATCTCATCCGGGACTCCGAACAAACTTCGTCATCAAATCACATAACTCATAATACAAATCATAATTGAATGTTAAGCGTGCGGACCCTACGGGTTCGAGCACTATGTAGACATGACGGAGACACATCTCCGATAAATAACCAATAGGAGAAGCTGGATGCTCATATTGTTTCCTACATATTCTTCAAAGATCTTTATCGATCAAACCGCATAACAACATACTTACAGAGCTATCCAGAAATTATGTATTATTTCCAATCACCAATATGTCATTGCTACCTCTTGAGCATGCGTTGGTTTTTCCCTTGAAGAGGAAAGGGTGGTGCAGCAAAGTAGCTAAGTATTTCCCTCAGTTTTTGAGAACCAAGGTATCAATCCAGTAGGAGACTACACCCAAGTCGCCTAGTGCCTGCACAAACAATCAAGAACCTTGCAACCAACGCGATAAAGGGGTTGTTAATCCCTTCACGGCCACTTGCAAAAGTGAGATCTGATAAAGATAATAAGATAAATATTGTTGGTAGTTTTGTTGTATAGATTGAAAAGTAAAGATTGTAAAATAAATAGTAAACAAGAATTATAGATCGGAAACTTATATGATGTAAAGTAGACCCGGGGGCCATAGGTTTCACTATTGGCTTCTCTCATGATAGCATGTATTACGGTGGGTCAACAAATTACTGCCGAGCAATTGATAGAAAAGCGCATAGTTATGATGATATCTAAGGCAATGATCATAAATATAGGCAGCGCGTCCGTGTCAAGTAGAACGAAACGATTCTGCATCTACTACTATTACTCCACACATCGACCGATATCCAGCATGCATCTAGAGTATTAAGTTCATAAGAAAAGAGTAATGCATTAGGCAAGATGACATGATGTAGAGAGATAAACTCAAGCAATATGATATAAACCCCATCTTTTTATCCTCGATGACAACAATACAATACGTGCCTTGCTGCCCCTGCTGTCACTGGGAAAGGACACCGCAAGATTGAACCCAAAGCTAAGCACTTCTCCCATTGCAAGAAAGATTAATCTAGTAGGCCAAACTAAACCGATAATTCAAAGAGACTTGCAAAGATATCAAATCATGCATATAAGAATTCAGAGAAGAACCAAATATTGTTCATAGATAAACTTGATCATAAACCCACAATTCATCGGATCTCGGCAAACACACCACAAAAAGTATTACATCGAATAGATCTCCAAGAACATCGAGGAGAGCTTTGTATTGAAGATCAAATAGAGAGAAGAAGCCATCTAGCTAATAACTATGGACCCGAAGGTCTGTGGTAAACTACTCACACATCATCGGAGAGACTATGGTGTTGATGTAGAAGCCCTTCGTGATTGAATCCCCCTCTGACAGATCGCCAGAAAAGGCCCCAGATGGGATCTCACAGGTACAGAAGGTTGCGGCGGTGGAAAAGTGGTTTTGTGGCTCTCCTGGATGTTTTTAGGCGGTATACTTTCATTGCCAACATAACAACCGAGAGATTTCGATATCTTCCATACTACACACATTATAGGCGGTTCCCAAACAGAATGGTAAAGTTTATACTCCCCCTCCACCAACAAGCATCAATCCATGGCTTGCTCGAAACAACGAGTGCCTCCAACTAACAAGAGTCCCGGGGGAGTTTTGTTTGCAGTTATTTTGATTTTATTTGCATAAAGCATGGGACTGGGCATCCCGATGACCAGCCATTTTCTCGTGAGTGAGGAGCGGAGTCCACTCCTCTTGAGAATAACCCGCCTAGCATGGAAGATACAGACAGCCCTAGTCGATACATGAGCTATTCGAGCATACAAAACAGAATGTTTATTTGAAGGTTTAGAGTTTGGCACATACAAATTTACTTGGAACGGCAGGTAGATACCATATATAGGTAGGTATGGTGGACTCATATGGAATAACTTTGGGGTTTATGGAATTGGATGCACAAGCAGTATTCCCGCTTAGTACAAGTGAAGGCTAGAAAAGACTGGGAAGTGACCAGCTAGAGAGCGACAACAGTCATGAACATGCATTAAAATTAATCAACACCGAATGCAAGCATGAGTAGGATATAATGCACCATGAACATAAATATCGTAGAGGCTATGTTGATTTTGTTTCAACTACATGCGTGAACATGTGCCAAGTCAAGACACTCGAATCGTTCAAAAGAGGATACCACCCTATCATACCACATCACAACCATTTTAATAGCATGTTGGCACGCAAGGTAAACCATTATAAGCTCCTAGCTAATTAAGCATGGCATAAGCAACTATAATCTCTAATTGTCATTGCAAACATGTTTCTTTCATAATAGGCTGAATCAGGAACGATGAACTAATCATATTTACAAAAACAAGAGAGGTCGAGTTCATACCAGCTTTTCTCATCTCAATAAGTTCATCATATAATCATCATTATTGCCTTTCACTTGCACGACCGAATAGTGTGGAAAATAATAATAGTGCACGTGCATTGGACTAAGCTGGAATCTGCAAGCATTCAATTCAAGAGAGAAGACAAGGTAATATGGGCTCTTTGTTAGATCAACAATAATGCATATGAGAGCCACTCAACATTTTCATTATGGTCTTCTACTCTCGACCCCCAAAGAACAAGAGAAGAAATAAAACTATTTACACGGGAAAGCTCCCAATAAGCAAAAGAAGAACAATAAATCTTTTGGGGTTTTCTTTTTAATTGTTACTACTATAGGCATGGAAAGTAAACTAACTAAAAGCTACAACTATTTTTTTTGTTTTTCTTAAGGTTTGTCCAACACACAAGAAGAAGGCATAAAAAGGAAATAAACTAGCATGGATGATACAATGAAAAAGTATTAGCACCGACAACTAGCATGAGTGTGTGAACATGAATGTAATGTTGGTGAGAAATACGTACTCCCCCAAGCTAAGGCTTTTGGCCTAAGTTGGTCCATGGCCACGGCTGGCCTGGTAGATATCCAAAGTTATATCTGGGGTCGTACTGAGAAGGATCCCCCTGGTGCCACTAGTTGGCGATCTCTTCCGGATTCCACTGATAAACAGACAGACGGTGAGGATCAAATTGTGGTTCCGGCTCTGGCTCTGTAACTGATGTGGGGTTCCAGTAGGCGTGAATGTGTAGGATCGAAAGTATGTCTAGAGGGGGTGATTAGACTACTTGACCAAATAAAAATCTAGCCTTTTCCTAATTTTAGTTCTAGTCAGATTATAGCAACTTAGCACAAGTCAAGCAATCAAACTACACATGCAATTCTGAGAGTATAGCAGCGGAAAGTAAAACAATTGCATATGAAGGTAAAGGGAGGAGTTTGGAGTGTGCAAACGCAATTGGAGACACGGAGATTTTTGGCGTGGTTCCGATAGGTGGTGCTATCATACATCCACGTTGATGGAGACTTCAACCCACGAAGGGTAACGGTTGCGCGAGTCCACGGAGGCCTCCACCCATGAAGGGTCCGCGAAGAAGCAACCTTGTCTATCCCACCATGGCCGTAGCCCACGAAGGACTTGCCTCACTCGAGTAGACCTTCACGAAGTACGTGATCTCCTTGCCCTTACAAACTCCCTGGTTCAACTCCACAATCTTGACGGAGGCTCCCAAGTAACACCTAACCAATCTAGGAGACACCACTCTCCAAGAGGTAACAAATGGTGTGTTGATGATGAACTCCTTGCTCTTGTGCTTCAAATGATAGTCTCCCCAACACTCAACTCTCTCTCACAGGATTTGGATTGGGTGGAAAGATGATTTGAGTGGAAAGCAACTTGGGGAAGGCTAGAGATCAAGATTTATGTGGTTGGAGTGGAATATCTTGACCTCAACACAAGTGTAGGTGGTTCTCTCTCAGAAAATGTATGTTGGAAGTGTAGGCATGTTCTGATGGCTCTCTCTCCGAATGAAGAGTGGGTGGAGGGGTATAAATAGCCTCCACACAAAATCTAACCGTTACACACAAATCACCAAACTCGGTGGGACCGAATCATGAAACTCGGTCAGACCGATTTAGTTCAAAATGTGAACGTTAGGATTTTCGGTGGGACCGACATGTCAACCCGGTGGGACCGATTTTTTTAGGGTTAGGGCATAATGTAATCTCGGTGAGACCGATTACACAAACTCGGTGAGATCGATTTTGGTAATGGACTAACAGAGAGTTGATCAGGCAAACTCGATGGGACCGATTCGCTCATCTTGGTTGGACCGAAACGTTACAAAAGGGAAACAAAGAGTTTGCATTGCAATCTTGGTGGCATCGATCGCTCATCTCGGTTTGACCGAAACGTTACAAAGGGAAACAGTGAGATTACAATCCCATCTCGATGAGACCAAGATCCCTATCGGTGAGTCCGAAAAGACTAGGATTTCTGGCAATGGCTATGTAACTGAACTCGGTGGCGCCGGATAGAATGTTTTGGTGGAGCCGAGTTTGACTTTTGGTTTGGGACATATGTGGATGTGAGAAAGTAGTTGAGGACTTTGGAGCATATCACTAAGCACTTTGAGCAAGCAAGCCATTAGGCAACACCTCATCCCCTCTTAATAGTATTGGCTTTTCCTATGGACTCAATGTGATCTTGGATCACTTAAAATGAAAAGATGTAGAGTCCTGAGCTTTGAGCTTGAGCCAATTCTTTGTCCTTAGAATTTTGAGGGATCCACTTTTCTCATCCATGCCCTGCCAATCACTGAGCTTTCCTGAAATGTTTATCTTTAAGTAGCATTAGCTCAATGAGTTATATGTTGTTAGGAATTACCAAAACCACCTAGGGATAGTTGCACTTTCAATCTCCCCCTTTTTGCTAATTGATGACAACATATAGATCAAAGCTTCGACAAATGATAAATAAGGTTGAAAAAAACATCGACGCTTTGAGAAGTATGTGATAAGCAAGAGCTCCCCCTAAATTTGTGCATTATTTAAAATTTGCTTTTGAATGCAAATGCACAATCAATTAGGATCATGGGTTACTCTTCCATGTCACATACATCTTGGTGGAGCGCTCAAAATGATAGAGAATAAAAGCATGCACTCATCACCAAGCAAGTGAATGGTCATATAAGGATATAAGAGATGATATCATCCAACAAGCATTAAGGATAGCATATGATCAAACACATGATCAACAAGTATCTCATAAGGACATAAAGTATCTCACACAAGCACTCAATAAAGAAGTTCAACCAAAATAGCAAGAGAGATAAAAAGAACAACACTCTCTCTCGAAGCCTATGATCTATACATTTTTCTCCCCCTTTGGCAACAAGTTACAAAAAAGTTCAAAAAAGCATAGTGCTAAACGACTCTCAGGCTTGATCTTCGGGAGGTGGTGTAGAGAGAACTCCAAGGACGAAGGCTTCCTATTAAGTAGTGGGAGCTGATGGAGTGGCTGTTGGAGGTGGCACTGGAGTTGTGGCTGCTGGTGCTGACACTGAAGCTCGAGTATCTGTCGCGGGCACTGCAGCAGATCTTTGTCCTCTGGGTACTCTAGAAAAAGCATCTGTAGTGGACTTGCCCTTCTTCTCCTTTGCTTCCTCCTGAAGCTGCTCAACTGCAGATTGGATCTCCGTTACCTTCAGATCAAGATCATAGAATTTGGTCTCTATAATCCTCTCCAAGCTCTCCTGGTTTTGAGACAGGGTGGCCAAGCCCTTCTCAATCATCAAGGTGGATTGGATCAGATATCCAAGCTGATCTTGCTTGCTCTTCAGGAAAACCTGAGATGCCTCCTCAACACTTGGCATCTTTGCAGCTTTCTCTGCCCTTGCTTTTGATCTCTTCTCATGTGCTTGAGATGAAGATGGTTCATTTTCATCCATGACAACAGTGTTGTCTTCAAATTCAGGGTAGATGGGCAGGTGCTCCTTATCCAAAAGATATTTGTGTGTGCCCATCTTTGAGTTGATGAGCTCCTGAATTTGTGGGGCATACCCACAACTCCTCTTCTGATCAGTTGTTGTCCTTTTGATTGTCTCCATAATCAGACTCATGACTTTGAATTTTTGAGGCACATCAAACAAATGTAGCAAGTTGATGGCATGTCCTCTGATCATCTTGTGATCACCTGACTTGGGTAGCAATGCGTGTCTGAGGATCCAATTTATAGTAGACAGGCCAGACAACAAGAAGTGGACAGATCCAAACTTGTGAGTATCCAAAGCAGCATCTGGGATCTCTTTGTACATGTTGGCCATTGTGTTGTGGTCTTTCTTCTTCTCAGCATAAATATCCAAGTCATCCTCATTTTCTTCTGGGGCATTGATCAACTGAGCCCATTCTTTAATAGAAAATTGGTACCTTGTACCTTCGGACATCCAAATGATCTTTCCATCTGGGTAGAAGTGGGCAGTGGGGTAAAACTGCATGATCAGCTCATCGTTCCACTTGGTGAGCTTCTAGGCCACAAAGGTATCAACTCCACATGCCTTGAAGCTGTCATATACACCTGGATAGTGATATTCATTCTCATTGATGTACTCCTAGTCAACCCATCTCATGTCACACACAATGGGCTTCTTGGCAAACAGGATTGTCTCATAAAAGTCTTGTTGTTCCTTGGTGTGAAACTTGTAGTCCATAGCAGTCCTCCTCCTGACAGCATATGGATTAGACTGTCTCCATAACCTCAGTCCTGCATCCTTCCTGATTTTCATGTTTTCTGCCACAGGGTGTGTATCATTGTGGTCAAGGATCTTGGGCTTCAGCTTCCTCAACACAACTGAGTCATTTTCTTCTTCTTTAGCAGCTTCAGGCACTGGGGCCTTGTTTTTCTCCTCAGCGGGAATGTTTCTAGTGCTTCTCTTGGGTTTAGGATTTTGAGCTAGAGTAGTAGCCTTGGGAGCAGCTATGGGTTTAGATGGAGTAGCCCCTGATTTGATTGCATCTCCCATGAGCTTTTGTGCTTTGGGTGCTGGTGCAGCATCCTCTTCCCCTTCATCTGAACCTCTCATTATTGATGATCTACCAAGCACTCTAGCAGTGGTCTTATTGACCCTTTCCTTCATTTTCTTCCCTTCTCCAACTGCCTCTTCAGTTGGCTTGGAGGTTTCAGCAGTGGATACTCTGGCCTTAGACATAGGAACTCTTCTTGCTGGAGCCTTTGTTTTCATTCTTGGCTTTGTTGTAGCAGTTGTGCCATACTCCTTCTTCAGCACCTTTTTCCTTGAAGTGGCCTCATCCTCAACAGTCACATAATCTTCATCCTCTGAATCAGAAGTTTTCTTCTTCCTTGTGCTGGTAGCTGCCTTTGGCAAGTTACTTGGTGTGCTCCTGCTGCCCTCATCATAGCTGCTAGAGGGATCAGAACCCTCACTCATCTGCACCTGCTGTTCAGACTTGTTCTGGCTGTCACTTTGGTCAGACATCATGCAGGCAAACTATCAGCAGACCCTATGAATAGATTATAGATGAGGTGGAGAAGATGAGAATCACAAAGTATAGGAGTTTTGCAAAACAATTGAGTTAAAAAGTTTAGTTTTAGTTCTCTACAGAAGTGATCTCGGAGCTACCGAATTGACAAACTCAGTGATACCGAAGCAACACTTGGAACCTAAAATAGTGAACTCAGTAAGGCCGAGTCACAGTTCGGTGGCACCGAAATTGCTAGGGTTTCACATAATCTTGAACTCAGTCACACCGATTTGCGTGTTTCGGTCAGACCGAAGAGCGCATGTGCAATGGCCAAGGCCAAATCGGTGAGACCGATTTCTACAGTTCGGTCGGTCCGAGATGAGTTCTGCGGAGAGCTAACCCTAAAATTTTCGAATCAATCTAGACCTAAGGAAGTTTTAGCTGGATGGATGAATCTCAATCGTGGCAAGAAACATGGCATTGTCCTTGTGCTAGGAATCGGAGTGAAAAAGACAGCACAAGGGATTGAACACTTACCCTAATGCGGCGAGTGTTCAGCGGCAACGGCGGAGCAGATTGCCGTTGACGGCGGCGGAGACCAGCGGTGGGAGGTCACTGGCGGCGAGAAGATGATCCGGAGACCCAAAGAGGCAGAGTAGGTTATGCGCGGGCGAAGGGTTTCGGAAAAATTTCCAAAATTTGGCCCGTCGGTATATATAACCTGACCCTGTCGGTTCGACCGAGTGGAACAACTCGGTGGCACCGAGATGCAAAACTGCAGGCAGTTACTGCAACTCTGTGTGACAGAAAGGTTCTAATCGGTTGCACCGAGATTGAAAACCTAGATCAACTAAGTGATATCGGTAGGACCGGAAAGGATGAATCGGTCAGACCGAAATGCACAAAGAGGTTTTGGAAGTTTAAGTCTATGACGAATCGGGAACTCCGAGTGCTCCTCACACAGAGTGGTTCGAATCTGACTTGATCAAACTTTGTGATGTAGCATGAATAGAGTTTGAGACAACAAAAGCATAGATAGCTAGAGGGAGTTCTTAGGCATTCTTGTCCATCCATTTGGCAAAAGAGAAAAAAACCAATCAAAGCAACAAATGGATTTCCTCGAATGAGAAAAATATGCATTCAACATGCTCACACAATTAAAATGACAAATGAAATATGTGATGAAGCATGCACAGACACTCTAGCATCTATCAAGCAATTGGCGATGACTAGGTCATCTATATATGAGTATATTGACTTAGGAGTCAAATGAGAACATTTGATCATAGGTCATACTCATCGTTTAAGCACAAGTGGGGTTACCACTTTTACATAGAGCATTGTTGTACTCACACCATTAGAGTTTCTTTAACTCAATTGATTAGAGTAAAGCTCCCCCTAGATGTGATATCCCCCCTAAGAGGGATCAACTAACCTTGGGTTTTGTCGATGATGACTTCATGTAGGTGTTGAAGATGTGGATGCTCAATGTTGATGTAGATCATTCGGAGCAATCCTTTGGAGTGAGTTGCACTTTCAATACCTACATGGGTTAGTCCCACAAGGAACAAACAAGGATATCCATAGACATAGAGTGATGTGTACACAAGATGATGTCCATGGAAGCATTAGGTTACCTTGTCCCTTGTCTTACCAACAAGAGGGTTTGTGACTCCTTGAACTAGTGCAAGATACGAAAGTTGTTTGCACTTGTCCTTGGGTGCTTCCTCAAATGCATCAATCTCCTCTTGAAGCTTGTCCTTGCCTTTTTGCTTGTGGTCTTATGGTGGAAGATCATCTTGAACTTGTGTTCCTTTGAAAGAAGTAGGATCATACTTCTCTTGTTGAGGAACAAACTTCGTCTTGGGATATTGATCTTCTTCCCACTCAACTCCATTGGCATTGAACTTTCGTTCAAACCAACACCTTGATTCTTCCAGTGTCTCCCTTGCTTGCGTACAATTTCCTCAAATTGCTTACTTCCGGCAAGGCTCTTGTAAACACCTTTATCTATAATTCCCTTCAATAAGCTATTTTCTTGCTCAAGTGTAACTTGGCTAAGAGAATCATTAGTGGAATCAAGAGAGCTATTAGAAGAAACAACATTGGATTTAGCATGATTGTTGTTACTACTAGATGAAGAATCTTTCTTGTTCTTGTTGCTAGATTTAACTTGTGGCATGTAAGTAGACAAGAGTAAACGCTTGGCAATATAAGAACTTTTCTTGTGAAGATCATCATTGATTGCCTTTAAAAACTCATGTTCTTGCTCAAGGTTGAGATTTTCAAAGCGTAGCTTATCATGAGTCTTTAAAAGTTCTCGATGATCTTCCAAGGTAGTTTCATGAGCTAACTTAAGAGTGTTTAGTTCTTTAGTTAGACGCTCAATCTCCTTCTTATCATCGTCATTCGTTTTATGTTGATTATCATGATTAATAGCAAGCTCATCATAGTTTTCATAACTAGAGTTGTCAACAAGTAAATCATCATCTCCTAGCAAATCATCTTCATCACTATTGAAATCAACATACTCGGGGTGTGTTACCTTTGGACCTTTAGCCATGAAGCATCTCCCAATTCCTTCATTTGGTGAGTCAAATATGTCGTAGGAGTTGGTTGTCACAAGTGCTAGTCCGGCAACACCTTCATCTTGAGTATATTCGGAGTCGGGGTGATAACGTTTTTTGGAGTGATTGTCGGAGTCGGAACTGGATACCCATTCACCAACATGAGCTTGATGTCTTCTTTTTGTGTAGCTCCTTGATGACTTGTCCTTCCTTTCCGAGTCCTTGCTTCTCCGAGAGGGTTTTCGTTCATAACAATCATCTCTACTCCTTCTCTTGGGAGAATCTCCTCTTCTTTTGTAGGGGGCGTACATTCATTGGAGTATTGTCCGGGTCTTCCACAATTGTAGCAATTACACTCACGACTAGAAGATCTTTTGTCATTGTAGGACCTTGACTTGGAACTTCTTTCCTTGCTTCTACTCTTGTAGAACCTGTTGAAGTTCTTCACCATTAGACTCAATTATTCATTGAAGGTTTGCTTCTCACATGGTGATGTGGGAGCATCACACGAGGCTTTGTAAGCACCACTTGACTTGTTGTGAAGCTCTTCCTTATCCTTGAGTGACATCTCATGAGCAATAATTCTTCCAATAACTTCCGTTGGCTTGAGATCTTTGTAATTGGGCATCATTTGGATCAATGTGCACACGGTATCATATTTTCCATCCAAGGCTCTTAGGATCTTCTTGATGATGAATCTATCGGTCATCTCTTCACTTCCTAAGCCGGCAATCTCATTTGTGATGAGAGCAAGCCTAGAGTACATTTTAGGGATGCCTTCACCATCCTTCATTTTGAACTTGTCAAGCTGATTTGAAGCACATCCAATTTGGATTCCTTGATAGATTCGGTACCTTCGTGCATATCAATCAAAGTATCCCAAATTTCCTTTGCATTCTCAAGACGGCTGATTTTGTTGAATTCTTCGGGGCATAATCCGTTGAAGAGAATATCACAAGCTTGAGCATTGTATTGTAGCATCTTCAACTCTTCCGCGGTAGCTTCGCGCTTTGGTTCTCTCCCATCGAAGAATTCACCTTGCAAGCCAATACACACAATAGCCCAAATGGCGGGGTTATGTCCAAGAATATGCATTTTCATCTTATGCTTCCAACTAGCAAAATTTGTACCATCAAAGTAAGGACCTCTACGGTGGTAATTTCCCTCGCTAGACGCCATACTCTCCTAGGTTGTGAAACCAAGGCTATGACCACCAAAAGCTATGGAATCAAAGCAAATGGAGACCAAAGCTCTGATACCAAGTGTAGGATCGAAAGTATGTCTAGAGGGGGTGATTAGACTACTTGACCAAATAAAAATCTAGCCTTTTCCCAATTTTAGTTCTAGGCAGATTTTAGCAACTTAGCAAAAGTCAAGCAATCAACCTACACATGCAATTCTAAGAGTATAGCAGCGGAAAGTAAAACAATTGCATATGAAGGTAAAGGGAGGAGTTTGGAGTGTGCAAACGCAATTGGAGACACAGATATGTTTGGTGTGGTTCCGATAGGTGGTGCTATCGTACACCCACGTTGATGGAGACTTCAACCCACGAAGGGCAACGGTTGCACGAGTCCACGGAGGGCTCCACCCACGAAGGGTCCACGAAGAAGCAACCTTGTCTATCCTACCATGGTCGTCGCCCATGAAGGACTTGCCTCACTCGGGTAGATCTTCACGAAGTAGGCGATCTCCTTGCCCTTACAAACTCCTTGGTTCAACTCCACAATCTTGACGGAGGCTCCCAAGTAACACCTAACCAATCTAGGAGACACCACTCTCCAAGAGGTAACAAATGGTGTGTTGATGATGAACTCCTTGCTCTTGTGCGTCAAATGATAGTCTCCCCAACACTCAACTCTGCCTCACAGGATTTGGATTTGGTAGAAAGATGATTTGAGTGGAAAGCAACTTGGGGAAGGCTAGAGATCAAGATTTATGTGGTTGGAGTGGAATATCTTGACCTCAACACAAGTGTAGGTGGTTCTCTCTCAGAAAATGTATGTTGGAAGTGTAGGCATGTTCTGATGGCTCTCTCTCCGAATGAAGAGTGGGTGGAGGGTATAAATAGCCTCCACACAAAATCTAACTATTACACACAAATCACCAAACTCAGTGGGACCGAATCATGAAACTCGGTAACACCGATTTAGTTCAAAATGTGAACGTAAGGATTTTCGGTGGGACCATGGGACCATTTTTAGGGTTAGGGCATAACGTAATCTCCGTGAGACCGATTACACAAACTCGGTGAGACCGATTTTGGTAATGGACTAGCAGAGAGTTGGTCAGGAAAACTCGGTGGGACCGATTCGCTCATCTCGGTTGGACCAAAACGTTACAAAAGGGAAACAGAGGGTTTGCATTGCAATCTCGGTGGGACCGATCGCTCATCTCGGTTTGACCGAAACGTTACGAAGGGAAACAGAGAGATTACAATCCCATCTCCGTGAGACCGAGATCCCTATCAGTGGACCGAAAAGACTAGGGTTTCTGGCAGTGGCTATGTCAACTGAACTTGGTGGCGCCGGATAGAAAGTTTTAGTGGGGCCGAGCTTGACTTTTGGTTTGGGACATATGTGGATGTGAGAAAGTAGTTGAGGACTTTGGAGCATATCACTAAGCACTTTGAGCAAGCAAGCCATTAGGCAACACCTCATCCCCTCTTAATAGTATTGGCTTTTCCTATGGACTCAATGTGATCTTGGATGACTTAAAATGAAAAGATGTAGAGTCCTGAGCTTTGAGCTTGAGCCAATTCTTTGTCCTTAGAATTTTGAGGGATCCACTTTTCTCATCCATGCCATGCCAATCATTGAGCTTTCCTGAAATGTTTATCTTTAAGTAGCATTAGCTCAATGAGTTATATGTTCTTACGAATTACCAAAACCACCCAGGGATAGTTGCACTTTCAATCTTCCCCTTTTTGTTAATTGATGACAACATATAGATCAAATCTTCGACAAATGATAAATAAGATTGAAAAAAAAATATCGAAGATTTGTGAAGTATGTGATAAGCAAGAGCTCCCCTAAATTTGTGCATTATTTAAAATTTGCTTTTGAATGCAAATGCACAATCAATTAGGATCATGGGTTACTCTTCCATGTCACATACATCTTGGTGGAGCGCTCAAAATGATAGAGAATAAAAGCATGCACTCATCACCAAGCAAGTGAATGGTCATATAAGGATATAAGAGATGATATCATCCAACAAGCATTAAGGGTAGCATATGATCAAACACATGATCAACAAGTATCTCATAAGGACATAAAGTATCTCACACAAGCACTCAATAAATAAGTTCAACCAAAATAGCAAGAGAGATAAAAAGAACAACACTCTCTCTCGAAGCCTATGATCTATACATTTTTCTCCCCCTTTGGCAACAAGTTACAAAAAAGTTCAAAAATGCATAGTGCTAAACGACTCTCAGGCTTGATCTTCGGGAGGTGGTGTAGAAAGAACTCCAAGGACGAAGGCTTCCGATGAAGTAGTTGGAGCTGATGGAGTGGCTGCTGGAGGTGGCACTGGAGTTGTGGCTGCTGGTGCTGACACTGAAGCTCGAGTATCTGTCGGGGGCACTGCAGCAGATCTTTGTCCTTTGGGTACTCTAGAAAAAGCATCTGTAGTGGACTTGCCCTTCTTCTCCTCTGCTTCCTCCTGAAGCTGCTCAACTGCAGATTGGATCTCCATTACCTTCAGATCAAGATCATAGAATTTGGTCTCTATAATCCTCTCCAAGCTCTCCTGGTTTTGAGACAGGGTGGCCAAGCCCTTCTCAATCATCAAGGTGGATTGGATCAGATATCCAAGCTGATCTTGCTTGCTCTTCAGGAAAACCTGAGATGCCTCCTCAACACTTGGCATCTTTGCAGCTTTCTCTGCCCTTGCTTTTGATCTCTTCTCATGTGCTTGAGATGAAGATGGTTCATTTTCATCCATGACAACAGTGTTGTCTTCAAATTCAGGGTAGATGGACAGGTGCTCCTTATCCAAAAGATATTTGCATGTGCCCATCTTTGAGTTGATGAGCTCCTGAATTTGTGGGGCATACCCACAACTCCTCTTCTGATCAGCTAATGTCCTTTTGATTGTCTCACAATCAGACTCATGACTTTGAATTTTTGAGGCACATCAAACAAATGTAGCAAGTTGATGGCATGTCCTCTGATCATCTTGTGATCACCTGACTTGGGAAGCAATGTGTGTATGAGGATCCAATTTATAGTAGATAGACCAGACAACAAGAAGTGGAAAGATCCAAACTTGTGAGTATCCAAAGCAGCATCTGGGATCTCTTTGTACATGTTGGCCATTGTGTTGTGGTCTTTCTTCTTCTCAGCATAAATATCCTAGTCATCCTCATTTTCTTGTGGGGCATTGATCAACTGAGCCCATTCTTCAATAGAAGATTGGTACCTTGTACCTTCGGACATCCAAATGATCTTTCCATCTGGGTAGAAGTGGGCAGTGGAGTAAAACTGCATGATCAGCTTATCGTTCCACTTGGTGAGCTTCTGGGCCACAAAGGTATCAACTCCACATGCCTTGAAGTTGTCATATACACCTGGATAGTGATCTTCATTCTCCTTGATGTACTCCTAGTCAACCCATCTCATGTCACACACAATGGGCTTCTTGTCAAGCAGGATTGTCTCATAAAAGTCTTGTTGTTCCTTGGTGTGAAACCTGTAGTCCACAGCAGTCCTCCTCCTGACAGCATATGGATCAGACTGTCTCCATAACCTCAGTCCTGCATCCTTCCTGATTTTCATGTTTTCTGCCACAGGGTGTGTATCATTGTGGTCAGGGATCTTGGGCTTCAGCTTCCTCAACACAACTGAGTCATTTTCTTCTTCTTCATCAGCAGCTTCAGGCACTAGGGCCTTGTTTTTCTTCTCGGCAGGAATGTTTCTAGTGCTTCTCTTGGGTTTAGGATTCTGAGCTAGAGCAGTAGCCTTGGGAGCAGCTATGGGTTTAGATGGAGTAGCCCCTGATCTGATTGCATCTCCCATGAACTTTTGTGCTTTGGGTGCTCGTGCAGCATCCTCTTACTCTTCATCTGAACCTCTCATTATTGATGATCTGCCAAGCACTCTGGCAGTGATCTTCTTGACCCTTTCCTTCATTTTCTTCCCTTCTCCAACTGCCTCTTCAGTTGGCTTGGAGGTTTCAGCAGTGGATACTCTGGCCTTAGACATAGGAACTCTTCTTGCTGGAGCCTTTGTTTTCATTCTTCGCTTTGTTGTAGCAGTTGTGCCATACTCCTTCAGCACCTTTTTCCTTGAAGTGGCCTCATCCTCAACAGCCACATAATCTTCATCCTCTGAATCAGAAGTTTTCTTCTTCCTTGTCCTGATAGCTGCCTTTGGCAAGTTACTTGGTGTGCTCCTGCTGCCCTCATCATAGCTGCTAGAGGGATCAGAACCCTCACTCATCTGCACCTGCTGTTCAGACTTGTTCTGGCTGTCACTTTGGTCAGACATCATGCAGGCAAACTGTCAGCAGACCCTGTGAATAGATTATGGATGAGGTAGAGAAGATGAGCATCACAAAGTACAGGAGTTTTGCAAAACAATTGAGTCAAAAAGTTTAGTTTTAGTTCTCTACAGAAGTGATCTCGGAGCTACCAAATTGACAAACTCGGTGATACCGTAGCAACACTTGGAACCTAAACTAGTGAACTCAGTAGGGCCGAGTCACAGTTCGGTGGCACCGAGATTGCTAGGGTTTCACAGAATCTTGAACTCAGTCACACCGATTTGCATGTTTCGGTCAGACCGAAGAGCGCATGTGCAATGGCCAAGGCCAAATCAGTGAGACCGATTTCTACAGTTCGGTCGGTCCGAGATGAGTTCTACGGAGAGCTAACCCTAAAATTTTCGAATCAATCTAGACCTAAGGAAGTTTTAGCTGGATGGATGAATCTCAATCGTGGCAAGAAACATGGCATTGTCCTTGTTCTAGGAATCGGAGTGAAAAAGACAGCACAAGGGATTGAACACTTACCCTAATGCGGCGAGTGTTCAGCGGCAACGGCGGAGCAGATTGCCGTTGACGGTGGCGGAGACCAGCGGTGGGAGGTCGCTGGCGGCGAGAAGATGATCCAGAGACCCGAAGAGGCAGAGTAGGTTATGCGCGGGCGAAGGGTTTCGGAAAATTTTCCAAAATTTGGCCCGTCAGTATATATAACCTGACCCTGTCGGTGTGACCGAGTGGAACAACTCAGTGGCACCGAGATGCAAAATTGCAGGCAGTTACTGCAACTCGGTGTGACCGAAAGGTTCTAATCGGTTGCACCGAGACTGAAAACCTAGATCAACTAAGTGATCTCGGTAGGACCAGAAAGGATGAATCGGTCAGACCGAAATGCACAAAGAGGTTTTGGAAGTTTAAGTCTATGACGAATCGGGAACTCCGAGTGCTCCTCACATAGAGTGGTTCGAATCTGACTTGATCAAACTTTGTGATGTAGCATGAATAGAGTTTGAGACGAGAAAAGCATAGATAGCTAGAGGGAGTTCTTAGGCATTCTTGTCCATCCATTTGGCAAAATAGAAAAAAAAAACCAATCAAAGCAACAAATGGATTTCCTCGAATGAGAAAAATATGCATTCAACATGCTCACACAATTAAAATGACAAATGAAATATGTGACGAAGCATGCACAGACACTCTAGCATCTATCAAGCAATTGGTGATGACTAGGTCATCTAGATATGAGTATATTGACTTAGGAGTCAAATGAGAACATTTGATCATAGGTCATACTCATCGTTTAAGCACAAGTGGGGTTACCACTTTTAGATAGAGCATTGTTGTACTCACACCATTAGAGTTGCTTTAACTCAATTGATTAGAGTAAAGCTCCTCCTAGATGTGATATCCCCCCTAAGAGGGATCAACTAACCTTGGGTTTTGTCGATGATGAATTCATGTAGGTGTTGAAGATGTGGATGCTCAATGTTGATGTAGATCATTCGGAGCAATCCTTTGGAGTGAGTTGCACTTTCAATACCTACATGGGTTAGTCCCACAAGGAACAAACAAGGATATCCATAGACATAGAGTGATGTATACACAAGATGATGTCCATGGAAGCATTAGGTTACCTTGTCCCTTGCCTTACCAACAAGAGGGTTTGTGACTCCTTGAACTAGTGCAAGATACGAAAGTTGTTTGCACTTGTCCTTGCCAAAATGATAAGAGTGAAGTAGGTTGACGGAGTCACCCTCAACAACTCTCTAGTTCTTGTTCTTCGAGATCCACACCATCTTGATGGGAATCCTTGGGGTTGTAGTCGTACTTGAAGTAGAACTTGATGTAGTCTTGGGAATCCATTTCACCAAGGTCTTGGGTGCTTCCTCAAATGCATCAATCTCCTCTTGAAGCTTGTCCTTGCCTTTTTGCTTGTGGTCTTGTGGTGGAAGATCATCTTGAACTTGTGTTCCTTTGAAAGAAGTAGGATCATACTTCTCTTGTTGAGGAACAAACTTCGTCTTGGGGTATTGATCTTCTTCCCACTCAACTCCATTGGCATTGAACTTTTGTTCAAACCAACACCTTGATTCTTCCAGTGTCTTCCTTGCTTGCGTACAATTTCCTCAAATTGCTTACTTCCGGCAAGGCTCTTGTAAACACCTTTATCTATAATTCCCCTCAATAAGCTATTTTCTTGCTCAAGTGTAACTTGGCTAAGAGAATCATTAGTGGAATCAAGAGAGCTACTAGAAGAAACAACATTGGATTTAGCATGATTGTTGTTACTACTAGATGAAGAATCTTTCTTGTTCTTGTTGCTAGATTTAACTTGTGGCATGTAAGTAGACAAGAGTAAACGCTTGGCAATATAAGAACTTTTCTTGTGAAGATCATCATTGATTGCCTTTAAAAACTCATGTTCTTGCTCAAGGTTGAGCTTTTCAAAGCGTAGCTTATCATGAGTCTTTAAAAGTTCTTGATGATCTTCCAAGGTAGTTTCATGAGCTAACTTAAGAGTGTTTAGTTCTTTAGTTAGACGCTCAATCTCCTTCTTATCATCATCATTCGTTTTATGTTGATTATCATGATTAATAGCAAGCTCATCATAGTTTTCATAACTAGAGTTGTCAACAAGTAAATCATCATCTCCTAGCAAATCATCTTCATCACTATTGAAATCAACATACTCGGGGTGTGTTACCTTTGGACCTTTAGCCATGAAGCATCTCCCAATTCCTTCATTTGGTGAGTCAAATATGTCGTAGGAGTTGGTTGTCACAAGTGCTAGTCCGGCAACACCTTCATCTTGAGTATATTCGGAGTCGGAGTGATAACGTTTTTTGGAGTGATTGTCGGAGTCAGAACCGGATACCCATTCACCAACATGAGCTTGATGTCTTCTTTTTGTGTAGCTCCTTGATGACTTGTCCTTCCTTTCTGAGTCCTTGCTTCTCCGATAGGGTCTTCGTTCATAACGATCATCTCTACTCCTTCTCTTGGGAGAATCTCCTCTTCTTTTGTAGGGGGGCGTACATTCATTGGAGTAGTGTCCGGGTCTTCCACAATTGTAGCAATTACGCTCACGACTAGAAGATCTTTTGTCATTGTAGGACCTTGACTTGGAACTTCTTTCCTTGCTTCTACTCTTGTAGAACCTGTTGAAGTTCTTCACCATTAGACTCAATTCTTCATTGAAGGTTTGCTTCTCACTTGGTGATGTGGGAGCATCACACGAGGCTTTGTAAGCACCACTTGACTTGTTGTGAAGCTCTTCCTTATCCTTGAGTGACATCTCATGAGCAATAATTCTTCCAATAACTTCCGTTGGCTTGAGATCTTTGTAATTGGGCATCATTTGGATCAATGTGCACACGGTGTCATATTTTCCATCCAAGGCTCTTAGGATCTTCTTGATGATGAATCTGTCGGTCATCTCTTCACTTCCTAAGCCGGCAATCTCATTTGTGATGAGAGCAAGCCTAGAGTACATTTTAGCGACGCCTTCACCATCCTTCATTTTGAACTTGTCAAGCTGACTTTGAAGCACATCCAATTTGGATTCCTTGACAGATTCGGTACCTTCGTGCATATCAATCAAAGTATCCCAAATTTCCTTTGCATTCTCAAGACGGCTGATTTTGTTGAATTCTTTGGGGCATAATCTGTTGAAGAGAATATCACAAGCTTGAGCATTGTATTGTAGCATCTTCAACTCTTCCGCAGTAGCTTCACGGTTTGGTTCTCTCCCATCGAAGAATTCACCTTGCAAGCCAGTACACACAATAGCCCAAACGGTGGGGTTATGTCTAAGAATATGCATTTTCATCTTATGCTTCCAACTAGCAAAATTTGTACCATCAAAGTAAGGACCTCTACGGTGGTAATTTCCCTCGCTAGACGCCATACTCTCCTAGGTTGTGAACCCAAGGCTATGACCACCAAAAGCTATGCAATCAAAGCAAATGGAGACCAAAGCTCTGATACCACGTGTAGGATCGAAAGTATGTCTAGAGGGGGTGATTAGACTACTTGACCAAATAAAAATCTAGCCTTTTCCCAATTTTAGTTCTAGGCAGATTTTAGCAACTTAGCACAAGTCAAGCAATCAACCAACACATGCAATTCTAAGAGTATAGCGGCGGAAAGTAAAACAATTGCATATGAAGGTAAAGGGAGGAGTTTGGAGTGTGCAAACGCAATTGGAGACACAGAGATTTTTGGCGTGGTTCCGATAGGTGGTGCTATCGTACACCCATGTTGATGGAGACTTCAACCCATGAAGGGTAACGGTTGCGCGAGTCCACGGAGGGCTCCACCCACGAAGGGTCCACGAAGAAGCAACCTTGTCTATCCCACCATGGTCGGCGCCCACAAAGGACTTGCCTCACTCGGGTAGATCTTCACGAAGTAGGCGATCTCCTTGCCCTTACAAACTCCTTGGTTCAACTCCACAATCTTGACGGAGGCTCCCAAGTAACACCTAACCAATCTAGGAGACACCACTCTCCAAGAGGTAACAAATGGTGTGTTGATGATGAACTCATTGCTCTTGTGCGTCAAATGATAGTCTCCCCAACACTCAACTCTCCCTCACAGGATTTGGATTTGGTGGAAAGATGATTTGAGTGGAAAGCAACTTGGGGAAGGCTAGAGATCAAGATTTATGTGGTTGGAGTAGAATATCTTGACCTCAACACAAGTGTAGGTGGTTCTCTCTCAGAAAATGTATGTTGGAAGTGTAGGCATGTTCTGATGGCTCTCTCTCCGAATGAAGAGTGGGTGGAGGGGTATAAATAGCCTCCACACAAAATCTAACTGTTACACACAAATCACCAAACTCGGTGGGACCGAATCACGAAACTCGGTCAGACCGATTTAGTTCAAAATGTGAACGTTAGGATTTTCGGTGGGACCGACATGTCAACTCGGTGGGACTGATTTTGTTAGGGTTAAGGCATAACGTAATCTCGGTGAGACCGATTACACAAACTCGGTGAGACCGATTTTGGTAATGGACTAACAGAGAGTTGGTCAGGCAAACTCGGTGGGACTGATTCGCTCATCTTGGTTGGACCAAAACGTTACAAAAGGGAAACAGAGGGTTTGCATTGCAATCTCGGTGGGACCGATCGCTCATCTCGGTTTGACCGAAATTTTACGAAGGGAAACAGAGAGATTACAATCCCATCTCCGTGAGACCGAGATCCCTATCAGTGGACCGAAAAGACTAGGGTTTCTGGCAGTGGCTATGTCAACTGAACTCAGTGGCGCCGGATGGAAAGTTTCAGTGGGGCTGAGTTTGACTTTTGGTTTGGGACATATGTGGATGTGAGAAAGTAGTTGAGGACTTTGGATCATATCACTAAGCACTTTGAGCAAGCAATCCATTAGGCAACACCTCATCCCCTCTTAATAGTATTGGCTTTATCTATGGACTCAATGTGATCTTGGATCACTTAAAATGAAAAGATGTAGAGTCCTGAGCTTTGAGCTTGAGCCAATTCTTTGTCCTTAGAATTTTGAGGGATCCACTTTTCTCATCCATGCCATGCCAATCATTGAGCTTTCCTGAAATGTTTATCTTTAAGTAGCATTAGCTCAATGAGTTATATGTTGTTAGGAATTACCAAAACCACCCAGGGATAGTTGCACTTTCAGAATGGCCTTCGGTGGAACAAGGTACTTGCCTGCAGATAAGTCAAACAAGGAAGGAGCAGGCAAAGTAATAGTCTCAGGGTGATTTTTATCAAATATCAGCTTGTACTTAAGCATATTTTCCTTGTTCTTAACGATAAAATCATGTGCTACCATACTCCTATAGTCTAGAAAAACAGGAGGCAGCAACTTCTCTTCCTTCTCATAATGCCTAATAGGTATATTAAAATGTGCAGCGAGGCGCGAGGCAAAGATACCTCCCAAGATGGGGCCCTTAGTACGGTTAAGATTTAACCGCTTTGCAACAATAGCACCCATACTAAATGTGTTATCAAGGAACAAGGCATGGCACAAAATAACAATATCAGGGGCACTAAGGTTGCCACAGTTTCTGTGACCAATTAAGCATCTACTAGCAAATATTTCAGAGTAACGTAAAACAGGAAAGTGTATGCTAGTAATTCTTGCATCGGAAACCTTCCTCGTTTCCCCTACAGCAATTGTATCAATAAACCCTTCCACATCGTCATGATGTGGTTTCTCTACACTGCCCTCAAAAGGGATCAAACAAATCAGACAGAAATCACGAAGTGACATTTCCTTATGCTCATCATATAAATAAAATTCCACCGAAGGTGGTGAGCTCCTAGCATGGAAATGAAAGTTTTGCACAAAGATATTGGTGAGTAAGAGATACTGTTCGCGTCGGTCGTGGAGGAAGGTGGTGAGGCCTGCATTCTCAACCAATTCATAGAAATCATCATAAATCCCGGCTGCTCTCAAGAAATCATCACAAGGCCACTCACACAGCCGGACCTCCGCAGTGCGAGGGAGATTATACTTAGGCTTCTTGTTCTCTTCACTTTGTTTATCCTTCGAGCTTCGGCTCGATGAGCCCCTCAAAATCTCTTCATCTTTTTCTGAAATTTTTAGTAACTCAAAATAAAAATGAACCAAACTCAACAAAATTGATAGCAACTACTCCTACCAGTGCCTAGAGGCAATATCATGCATTAAAACTACTTTTGACCCTATAAATTTGACATGCAAGCTCAAGAACAGGGTCACCTAAGCAGCAAAAATTTGCAATGAATAAAGCACTAAAACTAAAACTAATTGGACCATTGGAGGAGTCACATATCAAAGAACAATCCCCCAAAGCAGTTTTGTGAATCGAGCATTGAGCTAGGAGATCAAAAATGGTAGCAAGATGCGCTTGGACTCGGGTTTGAGCTGGCTAGTGATGTTTTTGGAAGGAAGAAGGAGTGTGTGGTAGCTGGAATAAGTGGAGGGGAGCCACCATGGGCCCATGAGGCAGGGGGCCCGCCCAGGGGGTGGGCGCGCCCTGGACCCTCGTGGCCAGGTGCTTGCTCCCCCTGTTGTGTTCTCAATGCCAGATATTCTCAAATATTCTCGAAAAAATCATATTTAATTTTCAGGGCATTTGGAGAACTTTTATTTTCTGGGTATTTTTTATTGCATGGATAATTCAGAAAACAGACAGAAAAAATACTATTTTTGCTTTATTTAATATAAGTAACAGAAAGTAAAAAGAGGGTACAGAGAGTTGCGTTTTCTAAATTCATCCATCTCATGCTCATCAAAAGGAATCCACTAACAAGGTTGATCAGGTCTTGTTAACAAACTCATTTCGAATAACATGAAACCGGAGAATTTTTGAATAACACTAGGTTACCTCAACGGGGATATGCATGTTCCTAACAATAAGAATATCATATTTCTTCTTGACAGTAGGAAGAGGAAATTCAAAACCTCCAATAGTGATTGTTGAAATTTTTCCAATAGAATTGATACTATGGACTTGAGGTTGTTTCCTCGAAAAGTGTACCGTATGCTCATTACCATTAACATGAAAAGTGACATTTCCTTTAGTGCAACCAATAACAGCCCCTGCAGTATTCAAAAAGGGTCTTCCAAGAATAATAGACATACTATCGTCCTCGGGAATATCAAGAATAACAAAGTCCGTTAAAATAGTAACATTTGCAACCACAACAGGCACATCCTCACAAATACCGACAGGTATAGCAGTCGATTTATCAGCCATTTGCAAAGATATTTCAGTAGGTGTCAACTTATTCAAATCAAGTCTACGATATAAAGAGAGAGGCATAACACTAACACCGGCTCTAAGATCACATAAAGCAGTTTTAACATAGTTTCTTTTAATGGAGCATGGTATAGTTGGTACTCTTGGATCTCCTAGTTTCTTTGGTATTCCACCTTTAAAAGTATAATTAGCAAGCATGGTGGAAATTTCAGCTTCCGGTATCTTTCTTTTATTTTTAACAATTTCCTTCAAGTACTTAGCATAAGGATTCATTTTAAGCATATCGGTCAAGCGCATACGCAAAAAGATAGGTATAATCATTTCAGCAAAGCGCTCAAAATCCTCATCATCCTTTTTCTTGGATGGTTTGGGAGGAAAAGGCATGGGTTTCTGAACCCATGGTTCTCTTTCTTTACCGTGCTTCCTAGCAACAAAGTCTCTCTTATCATAACATTGATTCTTTGATTGTGGGTTATCAAGATCAACAGCAGGTTCAATCTCTATATCATTGTCATTACTAGGTTGAGCATCAACATGAACATCATCATTAACATTATCACTAGGTTCATGTTCATTACCAGATTGTGTTTTAGCATCAAAAATAGAAATATTATTGGGATTCTCAGGTGTGTCAATAACAGGTTCACTAGAAGCAGGCAAAGTCCTATCATTTTTCTTTTTCTTCCTTTTAGAATGACTAGGTGCATCAACATTAGTTCTCTGAGAATCCTGCTCAATTATCTTAGGGTGACCCTCAGGATACAAAGGTTCTTGAGTCACTTTACCTCCTCTAGTTGCAACTCTAACATCATAGTCATTATTCTTACTATTCAATTCATTGAGCAAATCATTATGAGCTTTAAGTACTTGTTCTACTTGAGTGGTAACCATAGAAGCATGTTTACTAATAAGTTTAAGTTCATCTTTAACACTAGCGATATAATCACTCAAGTGTTCTATCATATAAGCATTATGTTTCAATTGTCTACCAACATAAGCATTAAAATCTTCTTGCTTAACCATAAAGTTATCAAATTCATCCAAACATTGGCTAGCAAACTTAGTAGGAGGGATTTCAGCTTTATCATATCTATAGAGAGAATTTACCTTTACTACCTATGTCGGGTTATCAAGATCGTATATTTCTTGAATAGGTAATGAATTAAGACCATGTATTTCTTCAACAGGAGGTAAATTCTTAACATCTTCAGCTTTAATACCTTTTTTCTTTCATAGATTTCTTTGCCTCTTGCATATCTTCAGGACTAGGAGTTGGTTCAGGAAGAGTCCAATTATTTTCATTAGTCAACATATTATTCAATAGAATTTCAGCTTGATCAACTTTTCTTTCCCTGAAAACACAACCAGCACAACTATCCAGGTAATCTCTGGAAGCATCGGTTAGTCCATTATAAAAGATATCAAGTATTTCATTTTTCTTGAGAGGATGATCAGGCAAAGCATTAAGTAATTGGAGAAGCCTCCCCCAATCTTGTGGGAGACTCTCTTCTTCAATTTGCACAAAATTATATATTTCCCTTAAAGCGGCTTGTTTCTTATGAGCGGGGAAATATTTAGCAGAGAAGTAGTAAATCATATCCTCGGGACTACGCACACAACCAGGATTAAAAGAATTAAACCATATCTTAGCATCACCCTTTAATGAGAACGTAAATAATTTAAGGATATGACAGTAGCGAGTTTTCTCATCATTAGTGAACAGGGTAGCTATATCATTTAATTTAGTAAGATGTGCCACAACAGTTTCAGATTCATAGCCATAGAAAGGATCAGATTCAACCAAAGTAATTAATTCAGGATCAACTGAGAGATCATAATCCTTATCAGTAACAAAGATAGATGAAGTAGTATAAGCAGGATCATATTTCATTATAGCATTCAGAGATTTTTCTTTCAGCTTAGCTAATAGTTTCTTAAGATCACTTCTATCATTGCACGCAAGAAAGTCTCTAGCAGTTTCTTCATCCATAACATAACCCTCAGGAACAACAGGTAATTCATATTTAGCGGGAGAATATTCATCATCACTTTCATCAATGTTATCAGTTTCAATAATTTCATTCTCTCTAGCCCTAGCAAGTTGTTCATCAAGAAATTCACCAAGTGGCATATTAGTATCAAGCATAGAAGTAGTTTCATCATAAGTATCATGCATAACAGAAGTGGCATCATCCATGTGACATATCAGAATTAATAGCAGAAGCAGGTTTAGGTGTCGCAAGCTTACTCAAAACAGAAGGTGAATCAAGTGCAGAGCTAGATGGCAGTTCCTTACCTCCCCTCGTAGTTGAGGGGAAAATCTTGGTTCTCTGATCTTTCAAGTTCTTCATAATGATAAGCAGATATAAATCCCAAGTGACTAAAAGAATAGAGCTATGCTCCCCGGCAACGTCGCCAGAAAATGTTCTTGATAACCCACAAGTATAGGGGATCGCAACAGTTTTCGAGGATAGAGTATTCAACCCAAATTTATTGATTAGACACAAGGGGAGCCAAAGAATATTCTCAAGTATTAGCAGCTGAGTTGTCAATTGAACCACACCTAGAAACTTAATATTTGCAGCAAAGTGTTTAGTAGCAAAGTAATATGATAGTAGTGGTAACGGTAGCAAAAAGTTATATTTTGGGGTTTTGTAGTGATTGTAATAGTAGCAACGGAAAAGTAAATAAGAGAAGAACAATATAGGAAAGCTCGTAGGCATTGGATCGGTGATGGAGAATTATGCCGGATGCGATCGATCATGTAACAGTCATAACCTAGAGTGACACAGAACTAGCTCCAATTCCTCAATGTAATGTAGGCATGTATTCTGAATATAGTCATACGTGCTTATGGAAAAGAACTTGCATGCCATCTTTTGTCATACCCTCCCATGGCAGCGGGGTCCTATTGGAAACTAAGGGATATTAAGGCCTCCTTTTAATAGAGTACCGGACCAAAGCATTAACACATAGTGAATACATGAACTCCTCAAACTACGGTCATCACCGGTAAGTATCCCGATTATTGTCACTTTGGGGTTAACGGATCATAACACATAATAGGTGACTATAGACTTGCAAGATAGGATCAAGAACTCTCATATATTGATGAAAAGATAATCGGTTCAGATCTGAAATCATGGCACTCGGACCCTAGTGACAAGCATTAAGCATAGCAAAGTCATAGCAACATCAACTCAGAACATAGTGGATACTAGGGATCAAACCCTAACAAAACTAACTCGATTACATGATAAATCTCATCCAACCCATCACCGTCTAGCAAGCCTACGATGGAATTACTCATGCACGGCGGTGAGCATCATGAAATTGGTGATGGAGGAAGGTTGATGATGACGATGGCGACGGATTCCACTCTCTGGAGCCCCGAACGGACTCCAGATCAGCCCTCCCGAGAGAGTTTAGGGCTTGGCGGCGGCTCCGTATCATAAAACGTGATGAACCCTTCTCTCTGATTTTTTTTTCTCCCCGAAAGTGAATATATGGAGTCAAGGTTGAGGTCGGTGGAGCATCAGGGGGCCCATGAGGCAGGGGGCGCGCCCCCCACCCTCGTGGACAGGTGGTGGGCCCCTGACGTGGATCTTTCTTCTAGTATTTTTTATATATTCCAAAATAATTCTCCGTTGATTTTCTGGTCATTCTGAGAACTTTTATTTCTGCACAAAAATAACACCATGGCAATTCTGCTGAAAACAGCGTCAGTCCGGGTTAGTTCCATTCAAATCATGCAAGTTAGAGTCCAAAACAAGAGCAAAAGTGTTTGGAAAAGTACATACGTTGGAGACGTATCAGGGAACGCAGTATTTCAAAAATTTCCTACGATCACGCAAGATCTATCTAGGAGATGCATAGCAATGAGACGGGAGAGTGTGTCCATGTACCCTCATAGACCGAAAGCGGAAGCGTTTAGTAACGTGGTTGATGTAGTCAAACATCTTCACGATCCAACCGATCCAAGTACCGAACGTATGGCACCTCCGTGTTCAGCACACGTTTAGCATGATGACGTCCCTCAAGATCTTGATCCAGCTGAGGACGAGGGAGAGTTCCGTCAGCACGATGGCGTGGCAACGGTGATGATGAAGTTACCAGCGCAGGGCTTCGCCTAAGCACTACTACGATATGACCGAGGTGTGTAACTATGGAGGGGGGCACCGCACACGGCTAAGAGAAGACTTTGTGTGTCTTTGGGGTGCCCCTGCCCACGTATATAAAGGAGGGAGGGAGAGAGGCTAGCCCCCTAGGAGCGCGCCAAGAGTATGGAGTCCTATTAGGACTTCCAAGTCCTAGTAGGAATCCCTTTCCTTTTCGAAGTAGGAGAGAAGGAAAGAGGGAAAGAGAGAGGGAGTAGGAAAAGGCAAGGGGGGTGCCTCCCCCTTCCCCTAGTCCAATTCGAACCCATGGGGGGGCGCGCCACCCCCCTTGGCCTGCCTCCTCTTTTCCCGTATGGCCCAATATGGCCCATTACTTCTCCCGGTGAATTACCGTAACTGCCCGATACTTCGAAAAATACCTGAATCACTCGGAACCTTTCCGATGTCCGAATATAGCCTTCCAATATATGCATATTTACCTCTCGACCATTTCGAGACTCCTCGTCGTGTCCGTGATCTCATCCGGGACTCCGAACAAACTTCGGTTATCAAATCACATAACTCATAATATAAATCGTCATCGAACATTAAGCGTGTGGACCCTACGGGTTCGATAACTATGTAGACATGACCGAGACACATCTTCGGTCAATAACCAATAGCGGAACATGTATGCTCATATTGGTTCATACATATTCTACGAAGATCTTTATCGGTCAAACCGCATAACAACATACGTTATTCCCTTTGTCATCGGTATGTTACTTGCTCGAGATTTGATCGCGGGTATCATCATACCTAGTTCAATTTCGTTACTGGCAAGTCTCTTTACTCGTTCCGTAATGCATCGTGCCGCAACTAACTCATTTCACATTGCTTGCAAGGCTTATAGTGATGTGCATTACCGAGAGGGCCCAGAGATACCTCTCCGATACATGGGGTGACAAATCCTAATCTTAATCTATGCCAACTCAACAAACACCATCGGAGACACCTGTAGAGCATCTTTATAATCACTCAGTTACGTTGTGACGTTTGATAGCACACAAAGTGTTCCTCCGGTATCCTGGAGTTGCATAATCTCATAGACAAAGGAATATGTATAAGTCATGAAGAAAGCAATAGCAATAAAACTAAACGATCGTTGTGCTAAGCTAACGGATGGGTCTTGTCCATCACATCATTCTCTAATAATGTGATCTCGTTCATCAAATGACAACACATGTCTATGGTTAGGAAACTTTAACCATCTCTGATCAACGAGCTAGTCAAGTAGAGGCATACTAGGGACACTCTGTTTTGTCTATGTATTCACACATGTACTAAGTTTCCGGTTAATACAATCCTAGCATGAATAATAAACATTTATCATGATATAAGGAAATATAAATAAAAACTTTATTATTGCCTCTAGGGCATATTACCCTCACGCCCTATATTTAGGCTAGATATGGGGTGCCGGTCAGCCCGAGAATTTGAGGGCGGTTTGAGAGGCCCGTTTGGGTCCAAATTTTGTGACCGGGCGGCAATGTCCGGGCATTTGAGACGGGTTTGAGGGATCCGTTTGTAGATGCTCTAAATGAAACTTCTATGGATACATATATTCCTAGTGGCAAATAACAAAAAAATGGGGCAATTTTTTTTCTTTGCGAGAAAACTTTCAATATTTTTATCAACTGTCAAGGTAGTACAAAGAACACTAGAAATAAAATTTACATATAGTTCTGTAGATCACCTAGCGACGACTATAAGAGCATGTCTAGCAGACCCCTTAACACACAGGAAACTGTAAAATAATCGTCGTTTTACAGTTTTAGGCGAAAAAAGCAACCGGAATAGAACCCGTAAACGACCCCCACCCGTAAAAGATTTTAAGAGGCGCGGAAAACATCCCGGCCAAACCCGTGAAAATAAGGATTTTTGAGACAACCCAAGGGCGCCATGTATATGCGAAAGACCGTTGATGAGAATCCAACTGTCATCGGAACCTTCATGAATCGCTCACGTCCGCCCGTTCCCGGCCGCCGCGCTCGTCCCGACTACCGCACTTGCCGGCCGTCCCGGTTGCCCCGCCCGTCCCGACCCCTCGGTCGCCCACCCCAACCGTCGCTCGCCCCCCGGCCGCCCGCCGCCATGCCCAGTCGTCGCATGAAGCTAGCTAGGTAACTCGATTTAGCTAGCTAGCTCTCCGTCCGCTCGAATTGCTAGGCTTCATGCGAGTTGGCCGCGGCGGCTGCTGCTGCAGTCGGCATTGCTGCTGGCTCCAGCCCGGTCGCGCTCGGTGACGAGCACGAGGAGGCGGTCGCGGAGGCATGACGCGCACACGTCGAGGGGACGGAGATCGAGATGGGAAGGGCGTGAGGAAGAAAATGATATATTTAAAAAATATTGTTTTTCACGGGTTGATTATACGGGCTCTATTCGGCCGCAGCTAAAATCGGCTCTTATAATGTGTTTTCCTCGACCCGTAAAACACTTATACGGGTTGTAGTTTTAAAGGGTCTGCTAGAGGTGCTTTAAGTATGCCTGTTTACAGGACTATGGTGCCATCCTCTGACATGAACGTTTCAAAATGTTGACTGGCTGTGTTTTTTTTTCTTTTTGAGGAAAGGAAACAAGCACCTACTCGACCACTGGTGTGGATTGATCAGGGTTCCGGGGAGAGATTGCTTGCCCTGCTCTATGAGACGGAGCTTCGTTGTCACCACTGACCTCACAGTTTGTCTAGGAGGCACTATAATTTATTTTTCGTAGCATAATTAAGCCCACGATAATTTGTCGGCCGCACTTGCCGTTTCTGGGCAATCATTGGAATCTCTTTCTGGAAGCATATGTTTTTTTTCTGTCCTTTTTTACAGAGACATCAGTCAATCCATGAGACCCTGTGTGGCACAGTCCAAAGCCGGTGGTGTGGTAGCCTGTTCAGCTGCGTTGGGGCGCGAATGCAATGTTTTCTTTTAGAGAACGTCGGCACTTTATTACTTACTCCCTCTGTATCTAACTTTGATGATCTAAACAATCTTATATTAGTTTACAAAGGAAATAAATAATAAGATTACATAGAGTCTTCCGGATACGATATAGAGCAGAATCCATGTAAGATTTTGCTAAGGTATGAGCAACAACATTGTACCGCCGACGAACATGTTTGAAGGACACAAATAAGAAGCTCGATGACACATTTTTTATGTTCGCCACCAAAGAACCAACAGAGGAGCGATCACGGGCATGAGGCTTGGCAATCCGAGGCGAACGTAACACAGGCGAAATTTTCCTCACGTGCCAAGTAAACTGCACGGCGAAGTGCAAGAGCTTCTGCCAGCTCAGGATCAAGAGCTTCTGCCCGAGAGGGATTAAGAACAAGCCAGCACACATTGGCATACATGGTCCAGAGCAACAATGCCAGTGTTGGACCTACCTTTTTTTTAGAAAGTGTGTTGGACCTACCTAGGTCAGCAAAAATAGCAGCATCTGAAAATAGAGCAATGGAACCAGCGCGGATGCCATGTTTTGCGCTCTGCGAGAAATACATTCTTTAGGCATCTCATTGTGCTCACCAGCGGGAGCAACCGAAGTAGAACAGCCTAGTACTAGCGCCCTTTAAAAAAACATTCATTACCATTTTCTAAATTTGTGAATTTTAAAATTCATAACTTTTTTAAAAAGTTTGTGAACATTTTTTCAATTTTCTGAATATTTTTTAAAACTCGCTTATAATTTCTAATTCATGAAATTTTTACACACTTTTCAGATTCATGAATATTTTTCTAAATTAACTCAAATTCGAAAATACTCCCTCCGTTCCTAAATATTTGTCTTTCTAGACATTTCAAATGACTACTACATACGGATGTATGTAGACATATTTTAGAGTGTAGATTCACTCATTTTGCTTCGTATGTAGTCACTTGTTGAAATGCCTAGAAAGACAAGTATTTAGGAACGGAGGGAGTATATTTTAATTTTTTTTAGTTCATGAACATTTTTTGGAATTAATAAACAGTTCACAGATTCTAAAAATGATTATTAGTTTAATCGTGTGAGAAAACAAAAGGGGGGGAACCATTCAAAAAGGTTCCCAAAACCAGGGGAGCTCCTAATCGGCGCCTGTTGCACCAGTTTTCCTTCCAGGCGCATAGAGCTGCCCTGATTGGGCCGGGCGTTTGCGCAGTACAATAGCAGGGCGCGAGGCACTGTAGCGATATCAGTTATTTCAGGGTCACGTGGTACTGTAGCGATTTCAGTTACTTCAAGGTCACGTGGTACTGTGGTGAATTGAAAAAAGTGAACTTGAAGAAAGATCCTAAATTTGAAAAGGTTCATACAAATTAAAAAAAGTGTGTGAATTTGAAAAACTTCACGAATTTCAAAAAAAAATCATGAAAATTAGGGGAAAATAACAAATTTGAAAATAAGTTCATCAAATTTGCAAAAAAAATCGATTTTGAACAAAAAGTTATCAAATTTGAACAAAAATTCATCAATTTTAAAAAGTTCATCAATTTTGAAAACAAGCTCATCGACTTTGGAAAAAGTACATCGACTTTCAAAAGAAGTACATCAAATTTAAAAAAATCGATTTTTGAAAAAGTCCATTGATTTTTGAACAAAAAGTTCATCAAATTTGAACAAAAGTTCATCAATTTAAAAAAAGGTTCACCAATTTTGAAAAAAAGTTCATCCTTTTCATTGATTTTGAAAAAAAGTTCATCAAGTTTGAAAAAAGTTCATCAATTTTGAAGAAAGAGTTCATCGATTTGAAAAAAAATCATAAAATTTGGGAAAAAAATTCACAAATTTAAGAAAAAGAAAAAATAAAGTTAAAATAGGCCGGCCTAGTTCAGAGGTGGGTGTACCCGATTGCACGAACACCGCGCAAAGAGCGCCGTTTAGAATTTGCCCAAAAATAGAGGGGAAAAAAGGGAAAGAAGCCATAGTGGGCCGGCCCATAGAGGACGCATATGGACAAATGCCACTCTGCATGTGCGACACTTGTGGCAACTTCAGAGTTTTCTATTTTTTTCATAGATCCATTTATTCAAAATGTTTTATCTCTTAAACCGTGCGTCCAAATCTCAAACCATTTTCACCGTTGGATTCCTCACGTCAGGGTCGTCAAAACTAGGTCCCATGTTGATAGGTTTTGACGAACTTGTTTTTTCATGAGAAAAATCGGACGAAAAAACCGAACTAAGAACACGTTTTTCCCTTCCCGGAAGCTGTTTCCGAGAGGCACGACCGTGCCTCTCATGCAAAAAAAAGAGAAAACGTGTTTTTCCCGTTTCTGAGAGGCATGGCCGTGCCTGTCGCAAAGGCAAAGAAAAAAAGAAAAAACATTTTTCCCATTTTTGACAGGCACGGCACGGTCGTGCCTGTCGCAAAGGAAAAATAATTAGAACGCATTTTTTCCATTAACGAAGCAAAAAAATGCATTTTTCGTGCAAAAGAAAATTTTAAAGTTTTTTGGTCGAAAAGCTAAGAAAGACAGATGAAAATTCGAGGAAAAAAACATTTAACAAGTCAAAAACGCGTGCAAAAATATAAAAAAGCAAAATCCAGAGGAAACATGACACGTGGCGACGGCTGAGAGCGCGCGTTCTTAGGCCACCGCAAATGATCGTTACGAGGATCCCGAAGAAGAGCTCGTCAACTAGTTGCTCTCGCGATACGCAGGTACACAATCAGCACTAGGCATGCTCGGGCCAGCCCAAGCAGATCAGGTAGAGAATGGGCCAAGCCCGTGGGCATCGATAAACGATGATGGTTGGTGGTGTGAAGACTGAAGACGAAAATGCCCGGTGCTCAATTTTGTTTTTATTTTTGAATTGGAGCTCTGAACTGAACCACGTACGCGTGCCATGTGAGCAAATTGACCAGGTCTGGATTTTTTTCCCTTCTTCTGCTGGTACCGTGCACATCAGGTAGAATTAGGCAACGGATGTTACACAAAAGCTTGTCGTTCAGCGTCTGCTCAGCAGTCCCCTACTCGGCCAGCATTACTGAGAGGAGAATGTAAGGCCAATTCCATCACGCGACCCTAAACGAACGTTCATTTTGTCCGGATTCTGTTCGTTTGGCTAGGGATTTGAGGTCGTGTTCGGACGTGTCCTGCGATGCGGTGGGTGTGCGCCCAGCGCGCGGACGCATCCCGGCCGTATCCTGTCAGCGTATTTTTCTTTGCAAGTCCTTAACTTTTTTTATCATTCATTTTTGATACATGACAATACATCATCACATTTTGACTAGTAAAGCAAGGCCAAAGAAAATAAGAACAATAAGAATACATTTTAGAAGATAGCCAACTTCCATAACTGCCCCCTTGAGTTGGGTCAGGACCTTCTCAATGCACTCATTGTTGATCTGTGAAGGAGGCTCGATCTGGCATCCTCCTTTCTTCTTCAAGCCAGATGTAGATGTTGCTTCCTCAAACCTAGTCTCGTGTCTAGCCTTTAATCTAGCAACAAGTGCACTTGTCTCATTTACAGCCTCTATGCTAGCTAAAAGTGCACGAACATGTACTAAATTTCGCTCTATCAATATATCGATGTACTCTTCTTCCCAATACCAAAACTTGCATCCATTCTACACAGCAAAATTTGAAGTTAGGACAACTAGTCAAATCTAGAGCACAAACCGAAGCTAAAAAAACGCATACCCCATCGTTTAAGCACTTGATGAACACCCATCCGGGGTGTTTCGGCGTTGTAGACACGCGGCGCATGACCATCCTTGGGCAGTGGTCGCACTTAATGAGTGGCAACGCTGCGCCGGCGAGCTTTTGGGCAAGCACCGAGCCCGGCCGACCGCCATTCGTGTATCTGACGGCGGACCATCGACGATGCAGATCCGAGCGGCTAGAGGAGGAGCCACTGCCTGCATGTGGCATTGCGGCCATTCCAGGGCCTTCCGGCGAGGTGCCGGGCCAGTCCATGGCGCGGCCCGGCCTCCCACAGCCGGCCGAGCTCAAGACCGACCGGATCCGCCCCAAAACCGGCCGGCGGGTGCGCAAACCAGGTGGCCGTGATTGGGTAGCTCGGCGGCGCCGAGGGAAAGGGGTTGGGCAAGCTCGCGTCCGAACTGCACGCTGCAATGGTAGCGGCGACGGCGGCAGCGAGGGGAAGAGTGGGGAAGAGTGGAGGGGGGTGGATAGAAAAAGGCGTGCCTTGTGCCACCGACGGACGGGCCAGGGGAGGACACGCGCAGACGACCCGTGTGTTCGTGTGGTGTCCGTTTCACCTTAAAAACGGCGTAAATTTAGGCCGCGGATGGGTCGAAAGCAGACACAAAATGGACAAAAATCCGTTTGCTCCCGCGCGCTCTTTTGTTCCTTTTACCTCAAACGGACGGGGCCGAACAAAATAGGGTCGTGCGGTGGAGTTGGCCTAAACACGCTTACGTGAGCGCGGTGAGCCTGACTTTGTGCGCCCAGCGGTGGACGCCAAATCTGTCCCTGTAGCTAGGTTCCAAGACAGAGCTAGCTAAACGCAACGCAAACTCGCAGTACATACGAGATACTACGACAGACAGACAGACAGGTAGCCTGCCGGACCTTCTCATCTCACCGCTTCGTGCCCGCGGGAGAGGATGGGAGGGAGGTGGCGTACGTGCGTGCTCCATCGCGCGCTCCGGCTGGTGTCGCTCTTGCCACGTTCGTGCAGGCAAAGCAGCTGCCTGCCGACACACAAGAACACGTTACCCTGACCTAGCATGTGTGTCAAAGTGTTGAGGATGACGTACGCCTTCTCATGCACATCTAGCTTTACGGGGGCCTTTCTTCTTGATGGCGTGTTTTGATTTTTATTTTTTTGGTTGGTCCTATCTCCTATGCGGCCGGCCATGTCTGCGGTTTTTTCTTTTCTTTTTGCGAGCTATGTCTGCGGTTTTCTGGACATGGAGTTTTGCCTTCTGGGTGCACGTGAACTCCCGTGTATACACTAGTATAAAATCTAAACATTTAACGCCAAAAAAAAGGAAACTGAATATTTCTTGGCGACTACTGTAACATGCATATGGTTAAGCGTTTTGCGCGCGAATGGAATTGAAGAAACGACATTTGTGGTGCTCTGTAAAACAAAATTGGTGCCCTATGCTGAGCGCCAATCTTCAGGATGTCATTTCTTTTGAGCAGGAAATATGCACGCTCTCAATCTGGATGCATTTGAGCAGGCACGACTTTTGAGCACGTGTTTGACACGCATGAAGAAACCTCTAGCCTGAACAGTGTGCTTATAAATTAATCAAATCTACCACACGGGAGAGTGCCAATTACACAAGCAAAGTCACCACGCCCAGCCAGCCACCACTAGCTGGGCAGCCCTTACGAAGACACGTCTCCCTCCAAGTCCCAGCAGGCACGCGCCCACCAGCGATCAAGCTCTGCACAGTTCCACAATGGCCGGCGCCACCGCGGCCACGCCGTCAGCCTTCACGCCGGCGGCCCCGCGTCTCCTCCCACGTCGGGCGTCGCCAGGTTCACGCAGAAAGGCAACGTCGCTGCCGCGGTGGGCCGCGTCCGCGTCCACATCCAAGAGCCGAGCGCCGAGGCCGCGGCCCGCGTCGCCGGCGTCGTTGTCGCTGGACGCGACGGCCGCGGCGGGGAGGAGATCAGGGGTGAGGGAGTACGTGGAGGCGTCGCGGGAGATGGCGCGGCGGCCGGACGGCGGGCCGCCGAGGTGGTTCGCGCCGCTCGGGTGCGATGCCGGCGAGCGCGTCCCCGGCGCGCCGACGCTGCTCTACTTGCCCGGTATGTATGTATGTATGTATGTACGCGCGCTTCTTTGTGGCATCTTTTTACAGCGCGAATTCGCTCGTTTGGCGTTGAAGAAATATGCACCTCCTCCAAGTTTGAATTTTCTGCCACACGCGGTCAAGGTTGAGCATTATGCTTGTGGATTCATGGAACTTGGATCTTCTTGTCAATAGGAAAAGTGGATCTGAATACTATTCTCAAGTGGTGGCACTGTCGTTTTCGTTTACAATGTGCGCATGCACCTCTGATGTACTCCCTCCGTTCATAAATATTTGTCTTTTTAGAGATTTTTAATGGACTACCACATACGGATGTATATAGACATATTTTAAAGTGTAGATTCACACATTTTGCTCCGTATGTAATCACTTGTTAAAATCTCTAGAAAGACAAATATTTAGGAACAGAGGGAGTAGTATAAATAATATGCAGAAAATCCAATACTAATCAAAATAGACAAGTATGACAACGACAAAAAATACTCATGGCAGCCAAATATATGCTCTTGACCTGCTTGGCCACTTTCAGACCCTTCCGAAACCATAGAAAAAAGCACTATGAAAATCACACACATGCTCCGGTGCATGGACCGCGTGCTGCTCAATTCCTCACTATAATTAGCATGGCAAAACCTGGCTTTCTTCAGCAGTGGCAGCAGGATCAGATGGACAGTGACTTGTTCTGTACTGTCCAATTCCTGGGTTCAGTTGTGGAGCCACCGAATCAGGGCTTTGATTCTTTTGACAGATTCCGATGTGTGCTAGAAAAATAGTTCTCCTTTTACATGAATCTGTTGCCATGTCCTTTTTGTATTGTGGCTGGATAATTGGAACACTGGGACATTTTCTCATTGATCGAGTCACTTCGCTCCCTGCCATTTCCAAGAGAAATGAAGTAACAGTCTTCAGTGATGTTGCCCTTGCAGGAACCGATGGAGTTGGGTTAGGGCTCATCCGGCACCACGACAGATTAGCAAAGTAAAAAAGCTCTCACAAGGAATCCGATATCAGCACCCTCTGTTTTCTCACCACCGCGGCTAATGACTGTTTCCGCTCTGCAGAATGTTCGACATGTGGTGCTTGCATATACCCGTCCAAGACCGCACGACCTTCCAAGGTGCGTGTTTCTCGTGTGGGTTTTCTGAACTGAAGTAGCACACAAATGTCATGCTTCATTCTTCAAGAAAATGTCCATCTTGGAGTATTCCAGTATGACTATTGCCACATATTCTGGGGCCTTGCTGATAAGAGCAACTTCAATGGGGCGATCCATTTCGTCCGCCCGTATCCGTTTGGGTCGGCGCGAACAAAAGGGGCGGCCCAAACTCAAATCGTGTCCGCCCAGCATCCGCGCCGACCCAAATTCAAATCGTGTCCGCCCGGCGTCCGCGCCGACCTATTTCCGGCCCAAAATTGCGCCTGGAATGCGTCGGCGCGGACGCGCCGCGCGTCTCCTCGCCGTCCGCCGCGTCCCCACCTGGCGGCCACCCAACCGCCACCGGTCGTCTTATTTATGACGACCACCAATAGCGGGCTCACGCGTCAGTCAGTGCGCGCGTCCTTTTTTAACCACGCGTGCGGCGGGGTCGGCCTCATCCACTTCTCCCGTCCACATCTGGCCCCCACCACTTCCTTTGCTTCCTTGCCGGCGACCGCAAACCCTAGCGCGCGCCATGAGCCTCTTCGACAAAAGCAATGGCAAGGGGAAGGGCACCCCCGGTGCCTCGTCATCCCGTGCTCCCCCCCCCCTCCACCGCCGGCGCGTTTCCGCCCTGGACGCCGGCGCCTGCACATCCCGGTGCACCAAGCACGGTGGCACTGGGAGTACAGGCAGCCCCTCCCCTACCCCGACGTGACGCTGCCGCACCATTGGCATTTGGATCCAAACCGGATCCCGGTGCCGGCGGTTCCGCGGACCCAGCTGGCGAACGACAACGAGGTGCACCGGCGCCGCGCGCTGCTCACACCAGAGCAGCGTCGGCTGCCCGAGTACGCCGCCGACTCTCCTAACTGGGAGGCTTGGTTCGCCCTCGAACACGAGGAGCAACAGTGCTCGGGTGTCGACGTCGTCCCGCCGCCGTTCCCGCCGCCGCCCCCGCAGGAAGAGCCGGAGGACATGGAGGCGGAGGCGGAGTAGCAAGACGCCCTCGAGGAGGCCCTGCAGCACGCGCTGGAGGCTAGCCGCATCGAGGAGGACGCGCACTGGGATGGGCTGGAGCAAGCCCTTGCCCTGTCGGCGGCGGGGGACTCCGTCCACACCCCGCTCTTCGTGTCGCTGCCTCCGTCGTCGCCGCCCGTACAGCCCAAGCCGGAGCCGGAGCCGGAGCCGGAGCGTAAGCACTCCCCACCTCCACCCACTTGGCCGGAGGAGGCCTACTCGTGGACGGGCCAGTACCGCGAGTGGGTGAGCGCGCCTCCCGTCTACTTCGCCGCGACGCCGGAGGAAGAGGCGACCCACCTCGAGCGATGGAAGGAGCACTGGCTCCGCCAGGAGGAGGGCAACGGCGAGGAGCAGATGCGCTACGAGGCCATGCTCCAACGCGACGCGGAGGCACTCCGGCTCGAGAAGGAGGAGGAGGAGCGCGCGCGGCTTGCCGCAATGCCGCCGCCCCAGCAGACGCCGGAGGAGGCTGCCCTGGCAGCGTACCAGGCGGCGTTCGGGTGGGCTGGCCGCTCTGATCTTCATCGACCTCACCGACGACGGCGACGTCGAGGGCAAGGGCAAGGCCGACGACGTCTAGGGCAGCGTGCGGGGCGGCAGCAGGCGGGCGCAGACTTTTTTAATGTTTTTATTTAATGTTTATTAGATGTAGGTGGACTTTGGCCGACGTTTGACCGGCCATTTTTATGTTTAATTATGTTTATTTCGTGTAACTTATTTTTTTTTACGCCGCCACATTTGGGTCGGCCTCCCCGTTGGACGGTTAAGCCGACCCATTTTAAAATGCGGACGCCGACGTCCGCCTGGCCGACCCAAACGGATAAAAAGCGGACAAAGCGCGCGTCCGTTTGGGTCGCCCTGTTGGAGTTGCTCTAAGCAATCTGGATGGAACTTGGGCGACGGATGCAGGTCTTGTTGAGTACGTGGAGAGGACAGTGAGATCAGAGAGGTCACGGGCACCGGACAGACCAATCTATCTGGTTGGAGAATCCATTGGAGCATGCATTGCTCTCGCCGTGGCGGCACGGAACCGAGACGTCGATTTGGTACTGGTCCTAGTCAACCCAGGTCTTGCTTCCATCATCCATGGCTTCTGCATGCATTGCTCTGTTTTTTCTTTCGTTGACAGTAACTTCTTACTAACCAGTCTGTATTTTGGCATCTTCATTTTACAGGGACATCTTTCCACAGGTCACAGCTGCAGTCTCTCTTAGCACTCCTAGATTTGGTCCCTGATCCATTCCATTTAAGCACTCCACAGTTCCTAAATTTCCTCACAGGTTTGGCACCATCTCTGCGAGGAAAATTTCTGACTTGCTGTTAGATGAATAGCACTAGCAGACTTTGACGTGCATCTACTGATCACAGCTCAATTCTTTCAGGCAACTTCATGAAGATGTCATCAGGAATTGATGGAGCTGATCAGGCATTATCGGAGGTCACCAGTGCTTTGCTTCCTTCTCTCATGGTAAGCTGCAAAATATTGAGGAAATTGCTTCTCTGTAAAAAAAAGTTGCCACGGTCCTAATGATGCTTTTGTGTGCTTCTTTCTGCAGTACTTGGCTGATATTCTGCCGAAGGAATCCATTGTGTGGAAGATGAAAATGTTGACGACGGGGGCATCATATGTCAATTCTCGCTTACATGCAGTCAAAGCCCAGACCCTGGTGGTTGCTAGGTATGATCTGCAATAGTCACACTGAAAAAATATATCTGTGATCTAAGGAAATGTTCCCTTACAAATGATGAGAAGAGTACTGTGTCCAAATGCTTTACATGAATCCTCTACAACATTCCACTGATTTTCCTTTTGAGCCTATTATGCTCATTTACCAGAAATTGCTGATCTTTTTTTCAGTGGAAATGATGAACTGCTGCCAAGCCGCGACAAGGCTGAAAGGCTACGTGCCACGCTAAAGAACTGCAGAATCCGTCACTTCAGGGACAATGGCCACAAAATCTTGTTGGTAATGAAGATAAATAATCCTCAGTCCTAGAAGACACACAGAAACAGCCTAGTTCTTTACCCATGTACTATGTCCATGTTTGCACTTGAAAGTTGAAACCCACTTCTTCCATGGACCAAATTACCAATATCACCATTTGCATCAACTATAGCATTCAAGCATTTCAAAATTCTAACCTGTTACTGCCCAAAACCGTGGCAGGAAGATGGATTTGATCTAGCGACAAGCATTAAAGGATCTACATACTATCGCCGCTCCAGGCAGCCAGACTTTGTTTCAGACTATCTACCGCCAACTCCTGATGAGCTAGAAAAGGCGATTGATCACGACAGGTACCATTTCTGGTAAATTAAAGCTTGATGGATTGTTATGTGACTACTAAACTGCTGCTGAATTTCCTGAAACTTCAGGTTCCTGAATTTTGCCACCGACCCGGTGATGCTATCAACACTGACTGATGGGAGGATAGTGAGGGGACTAGCAGGGCTGCCAAGGGAGGGGCCTGTCCTGTTCGTTGGGTACCACATGCTCATGGGGTTTGAGCTTGGACCCTTGGTCACAGGAGTGCTGAAAAGCACTGGAATCCACATCCGCGGCTTAGCGCATCCATTCTTGTTCAACGAGAGTTCAGAGCAGCTCCTGCCGGATACGTCGTACTTCGATCTCCCCCGGATCATGGGTGCGGTGCCTGTCACCGGGGTGAACTTTTACAAGCTCCTTTCAGAGAAGCAGTTCGTGCTGCTGTTCCCGGGAGGCGCGCGTGAAGCTCTTCATAGGAAGGTAAGAATTTGGTATGGAGAGCAAAACATATCTTGTGGGCAGTGAAAACATCGATTGTTTTGGGAGATGACATAGTCGTCTACAGGGGGAGGAATACAAGCTGTTTTGGCCTGAGCAGTCTGAGTTCGTGCGGATGGCATCAAGGTTTGGAGCAACAATAGTACCATTTGGTGTGGTTGGAGAAGATGATATATGTGATGTAAGTGCCACCTCAAAAATATGTTGTCTTAGTCTGCCATCTCCTTGATTTATCTAATGTATACAAGCAATGTTTTTCACCTCAGATGTTGTTAGACTACAACTATCTTGTGAAGCTCCCATTTTATGACGCCATTGACAAGAAGATAAATGAAGGTGGCCTAAGAAAGCTAAGGTATATTTTGATCTTACTTTAGGATCAGAAGTTTCTTTTTGGTCTCCCAGATACTTTGCCTGTAAGAGATCAATGATCTTGATTTACCTTGTTGTTTCACAGGACTGATTCTACGGGGGAGATAAAAAACCAAGATATGCATCCTGTAGTGCTTACGCCAAAAGTGCCAGGGAGGTTTTACTTCATCTTTGGGAAGCCCATTGAAACAAGAGGTAAACAGTTGCACTAACAAATACTAATCTGAAAACAAATTTATTTTCCATGTCCTCGTGACAGAATGGAAAAAGAGTCAGAATGCATGCAGCCTTATTTCGGAGACCCGATGTCTGATTAGGTTTGCTTCTTGTGTTTTCGACTGGTTTACTTGTTTGCACAGGGAGGGAGAAGGAGCTAAGAGACAAAGAGAAGGCCCAGCACCTGTATTTGCATGTCAAATCTGAAGTGGAGAGCTGCATCGAGTATCTGAAGGAGAAGAGAGAGGAGGATCCCTACAGGAGCATACTGCCCAGGCTTCTGTATCAGGCAACTCATGGTTCTGATGCAGAAATACCCACATTTAAACCCTGAGGCTGAGATGAGCACTTCCAGAACACCATTAGTTAGGATCCAAACCAATTGTTTATATTCCTCATGTTAATCTTTTATATACATAGTTATTTGTTCTTAATTTACCTCAAAATAATTGTAGTCTATTCCTTTTTTTGCGGGGAAATTATAGTTGTCAGAGTGTAAACTCAAGACACCAGGGATCGAGGATACCCTGTATTTGTGTGTTCGGCAAAGGCTCTAGGTTTCTCTGGGTAAGCCGCAAATTTTGTTTCGCTCTATGTGAACCTGGTTGGTTAGGGGCCTTATTCGAACAGAAAAGTTCAGAATCCATGCAGTTTTGATGACACTTGCCAGAACAGTTACAAGAAAAAAAATCTGGAAATTTGGTCATTTCGCCCGGGACCAGAAAGCCTTCCACCGCAACACATGTGCCTATAAATTAAGAGAACACACGCTCGTTTACAGAAGTGAAGTTAAGTATTCCCTCCGTTCCAAATTACTTGTCATAGGTATGGATGTATCTAGATGTATTTTAGTTCTAGATACATCCATTTCTGCGACGAGTAATTTGAAACGGAAGGAGTAGTTAACAACAAGCCACCATTTTTGGCTGGCTGGGATGGCAATCTTGGATCCTCTTTTAGGCCGACTTTGAGACGATGAATCAATGGTGGATTTGGAGTGAGGATCGGCCAGGCTATTTGAGGAAGGCGGTCCACTTTCGGTTGGCTGGGATGGCAATCTTCGACCCTCTCTTCTGCTTAATTAATGAGATGAGGCAAAGCTTTTGCCTCCGTTTAAAAAACTAAAGAAAAAACAAGCCCCCATTCTTCTGTTGGGCAACCCCGAAGGCAGACACGTCTCCCTCAGAGTCCAAACACACGAACACGACGACACACAAGCGCAGGCAGCAGCACGCGCGCACCAGCGAGGCAGCGATCGAGAGCACAGCGCGCGCATGGCTGCCACGCCGTCGGCCTTCGCCCCGGCGCGCCCGCGTCTCCTCTCCTGCCGTGCGCCGGGCAGGAGGCCGGCGCAGCTACCGCGGTGGACCGCGTCCGCCACCAGGAGCGGAGCGCCATCGTCGTCGATGGACGCGACGGCGAAGGCCGGGAGGAGGCCAGGGGTGAGGGAGTACGTGGAGGCGGCGCGGGAGATGGCGCGGCGGCCGGACGGCGGGCCGCCCAGGTGGTTCGCGCCGCTCGAGTGCGGCGGCGGCGGCGGCGAGCGCGTCCCCGGCGCGCCGACGCTGCTCTACTTGCCCGGTATGTAATGTATACGCAGGCGCATTTCTTTGTCCTTTCTTTTTGCGTAGTATACGCGCGCATTTCTTCTACCGCTCGCGTTGCAAAATATACACCTCCGAGTTGAAAATTTCTACCGCACACGGTCAAAACGCACTGTGAATCTGAATACTGTTGCTCAAGTAATCTTGCTCTGCTGCATCAGCAGCCTAATAAAGTTAGAGAAATATATCGAAGCCTCGGCCACATATTATTATTATCCAAGCACATCAGCAGCAGTGCAGCAGCACTAAAATAAGTGGCATGATAATCGAAGATGAGCGCAAACAAGTCCAACCGTGTGTTCCTTACCCATCAGGCTGTCATGCGGGAAATACTAACGCACAAGGGCTCCATAGACTATGATCTTCCTCACCTAAAAAAGAGGTCTTTTGAGAGGAGGGGGATCCGCACGCGTAGGCTACCATGCGAGCCCGAGGTTGTAGCTATGGCGCTTGAGTATGTCAATTCCGAGCAGATTTGAATGTATTGCAATGTGTAATGCAATCGTCTCTTTTGGTTTAATGTAACTCTATTTTATGTTATGGCATGCAAGAGTTTAAAACATGCAACTGCACGCAGATGTTCATTCTTACTTGCAACATCATTAAACTTAAAACACAGTTAAATTTAAATACTTCGGACGGCAAACCAAGCTTCCATCATTCATGCGAAAAGTCCAACATGCAGATGCATGCAAATATTCAGTCTTACATGCAAAATCATCAAACTTAAAACAGGTCAACTCTCATGCTACCATCCTGTTTCACATCTCTTCCTTTTGTTTTTTCTTTTCAATTGCTTCCAGCCGCCTCTTCATATAGTTCATCATTGCATCAAGACCAGGGCGCGTGCACGAACCTAGCATTTCAGGTGTTATTATCACTTCTTCTTCATCCAAGGCCAACATCCATCTTGGCCGAGGAAAGCCATTGCCCACAGACCCTGTCGATCTTGGCCGAGCGAAGCGCTCCTTCATGGCACGGACACGCGCGACCCGGCCGACGAACTCCACGACCGCGTCAAGCAACGCAGCGAAGCCATCCTCCTCCTCCATGCCGTTCATACCCGCGACCCGGTCGACGAACGCCGCGACCGCGTCGACGAGCGCATCAACGTCGTTCATGAGAGCCTCCACCTTGTGCAGCAGCGCGCCAAGGTCCGGACCCATGCCCTGCGCGAAGCCATGTTGTAAGAACAAATCACGCCATGTTGGCCGGGGAAAAATACCATGGGCGTCCGAACTGCCGCGGCGTGCTGGTCGCGCTCGCATCTGTTCGTGCTTCTGCGGGGTGGAGTACTAGTATTGCGGGGTGGAGTAGTATTAGTAATAGCCCATCTGCATGCAAGCTATACGCCAGCAGCTTTGAATTGATTGCGCTTTGGAAAGACGCAGCGCCTTCACTTTTTGCATGGCGCCCGAGGGAGCGGCCCTGTAAATGTGGTACGAGCGTGCGGCATTGAGGGGACCTAAAAACCCGGACGGAGGTAGTACTCTTTAAACAATGGAGTGGATGGATATCCAAGATTTGGTAGGTGGCCTGCAGTGTCACACATGGGCTCATGGCAGCAGCCAATCTTCTTGACCTGCCAGATCGTGCCCAAACCATAATCAACAGTTTAAAAAGTACGTACGTACGCTTGAAAATCCCACACACATGCGTCGGTGCACGGGGCCACGTGATGCTCAGTTTCTCACAATAATTAGCATGAGAAAACTGGGCTTTCTTCAGCAGTTGGTGGGCAGCAGGATCAGATGGACAGTGACTTGTACAATAATACCACATGAATATAATGCTGTCCTATTCCTGGGTTCAGTTGTGGAGACACCGAATCAGGGCCTTGATTCTTTTGCCAGATTCAGATGTGTATGTGTACCAAAAACAAATATTACTACTAGCGTGGAAATGCCAAACGGAGACTGAGCCCCGTGGAGGCCTTAATTTGAAAACATCAAAATTCAAACTTCAGTTTCAATTTCAATTTATTTATTTTTTGAAAAAAAAATACGCATATACCTAGTCCTAGATACATAATGCAAATTTTCAGGTTGAAATATGCTAAAATGAGATCTACACAAAAAAAGATAAATCTGGGGCTTTTTAGCAAATGTATTATTCATCCTCAAAGTCCATGATTTTGTTTTTTTTTGTGGAGCTCGCGTTTCAAGGTATTTCATCCTGAAATTTTACACATGCACATTACATCCTTGCATACATGTGTATTATTTTTCAGATTTTTTTGAAACTGAAAATTTTGAATTTTAAATTTTTTCTAAATAAAGGCCTCCATGGAGCTCGGTCTCCAAAATGCCCTACCCCTACTAGTGATCCTATGAACTTGTTGCCAAATCTCTCTTTTTGTGTGGCTGGTACCAACTACATATGGCTGGATGATTGGAGGAGCTTCCAAACATTTTCTCATTGATCAAGTCACTTTGTTGTTCCTTGCCACTTGAAAGAGAAGAAATGGAATAACTGTCTTCAGTAATTGTGGTTTTGCAGGAATCGATGGAGTTGGATTAGGGCTGATCCAGCACCACGAGAGATTAGCAAAGTACGAGCAAATCACAAGGATCCAAAATCGCCTCTCTGTTTATTCATCACTGCAGCTAGTGACTGTTTCTGCTCTGCAGGATGTTCGACATGTGGTGCTTGCATATACCCGTCCAAGACCGTACCACCTTCCAAGGTGCGTCGACTTTCAGAACTGAACTGAACAAAATTCATGCTTCATTCCTCAAATGCTCATCTTGGAATTCCAGTTTGCATATCTACTTTGAGGCCCTGACTGAAAAAAAACTCACCGATGAACGCCAGGACTTGTTGAGCACGTAGAGAGGACAGTGAAATCAGAGAGCTTAAGGGCACCGGACAGGCCAGTCTATCTTGTTGGAGAATCCGTCGGAGCGTGCATTGCTCTTGCGGTGGCGGCGCGGAACCGAGACGTCGATTTGGTGCTGGTCCTAGTCAACCCAGGTCTTGCTTCCATCACACTTACACCCAGGCTGTTTCTGCCTCGTTCTGTTCTTTCTTGTGGTGACAGTAACTTGTTATTGACCAGTCTGCATTTTGGAATTCACTTACAGGGACATCTTTCCACAGGTCACAGCTGCAGTCTCTCTCGGCACTCCTAGATTTGGTCCCTGATCCCTTCCATTCGAGCACTCCACAACTCCTAAATTTTCTCAGAGGTTTAGCACCACCTCCATGAGGAAAATTTCAGCAGGCTTGATGTGTGCACCTACTGATCACGGTAACTCTTTCAGGCAACTTCATGAAGATGTTGTCGAGATTTGATGGAGCTGGTAAGGCATTATTGGAGGCCACCAGTGGTTTGTTGCCTTCTCTCATGGTGAGTTGCAAAATATCGAGGAAACTGATTCTCCATAAATCTCTGTGTGCCGCAGTCTCAATGATGCTTTTCTTCTTTCTGCAGTATTTGGCTGATATTTTCCCAAAGGAATCCATTGTTTGGAAGATGAAAATGTTGAGGACAGCGTCGTCGTTTGTCAATTCTCGCTTACATGCAGTCAAAGCCCAGATCCTGGTGGTCGCTGGGTATGTATGACCTGCAGTAGTCACACTCCTAAAGTACAGCTGAGATCTGAGGAGAATGTTCCCTTGCAAATTCTTTCATCAACTCACTGCCACACTCCAATGATTCTCCTTTCGAGCATATTGCACTTGTTTAGACATATCTGAAGTTGGCAATCTTTTTTGTCAATGGAAATGATGAACTTCTGCCAAGCCGTGAAGAGGCTGAAAGGCTACATGGCACACTGAAGAAATGCAGAATCCGTCACTTCAGGGATAATGGCCACAAAATCTTGTTGGTAATACAGATAAATAATACTCACTGATAAAAGGCATTCAGAAACAGCCTCTTATTTTAGCCATGTGTGTGAAGTCATATCCTTGGCTTGCACTTGGAACCCCATTTCTTCCATGGAACAAAACACCATTTGCATCAACCATAGCATTCAAGCTTTCTTGAGAAAGAAAAAACTACAGTTATTCAAGCATTTCAAAATTCTAACCTATAACTGCACAAAAACCTGGCAGGAAGATGGATTTGATCTGGCAACAACCATTAAAGGAGCCGGATACTACCGCCGCTCCAGGCAGACAGACTATGTTTTAGACTATCTACCGGTGACCGATGATGAACTCGAAAAGGCGATCGACCGTGACAGGTACCATTCCTCTAAGATTCAAATTTGATGGGTTGTGACATGACTATTAAACTGCTGCTGAATTTACCGAAACTTCAGGCTCCTGAATTTTGCCACTGACCCAGTGATGCTATCGACACTGCCTGATGGGAAGATAGTGAGGGGACTGGCAGGGCTGCCAAGGGAGGGCCCTGTCTTGCTTGTTGGGTACCACATGCTCATGGGGTTTGAGCTTGGACCCCTGGTAACAGGAGTTCTGAGGAGTACTGGAATCCACATCCGCGGGTTAGCGCATCCATTCATGTTCAACGAGAGTTCAGAGCAGCTCATACCGGATTCGTCGAACTACGACATCCACCGGATCATGGGTGCGGTGCCTGTTACGGCAGTGAACTTTTACAAGCTCCTTTCAGAGAAGCAATTTGTTTTGCTGTATCCAGGAGGCGCGCGTGAAGCTCTTCATAGGAAGGTAAGAATTTGGTATAGAGAGCATAATATATCTTTGGAGACAGTAAAAACATCGATTGTTCTGGAAGGTGACAGTTGTTTACAGGGCGAGGAATACAAGCTATTTTGGCCTGAGCAGTCTGAATTTGTGCGGATGGCATCAAGGTTTGGAGCAAAAATAGTACCATTTGGAGTGGTTGGAGAAGATGATATATGTGATGTAAGTGCCACCTCAAAAATATGTTATCTTGCTCTGCTATTTCTAATGTATAGAAACAATGTTTTTCACCTCAGATGTTGTTAGACTACAACGATCTTATGAAGCTCCCATTTTACGACATCCTTGACAAGAAGCTAAATGAAGAGGGGCTAAAGCTAAGGTATATTTTGATTTTATTTTAGAAGCAAAATTTTATTTAGTTTTGTAGTCTCCCAAATGCTTTGCCCATAAGAAATCAATTGTCTTGATTTACCTTGTTGTTTCAAAGGACTGATTCTACGGGAGAGATAAAGAATCAAGATATGCATCCTGTAGTGCTGACGCCAAAAATGCCAGGAAGGTTTTACTTCATCTTTGGGGGGCCTATTGAAACAAAAGGTAACCAGTTGCACTAGCAAATAGTAGTAATCTGAAAAGATTTTTCTAAATGTTCCCATGGCAAGTCAACACACACTACACCGTTATTCTTTTCTGATGATTGAAAAACAAGTCAGAATGCATGCAAACAAATTGCTGTGACCCGATGTCTGATTAGGTTTGCTTCTTGTTTGCATAGGGAGGGAGAAGGAGCTAAGAGACAAAGAGAAGGCCCAGCACCTCTATTTGCATGTCAAATCTGAAGTGGAGAGCTGCATCAAGTATCTGAAGGAGAAGAGAGAGGAGGATCCCTACAGGAGCATACTGCCCAGGCTTCTATATCAGGCAGCTCATGGTTCGGATGTAGAAATACCCACATTTGAACCCTGAGGCTGAGATGATCACTTCCAGATTACCGTTAGTTAGGATCCAAGCCAATTGTTTACATTGTTCATGTTAATCTTTTATATACATAGTTATTTTTAATTGCAGTTTATTCAAATTAGAAGGGTTAATAAATATTAAAAAAACTAAGTTCAGAACTGTAAATTTCTATGTGAAGTACATTTGCGGATTTACTAAGCTGGGCAGGGGCTCTGATTCCAAATGATGACTGACTGAAGGACAAGAAGCTTTCCCAGTCACTAAATGTTCTTTCGTATATCTACCAGTATATTGTGCTAAAGGACAACAAAACGAAACTAAGCACAGTGGTTGCGCATCACTAGAATGGCAATTTCCCAAATAAAAGAAAACACACCATAACAAAGATTGTGTTGACCATGTTCTAGACAAAACACGAAATTGGAAATGGGATATTCCATTGCAATTATTAATTCTGTACATGGTAATAGTAATAAACACAAAGAGACTAACTGACAAGTTAGTGATGGCATGATATGTACACATTTCATGTTAGGTGTTCAAGCATCAGTTGCTTATGTCGAAGTACTTGGGATCAGCTGGGAAGTCATGCTCAACCCGGAGCTGCAACAAGACAGAAAATTCAGTTAGAGATACAGATGTAACTTCAAGACAGGAAAATTAAAGCAATAAATATACTAATAAGATATGCAACGCCGCACTTTTAATAACATTTATGTTAATATCTGCATGTGCCAAATTGATGTGCCCTATAATGTAATCTGTCAGAATGTAGAGGTCAAAAGAGCAACAGCAAAATCTCAGTATTTTATATCATCCTAATCAGCAATTTTGGGAAATCTAGAATGCTATCCATGTGTCAAGGCCCTGTGGAGGCTGCCACTGCACCCTTGGATTCTCCGCTAGCTTTGCATGCGCCAACCCTTTTCTGCTGATCTTTTTCGCTTTTTTGTAGTGCTGTGCAGGCTTGTTGTTTTTGCCAATTCCAATTTTGTTCGGTTTGTTTGGCTTTTAGTTTTGTTACGGTTCTTGGTCTTGCAAGTTTTTGGCCTTGTCACATATTACTGCATGTTCGAGGAAAAGAAGAATACTATACGTGCTATAGGCAAAATTACTCGGTTTCACTAGTGCAGAAAGGAACAAAAAGAAAGTTGTGTTAAAGGAGATAGCTACACAACCTAGAGTGATCTCAGTTTCTACATACCTCGCCTTCGTCTGAATCTGAGTGCCTTTGAGGAAAGACGACTCTAATATCATTGTAGAGATAAAATCGCCTCTCTTCCTCGATAACAGTACTCCGATTGAGTGGTTCTGGTGACATGCCAGGTTTGGTCCGCTGCATCGATCTTGATGATTTCTTGGAAAAGGGGCTCAGAAAACGCAGGTGCAAAGCATAACGAAGAACGCCTCCAGCTGAACTATCATTCACTTTGGAAGGTCTGCAGCAAGACTTCTTTTCACTGTCTATTTGACAGAAGCAACCACCATTGGCATTAGTCCGACTTTCTGAGCTCCCAATGGGACTCGATTCATTTGATTCGCTAATGTCACATTCCATTGAGCAACATGTTCTGTTGGTGTGACCTCCCTTCTCTGATTCATCAGTCAAGTAGCAGTTCTGCCCCTGTTCACAGCCTGCAAAAATAAAATAATTCATCAGCAAATTGAACTCGACAATTTCACTTTAGCTATCAAGGTATTGGCATTACATTCAGAAAACAGAGTGCCGCATTCTCTAAGTTCACTTCCATATTGGACTGACTCGACCTTTGTGTGACTGGCATCGCTTCCTTCTTTCACTGGATTAGAAGGAGGAACAGATGATAGAGTGACCTTTTGCCGCACGAAAGTCTGTCCCATTTTAAAATAAAAGAAATAAGATGAACTCGAGAAAAGAAGTTAAAAAAAAAGACAAATAATCATGACACACTTTCTTATTCAAAACAAATAAAGCCCGTCTTGATGCAAGTTTGGGACAAAAGGCGAATAATTATGAGCCCTTTTAAATAGGCAAACACCATTACTCGAAATACTTCAAAATGGCTCCTTTTGACACACGTCAAGTTATCTTTTTCCAGTGTATCAGTATATTGCAGGTCAAATTTACTGGACATCCAATGAAATGGTAACATTTTCAGTTACAGCCAGACGATCAGTATACTGGCCTAGTCACCACAGCGGCAACCAGTGTTGCTAACTATAAAACAAACCTGGGACAATTCTACTATCATCTCACAGTAAGACTACTGATATGAGTGCAAACCTTTTGCTTGTTATATCTACCAAAAATAGAAGTTTGTGAATGGCATTGGCATACAACCACATTTAAGATATATGTTTCGTGTATGAACTTAAAGGGAGGGAGGAGGGGCATTTCACCTATGAAACAGTTGCATATATGTCATCGTAATAACTTGACAAAATTGAGAAATACACCATCATAGGAACTCAACTAAATTGAGAATTCCTATGGAGTAATCAGCACGATAATAAAATTCTATATATTTCCAAGTTCTGATATAACAGCTATAAACACTTGCAGATATGGGATCCCAGTAACTCAACAAAGTTGACAAATATGCCATAGGAACTCGAAAATATTGAGAATCTCAACAGAGCAAGTCTACACAATAAATATTCTGCTGGTAAACCATATGGAAACAAGAAATCCAAGCCATGGCGGTAAAGAAAATCTGTGATTGTCTTCAGTATTTAGGTCTACATGACAATGAAAATAGTGAGAAGTTACAGGCCTTGCAACAACTCCCTAGTTCACATACCTTGGTTCCAGCAGGCATGCCACTCAAATCATAGTTGCAAAAGAAGGTGTGCAGCGGTGTCTTCTCTGGGTTACTGACCACCTGTCGAGGGCAACAGTTTGCTTCTTGTAAAACAGGTGCATCAAAGTATGACGGTTAAATAGAACTTTAAATAGATTAGCCAAGAAAAGAACGACTCGAGGGTGGTGGAGATGGAGACAGTACATCAGCCTCACAATTAGCGTCAGATATTGACATGCACACACGAAGAGCAAACTTTGAATTTCATATTCCATTTTCGAAGTGGCAGAAGATAGTAAACGGATACTTGAGGCATCCATTATAGTGAATTGAGGATGTTTTATTTGTTTAGATAGTTCAGCACAGTGGTGTGAACTTGTGAAGATTAGCAATAGGGTGAGAAAGAAAAAGAAATTATCAGTACAAATCAAAAACCCAGGCATGCACCCATGCCCCACCTATTGTATATTCTAATATTTTCATCATTCGATTAGCGTATTAAAACTTCAGGGCTTCACCCACAGGCAAAATGAGTCAAGTGTTATATTTGGAAAAGAGTGAGAGACTACTATACTAGCAAGGGCGGGCATCCCAGAGAAAGTTGAACTCATGCCCAGTGCAAACATGTACATGGTAATGCACCAATTCATCAGAAACAATCCAGTATTTAGTAAGGCCAATAATTTAGTACCAGCTGAATGCGCCCTTTAATTGGGATGTGTAAGCGACTTCTTGATGATCTTGAATCATTATTGTTGGAGCTTCTTTTAAGTTTTGGGCTTTTGCTGTTGTTAGTAGGCAACCTCCCAGCAAGATCAATCGACGAATAGTACATCAGGGAGCTATCCTCATCAATGCTGGTTACTGCAAATGGAAGCTTCTGAGTTGGGGGAGAGAAGTTGCCGCCGGTCACATTCAGGACAGCCAGAAAGCCATCAATATTCTGCATTTCAAGAAAAAAACAGAATAAATACCAAAAAATGTGTGCGGTGTCCAACTGAAAAACTCAGTTAGGAGGAAAGTAGTAAAAAACACACTGCGGACCTGCTTATCTTTTCCACACGAATAGCGACCAGATAAAAGGGACTCCTCGAAGGAGCCAACTAGTGACCTTCTTACAGGAAAGAGGCTTAAACCCCGAAGGCATCCAATGCGTGGGGATACAGGCACAGATTCTGGGACCCAATTTTGGAGTCTTCTATCTGAACACCTCTTAGGGGTCATCGCATCAAAGTTAACATGCAAGATAGTAGTTTTTCCTGCTGCATCCCTTGCCCTGATTCTATCGCCATGTTCAGAACCATCTTCACGTATTGATATTTCTGTTTCCTTCGAGTCAAGAAAATCATTTTCAAATTCTCTGGCTAAATCTCTCTGAGCCCCCACATTCTTCCCTCTCTGCATCCATTTTGGGCCAAGAGGGGACAAGCTGAGTGGAGGGGAATGTGCTAATTTTGGTAGTGGGACAGCTACCGCAACCCTTTTGAGATTTACAATCCTTTCGGCCTCTAGGTGATCTGAACAAGAATATGACTCCCTGCCCTCAAGCAAAGGACCGTCGGTGAATATATTACTGCTAAACTTATCAACTACCTGTGTTTTGCTCCAACTGGAGTGTCTGAAGGCTGGCCAAGTAGGTGATTCAAATGAATCAAGAGACGCAGTGTGGGCTTTTTTACAATCTTGAAATCCAGAGGTGCAAAGTTGCCCAACTTGATCAGAATGCTGCATTTTGGCATCAGCAGAACCAATATTTAGCGCATCGCCGCTGAAGTGTCCATGGAGCTCATTAGTTAAAGGCGATAACACCCTTTTCCTTGCTTGAGGCCCATGCTGTTCAATAGATGAATGGCAAGTGTTGATGACTAAAGATGAATTCATTTTGTCAGCTACCATTGTATCAGAATCTCCCTTGAAACCAGCAAAACCTGATTCAAACCCAATAACCCTCCTCGCAGGCATCTGAACAGGTCGCAACTTAGGGCATGATCTAAAACTTGGATTCCTCGGATCAGGTTTTAAGCCTTGGGAGCCAGCAGGCCCATCGACAGCATGGCTGGCTCCAAAATTTCCATCAAATCCAATCAAAGAATCTAATGCAGCTTTTCTCTTCAGATCGCTGATGGATGGGTATGGAAATGCCCTGTTACTTGAGCCTCCGGTGGGAAGCCTGCCCAAATCACTATTATCACTACCACCAAAACAAGGAGGACTAACTACACATGTACTTAGCTTAGGAGGCTCCTCCTCCTTAATTGCAGGAACTTGAGGCAAACCCATCACAATGTACCTTCAACAAAAGGAGAACAAACTTGAAGTTGCTCCTAAAATGCGCTAATTTTGATCTTCCAATGACCCCTTCAGCTATTACTTTCAATCTCCAAAACTGTTGCAGTTGTTCTAGTAACAACTAACTCCGACTCTGCACGGAGGCTTCAACTGCATTGAGGTTTCTGATTCGAATCCATCAGCAGTGAAGATGCCATCGTCGAACCGCCAATCATGCTCTTGTAGTTACTGCAACAATTGGAGATGAAGCACAGTTTAGAGCCTGAACAAACAACAAGGAACCTAGGATGAACCATGCCAACAGTTCAGATCGCAGTCCTGCATAAACAAATCAAAGGCTGTCACCACATTGTCGAATTGGAGTTCCATGGCCATTTATCTCTGCAGAAACAGTATGGCATTGTCCATTTACAGAGCCTCTACACATCAGAAACAACATCGAACTACCAACTACGTAATATATGATGCAATGCAGCAAAATCAGCAAATAAAAACCGTCCATTGCACATCAGCAGTGTTAAAAATTAATCTTGCAGCTAAATCTATGGGCAACAGAAGGCATCTAAGATGGCCTCGGATCGAGGAAACTAGGAACGATCTGAAAGCGATCACCACATCGATGACCAGAGCGCAAGAACTAGAATCACACATGAACGCATCCAAGATCCCCCACCATACGGACCAAAAATCCATCCATACATACAAAGCAGAAAAGGGTGCCGCAGAAATCCAGGGCGACAGGCAATCAGCCCATGAACGAACCAGATCAAGAAACTGACCGGAAAAGCAGCCGCGGAGCAGCGATCAAGGGATTTCTTTGGTTCAGGAAAAGGGGGAAACCAGATTGGGTTTCCTGCGGCAACCGGGGCGATTCGATCGGAAGCACGGGGAATTTAGGCAGGATGATGATCTTGCTAGCGGATTTACCGAGGAAGGGATTGGGCCATTCGCCCGGGCGATCCCCTTCTCCGGCCCCGGGCTATCTTGTGCGGTTGCTCTCGGCCTCCGCGTCCGCCTCGTGATGTGCTAGCTTGGGCATTGGGTTCTTCTCTCTCCCATCTCCGCCATGGCTTAAATAGATTCCTACCGTCCGAGGATTTTCTCCCTGCGGCCCATTCCTTTTCACCTTTTTTTTTTGCGGTTTGCGCCAAATTGAAAATAATATTTCTTTTCCAATTTCAACTGTATGGAAACCATTATTTTTCAACATCCTATTTGTAGAGGGGGAAAAAGTAGTGTAGCAACACCAAATCAAATTACGAGCGAAAAGGTTATTAGTAATGCTCGATGTTTTCCCGCTTTGGCGGTTCTTAATTCTGAATTGTCGGATGTGGCATTGTGATTTGCTCTCCGAACATTGTTACGAGATTAGGCATATGTTAGTCCTGCAGGGTCCATGCCCTACCCTCCCCATCCCCCCGCCCCCCATAGTGTTGTGGGGCCAGCATGTGGCGGGGAGGGAGTGTGTAGGCAAGGAATTGGGGGTGGGCCAACGAGTGCTATCGATGACAATGTAGGTAGTTATGGTGGAAGAAGTCGCTCAACTGCTCAAAATATATGGTTTGGTTAGAAAAGATATTTTACTTTTTGAAAGGATTGCTCAACTATGTGGGTGGAGATTGCGATGTGTCGGTGGTGTTGAGAGCCGAAGGTCTTGGTGAGTTCCTGCGTGGCTCCGTGGTTCCTGCATGGCTCTGTGGTGCCTTCCATGGCAACCTCGCTCTATTGTTTACGCCCATTGTGTGCTTTTTACTATGGGCATGGGCGATTCTTCTTGGGTTCACTTTTGTGGTAAGGTGGTTGTGCTTGATGTTGCGTGTTATCGGCAAATCGTGGTGTGTCCATTTGTGCTCTTAGGGGAGCTCCTCCACCTAGCTAACAGTGCGGTGCCCTCTGGTCTACGGTCCGAAGATAGTGGCCTTCTTCGATGGTGGAGGCGGATGGCTCTGTGATGCTGTCTCGTCAAGTGGGTGCGAGCGGTGACTGGACAGTTATCTGGCGGCTTAATTTTCCCCGCGATTCACCCCTCTCTCTCTCTCACTCTCTCTCTCTAGTCCGAATGCACTATGGTCGGGACTTCGATTATGTAGCTTGTGCTTCCAATTTCTTAGTCAGTAGTTTTTATTCTTCACCTTGTATCGTCGTATGGGGTTGCATCTCTATTGTCCTTTTATTTTTCTGTTGTTTGTAAGGCATCGTTCATTGTAATCATCGTCGGTTGATGGTTTTGTCAATCCAGAGTTGAGCTAGACCCGAGCCTTTTCTCGAGCTCGGCTTGAGAGTTTTCTCTAGAAAGAAACAATTAGAGAGATTTTCTTATTTGGCCCCGAAAAATAATCTATTTGACACTCGCCGTAAATTTATTTCCTTATGTGACACTTGCATCAACTAGTAAATGCCTACGCATAATGCATGTTAATATTAGGGAGGAAATTAATTGCACTTAGGATATTAATTACATTTTAGTTGCATGTTTATATTAGGTAGTTGTGCTAGAATATCAGTTAAACATTAATTATTGTATGTGATTAGCACCGACGTTGATATTTGATATGGTATTAATTACGCGCTAAACATGTTGAACACTCATCACTGGAGTAATATAGGTCTTTTTTTAATAACAAGAAAGAAAAATGTAGAGGAGATGAGCTCGTCGTTCCTTGTCCCTGCCTGCGGGATTTACTTTTCCACGAGTGCCATTTCATTCATTCCCAGCACCTACATTTTGGTGGTGGGCGACACTCCTGTTTGCTGTCCTGCACCGCACCGCTGCTGGTCCAGCGTCGTCCTTGCTTCCTGCCCGCTGCTGCTCGTGATCGAGATCGTCGGTCCACACCACCTTTCTCTTTTTCTTTATCTTTATAAAAAGGTGCCAAATCTGGCTGGCTGGTTGGTTGTTGGTATGTGAATCGAGATCGTACATGTACCCCTTAACTCACAGCCAAGCTAAAGAAGACTTGTGATTGCTTGTGCGCATATAGTAAGTACCCTCTGAAATATCCTACGTCTCTCCAAGAGACTTTCGTACTACTCCAACTTCACAACACAAGCCAGCCATCCGTACCCGCCATGAGAGGTCAATCAATCGGGAGATGCAATGGATCCCAGAATTCGCGACGAATGATTGCGCGGTTGTTGCGGACCAACAACAAATGTTGGCCCAGAAATCAGATGAACAGGTCAGGTCTCCAGCAAATCTTCTCTGAATAAATAAATAGGTTGGGCAGACGGACCGAAATAGCCAGAGGACCAAAACGAAATGGAAACACCACACCATCCTTGGCGTTCAAACAGGCCAAACTTCTTGCTTGCCCCTGGAAGCACGGTCAAAAGTTCAACCCAGAGTGCGAGAATTACAAGGATGGCGACAACGACAGGCATACTTCGGTGTTCATTCAGTTAAAACCCCACTGATATGCATCTCTCACCGCCACACCAAAATCCGCTCACGTCGAAAGACACATGACTCAAAAGGCCAGGAAGCAACTGCACGCTTGCATGTGGTGGCCCTGTTCTAGTGCGCGCCAAAACGTTTGGCGATCATCTCGCTCATGTCGATGAACCTCTGCGCGCAGTTGCTCAGGCAGCTCGTCTCGCCGGAGCTCAACTTGCTCCCGGGAGCGCCTGTGATGCACTTGTCCCAGCACTCGCTCGTCACCTTGCCGATCATCTCGCTCACCATCATCTTCTCCTTCTCTTGCTGAGTATACAAATACAGAATTTGGGTTAAGACTTGGAAGTTGGGGCACACCATCGGGTAATGGATAAGTTGCCCGCGTCAACTAATGAATCACCCTGGTAACAGATGGGTAATGGTCAGGGGCGACACTCAAATATGAGCCACCCTGGTAACAAATAAGTAGCAAAAGGTAAACGCAGGTTATGCCTTTCAGTTTTCAAGAAAGATAGTATAGTACGAATCTGACACCAGAACATAAGATACCGATGATAACGGCTCTACTTTGTCTACAAATACATACAGCAAACTTTGTGCGTAACTGACTATCCATTCCCCCCCACACCAAAAGGCCCAAACTAACCCGACAGACACTTGCAAACAGAGCACAATATTATGGCATTCTGAAGGATGACGCTCACACCCATGTTTACATATATATCATAGTAGAACCCATCCTGCAGGTGGTTCAACACTTATGTGCATCTGTTGAACCGTGAAACCTAGTAGAAAAAGGAATTGATAACATTAACTGCATCTCGTAAAGATGCCACTAAATAATCGTTACACGTTATGTTGGTATGGGCCAGGGCCAATACTACCTGCAAGCTAAAACTACAGAACGAGATTTATTACTTTAGTAAAGTTATAATTGGAGAACCTAGAACATCGGCTGGGCCAAAACTCATAGGCTTGCATGGGTATCTAGAAACTGCTATACATCACAACCGTAGCCGCTCACAGGTTTGAAATAAGAAATGCCAGCAACTGAATCACAAGGCAAGTGCTTGCAAGGAAAATAGCCTGCTAGCTTAAGTCGATGAAGGGAATCCTCAAGGCTACGCCGGTTGCGCAACAGAGACAGAAGGTGGCAGCTAAAGCTGAAGAACGGAATCACTCAGAGCTGCTACCACCAGTCGCACAACGGAAACGCAGACATGAAGCCCTCTGAAACCAAGGTTAGCAGGCACTAACATGTAAGAACAGGCAGTGTGGACCGTGCGACCACTCAACCGTTCCAGTCACCCACACAATCAGCGCTATGAAACCCCCAGAATCCCCCATCCTCTAGCACCCAGCGAGCATAGCCTGTACCAACAGACGGATCCGCGCAACAGCCGAAACCGGCCCGCTTCATGGAAAACGAAAATGTACTACCACGCGACGCCTGGAACGAGCACGAGCAAGGGCGACCCCCCGCCCGCGGCCACGCCTAGGGCAGGGCAGGTGCGCCGCGAAGTGGAGCGCGCGGGGCTCGGAAATCCGAAGGCCAGCGGCGGCCGGGACGGCGCGTGCTTCGGGCGGGGCTCGAGAAATTTTGAAATCGATTGAGGGGAAGCTGCGCCGAGGGAGCTCTCACCTCGATGAACCGCTGCAGCTCGGCCGAGGCGTCCATGGCTGATGGCTCCGGAGGGCGACGGCCGGACGGGCGAGGACCGCTAAAACCCTAGTTCCGGCGGAAGACGAGGGGGGCAAGGGGAAGAGGAGAGCGGAGAGTGTCGGGAGAGAGACAGGGGAGAAGCAGGGGTTTATGTGGCGGCCGTTGACCCGCTCCACGAGACCTGGGCTTGGGTTTGGGTTCGAAACGGGCCCAGTTCTACCAGGCCCAACAAGGCCATGCTCCTCCGCTCACAAAAACAAAAGGATTGTCTAAAAAAAAGGTGAAGCACCCTTAAAAAAAACGAACAAACAGGGCAGCCCAGCGCGCGACGGCCCGGACCCATCTGGTCCGTTTTGTGTCCGGGCCGATCCATTTCGAGCGCAAACTTGTGCCGGGTTTGGGTCGCGGCGGATAGCGAACGGACGCTTCGAACGTCCGCGTCGGGGCCGCGTGGCAGGCGGCCACCTACCTCCCACCCGCCAACATAAATGCGCAAGGGAGGGTGACCCCACCTGTCATCCACACAACGAAGGGTCACCGTCCTTCTTAAATGGGAAGCCGTGGACCGGTCGTCGTCCACAGTTCCCACTTCGGCCCCTCTCTACCCCCTAGAAACCCGACACCCTCGAAACCCTAGCCGCTCCCCGTCGTCGACTTTGCCGGTCGGCCGCAACCATGGGCCTTTGGAAGCACGACCGCAAGGGGAAGCACGACCGTGAGGCCAGCTCCTCCTCGGGACGCGCGCCTGATAACCCACAAGTATAGGGGATCGCAACTGTTTTCGAGGGTATAGTATTCAATCCAAATTTATTGATTCGACACAAGGGGAGCCAAAGAATATTCTCAAGTATTAGCAGCTGAGTTGTCAATTCAACCACACCTGGATAACTTAATACCTGCAACAAAGTATTTAGTAGCAAAGTAATATGATAGTAGTGGTAACGGTGGTAAAAGGTAATGGCAGCAAAAGTAATATTTTTGGTATTTTATAGTGATGATAACAATAGCAACGGAAGAATAAATAAGCGAAGAACAATATATGAAAAGCTCATATGCAATGGATCGGTGATAGAGAATTATGCCGGATGTGGTTCATTATGTAACAGTCATAACATAGGGTGACACAGAACTAGCTCCAATTCATCAATGTAATGTAGGCATGTATTCCGAATATAGTCATACATGCTTATGGAAAAGAACTTGCATGACATCTTTTGTCCTACCCTCCCGTGGCAGCGGGGTCCTAATGGAAACTAAAGGATATTAAGGCCTCCTTTTAATAGAGTACCGGACCAAAGCATTAACACATGGTGAATACATGAACTCCTCAAACTATGGTCATCACCGGGAATGGTCCCGACTATTGTCACTTCGGGGTTGCAGGATCATAACACATAGTAGGTTACTATAGACTTGCAAGATAGGATCAAGAACACACATATATTCATGAAAATATAATAGGTTCAGATCTGAAATCATGGCACTCGGGTCCTAGCGACAAGCATTAAGCATAGCAAAATCATAGCAACATCAATCTCAGAACATAGTGGATACTAGGGATCAAACCCTAACAAAACTAACTCGATTACATGATAAATCTCATCCAACCCATCACCGTCCAGCAAGCCTACGATGGAATTACTCATGCACGGCGGTGAGCATCATGAAATTGGTGATGGTGGAAGGTTGATGATGACAACGGCGACAGATTCCCCTCTCCGGAGCCCCGAACGGACTCCAGATCAGCCCTCCTGAGAGAGTTTAGGGCTTGGCGGTGGCTCCGTATCGTAAAACGCGATGAATCTTTCTCCTCTATTTTTTCCTCCCCGAACACGAATATATGGAGTTGGAGTTGAGATCGGTGGAGCTCTAGGGGGGCCAGGAGGCAGGGGGCGCGCCCAGGGGGGCAGGGGCGCCCCCCACCCTCGCGGCTAGGGTGTGGGCCCCCTGGCCTTGATTCTTTGCCAGTATTTTTTATTATTTTCAAAAATAATCTCCGTGGAGTTTCAGGTTATTCCGAGAACTTTTGTTTCTGCACATAAATAACACCATGGCAATTCTGCTGACAATAGCGTCAGTCTGGGTTAGTTCCATTCAAATCATGCAAGTTAGAGTCCAAAACAAGGGCAAAAGTGTTTGGAAAAGTAGATACGACGGAGACGTATCACCGCCGCGGCTCCGTCAAGAAGGAGGAGCCCGCATCACCGCCACGCTCCTCCATTCGAGCCCCCGCGCCTGCCCCCTTCACTATCGCGCCTAGGCCGCCGGCGAGCACGACCGGTGGTACCTGGCCGTGGATGTGTGCTGGCGGTACTGGGAGATGAGGACGCCGGCCCCGTGGAGCGACGTGCACCTCCCCAACAACTGGCACCTCTCCGCGGACCGGGTCCCCATCCCGCCGGTGCCAGCGAGCGGCCGTGCCAGGCGCGATGAGATCGAGTGCCGCCGCCGCCTCCTCCCCGACGACCTATTCGACGACGAGAGGTACACCCCTGACTCCGTCCCGTGGGACACTTGGCTCCAGGACGAGCACGACGTGTGGCGCGCGTCGTACTTCGCCGGCACGGTGTCGGGGCCGCGGCGGCCACGTCGGGAGGTGCGCGGGCATACGCGGGTGCGCGGCCTGACGCCCATGACATCGTCTTCCCCATCTCCGTCGCCACCTCCACCTCCTCGCGTGATAGCGGAGGAGGAGGCCCGGCTCATGGCTCGTGTCATGGAGGACTCCATGCACACGCACGATGAGCGCCAATGGCCGGGCCTCGAGAAGACGATGGCCCTCTCTGCGGCCGGTGATGACCCACAAGTATAGGGGATCTATCGTAGTCCTTTCGATAAGTAAGAGTGTCGAACCCAACGAGAAGCAGAAGGAAATGATAAGCGGTTTTCAGCAAGGTATTCTTTGCAAGTACTGAAATAAGTGGTAACAGATAGTTTTGTGATGGGATAAATTGTAACGAGCAACAAGTAACAAAAGTAAATAAGGTGCAGCAAGGTGGCCCAATCCTTTTGTAGAAAAGGACAAGCCGGAACAAACTCTTATAATAGGAAAAGCGCTCTCGAGGACACATGGGAATATCTTCAAGCTAGTTTTCATCACGTTCATATGATTCGCGTTCGATACTTTGATAATTTGATATGTGGGTGGACCGGTGCTTGGGTGCTGTTCTTACTTGAACAAGCATCCCACTTATGATTTAGGTCATATGTGGATGTGGGAAGGTAGTTGAGGGTTTTGGAGCATATCACTAAGCACTATGAAGCAAGAACCTCATCAAGCAACACCTCATCCCTCCTTGATAGTATTGGCTTTTCCTATAGACTCAATGTGATCTTGAATCACTAAAATATAAAATGTAGAGTCTTGAGCTTTGAGCTTGAGCCAATCTTTTTGTCCTTAGTATTTTGAGGGGTCCACTTTCCTCATCCATGCCATGCCATTCATTGAGCTTTTCCTGAAATATTAATCTTGGAATAGCATTAGCTCAATGAGCTATATGTTGTCAGGAATTACCAAAACCACCTAGGGATAGTTGCACTTTCAATCTCCCCCTTTTTGGTAATTGATGACAACATATAGATCAAAGCTTCGACAAATGATAATAAGAGTGAAAAACATTGTCGCTTTGAGAAGTACGTGAAAAGCAAGAGCTCCCCCTAACTTTGTGCATAGTTTATGATTTGCTTTGGACTGCAAATGCACAGAGAGTTAGGCTCATGGGTTACTCTTCCATGTCACATACATCTTGGTGGAGCGCTCAAAATGATAATAATTAAATACATGCACTCATCACCAAGCAAAGTGAATGATCATATAGGGATAAAAAGATAATGTCATCCAACAAGCATTAAAGTGGCATATGATCAAACACATATGATCATCCAAGTATCACGCAGACAGAAAGTATCTCAAACAAGCAAAGCAAATAAAATTCAACCACCAAAGCAAGAGAGAATAAAAGAAAACGCTCTCTCTTGAAGCCTATGATCTATACATTTTTCTCCCCCTTTGGCAACAAGTTACCAAAAAGTTCCTAGAAAATGCATAGCACTAAATCGTCTCTCAGGCTTGGTCTTCAGGTGGTGGTGTCCGGATAACTCCAAGAACGAAGGCTTCAGTCGATGTAGATGGAGCTGATGGAGTAGGTGCTGGAGCTGGTGGCACTGAAGCTGTAGCTGGTGCAGATGAAGTTGCTCTGGTGTCTGGAACAGGCACTGCAGCAGATCTCTGAGCTCTAGGCACTCTGGCAAATGCATCAGTGGTTGTCTTACCCTTCCTCTCCTGCATATCATCCTGAAGTTGCTCCACAACAGAATGGATCTCAGTTACCTTCACATCCAAGTCATAGAACTTCTGCTCTATGATCCTTTCCAGGCTCTCCTGGTTTTGAGTCAGGGTGGCCAGTCCCTTCTCAATCCTCAGAGTGGATGCAATCAAGTAGCCAAGATGATCTTGCTTGCTCTTCAGAAGATACTGAGATGCCTCTTCCATGGTTGGCATCCTTGCAGCTTTCTCAACCTTTGCCTTCTCCCTCTTTGCTTGAACATGCGCAGAAGATGGTTCATCCTCATTCATAACCATAGTGTTGTCCTCAAATTCTGGGTAGATGGGCAGGTGCTCCTTGTCTAGCAGATATGTGCCGGTGCCCATCTTGGAGTTAATCAGCTCCTAGATCTGTGGGGCATACCCACAACTCCTCTTCTGATTTGCAGCTGTCCTCTTTATGGTTTCAACTATTAGGCTCATGACTTTGAACTTTTGTGGAACATCAAAAATGTGCAGCAAGTTTATGTTGGGGATCGTAGCAGAAATTTAAAATTTTCTACGCATCACCAAGATCAATCTATGGAGTAATCTAGCAACGAGGGGAAGGAGAGTGCATCTACATACCCTTGTAGATCGCTAAGCGGAAGCGTTCAAGTGAACGGGGGTGATGGAGTCGTACTCGTCGTGATCCAAATCACCGATGATCCTAGCGCCGAACGGACGGCACCTCCGTGTTCAACACACGTACAGAACGGAGACGTCTCCCACGCCTTGATCCAGCAAGGAGGAAGTAGAGGTTGGGGAAGACTCCGTCCAGTAGCAGCACGACAGTGCGGTGGTGGTGGAGGAGCGCGGAACTCCAGCAGGGCTTCGCCAAGCACTACGAGAGACGAGGAGGGAGAGAGGTAGGGCTGCGCCAAGAGGGAGATGATCTCGTGTATCTTGCAGCCCCCAATACCTCAAGTATATATAGGGGAAGGGGAGGGGCTGCGCCCCCATCTAGGGTTCCCTCCCTAGGGGTGGCGGCAGCCCCAAAACCCATCTAGGGTTGCGGCCAAGGGGGGAGAGAGAGGAGGCGCACCTAGGGTGGGCCTTAAGGCCCATCTGCCCTAGGGTTTGCCCCCTCCCCTCTAGGAGGCGCCTTGGGCCTTGGTGGGAGGCGCCCCAGCCCACCTAGGGGCTGGTCCCTTCCCACTATTGGCCCATGTAGGCCTCCGGGGCTGGTGGCTCCTCCCGGTGGACCCCCGGACCACTCCGATGGTCCCGGTACACTACCGGTGATGCCCGGAACACTTCCGGTGGCCAAAACAATACTTCCTATATATTAATCTTTACCTTCGGACCATTCCGGAACTCCTCGTGATGTCCGGGATCTCATCCGGGACTCCGAAAAACATTCGGTAACCGCATACATACTTTCCCTATAACCCTAGCGTCATCGAACCTTAAGTGTGTAGACCCTACGGGTTCGGGAGTCATGCAGACATGGCCGAGACAACTCTCCGGTCAATAACCAACAGCGGGATTTGGATACCCATGTTAGCTCCCACATGCTCCACGATGATCTCATCGGATGAACCACGATGTCAAGGATTTAATCAATCCCGTATACAATTCCCTTTGTCTAGCGGTATAGTACTTGCCCGAGATTCGATCGTCGGTATCCCGATACCTTGTTCAATCTCGTTACCGGCAAGTCTCTTTACTCGTTCCGTAACACATCATCTCGTGATCAACTCCTTGGTCACATTGTGCACATTATGATGATGTCCTACCGAGTGGGCCCAGAGATACCTCTCCGTTTACACGGAGTGACAAATCCCAGTCTCGATTCGTGCCAACCCAACAGACACTTTCGGAGATACCTGTAGTGTACCTTTATATCCACCCAGTTACGTTGTGACGTTTGGCACACCCAAAGCACTCCTACGGTATCCGGGAGTTGCACAATCTCATGGTCTAAGGAAATGATACTTGACATTAGAAAAGCTTTAGCATACGAACTACACGATCTTGTGCTAGGCTTAGGATTGGGTCTTGTCCATCACATCATTCTCCTAATGATGTGATCCCGTTATCAACGACATCCAATGTCCATGGTCAGGGAACTGTAACCATCTATTGATCAACGAGCTAGTCAACTAGAGGCTTACTAGGGACATGGTGTTGTCTATGTATCCACACATGTATCTGAGTTTCCTATCAATACAATTCCAGCATGGATAATAAACGATTATCATGAACAATGAAATATGATATAATAATAACTAATTTATTATTGCCTCCAGTGCATATTTCCAACAGTCTCCCACTTGCACTAGAATCAATAATCTAGTTCACATCGCCATGTGATTAACACTCATAAGTCACATCGCCATGTGACCAACATCCAAGAGTCTACTAGACTCAATGATCTAGTTCACATCATTATGTGATAAACACTCAAAGAGTTCTGGGTTTGATCATGTTATGCTTGTGAGAGAGGTTGTAGTCAACGGGTCTTGCCATATTCAGATCCCTATGTATTTCGCAAAACTTTATGTCATTATCGTAGATGCTGCTACCACGTTCCACTTGGAGCTATTCCAAATTGTTGCTCCATTATAGGTATCCAGTATCTCTACTCAGAGCTATCCGGATAGGTGTTAAGCTTGCATCGACGTAACTCTTTACGTCGAACTCTTTATCACCTCCATAACCGAGAAACATTTCCTTATTCCTCCAAGGACAATTTTGACCTCTATCTGGTGATCCAGTCCTAGATCACCTTTGTACCCTCTTGCCAGACATGTGGCAAGGCACGCATCAGGTGCGGTACTCAGCATGGCATACCGTATAGAGCCTATGACAAGATCATAGGGGACGACCTTCGTCCTTCCTCTTTCTTCTGCCGTGGTCAAGCTTTGAGTCTTACTCAACTTCACACCTTACAACTCAGGTAAGAACCCCTTCTTTGACTGATCTATTTTGAACTCCTTAAAAAACATGTCAAGGTGTGCATTCTTTGAAAGTATCATCAGGTGACTTGATCTATTTCTATAGATCTTGATGCCCAATATGTAAGCAGCTTTATCCAGGTCTTCCTTTGAAAAACACTCTTCAAACAACCGTTTATGCTTTCCAGAAATTCTACATTATTTCAGATCTACAATATGTCATCCACATATACTTATCAGAAATGTTGTAGTGCTCCCACTCACTTTCTTGTAAATACAAGTTTCTATCAAACATTGTATAAACCTAAAAGCTTTGATCACTCTATCAAAGCATGTATTCTGACTCCGAGATGCTTGCTCTAGTCCATAGAAGGATTGCTGGAGCCAGCATACCTTTTAGCATCTTTAGGATCAACAAAACCTTTTATTGCATCACATACAACTTTTTCTTACGAAAACTCGTTTTGACATCCATCTGTCAGATGCTAACATGATTTCGACAGACTTAAGCATCGCTACGGGTGAGAAATTCTCATCGTAGTCAACTCCTTGAACTTGTGAAAAGATTCTTTCCCACAAGTCGAGCTTCATAGATGGTAACATTACCGCCCACGTCCGTCTTCTTCTTAAAGATCCATTTATCTCAATGGCTTGCCGATCATCGGGCAAGTCCACCAAAGTCCATACTTTGTTCTGATACATGGATCCTATCTCGGATTTCATGGCTTCTAACCATTTGTCGGAATAGGGGCCCACCATCGCTTCTCCATAACTCGTAGGTTCATTGTTGTCTAACAAGATGATATCTAAGACAGGATTACCGTACCACTCAGGAGTAGTACATATCCTTGTCGACCTATGAGGTTCAATAGCAACTTGATCCGAAGCTTCATGATCACTATCATTAACTTCCTCTTCAACAGGCGTAGGCGCCACAGAAAACATCTTTCTGTGTTGCATCACTCTCTGGTTCAAGTAAAGGTTCGACAACCTCATCAAGTTCTATCTTCCTCCCACTCAATTCATTCGAGAGAAACTCCTTCTCGAGAAAGGACATGTTCTTAGCGACAAACAATTTGCCCTCGGATCTGACATAGAAGGTATACCCAACTGTCACCTTTGGGTATCCTATGAAGATGTGTTTGTCCGCTTTTGGGTTCGAGCTTCTCCGGCTGAAGCCTTAAGCATCACATCCCCAAACATTAAGAAACGAAAACTTTGGTTTCTTGCCAAACCAATGTTCATACGGCATCGTCTCAATAGACTTATATGGTGTCCTATATAAAGTGAATGCAGCTGTCTCTAATGCATAACCTCAAAATAATAGCGGTAGATCGGTAAGAGACATCACAGATGAAAGGATCGATATGGTTGACTAGAGGGGGGGGGGGTGAATAGGCAACTACTAATTTTTACTTTTATTTACCAAATTGAACTTTGCATCAAAGTAGGTTGCCTAGATGTGCAACTAGGTGAGCAACCTATATGATGCAATAACAACAAGCATACAAGCAAGCAAGGGAAGAAACACTAAAGAGCTTGCACAAGTAAAGGTAAGAGATAACCAAGAGTGGATCCGGTGAAGACGAGGATGTGTTACCGAAGTTCCTTCCTTTTGAAGGGAAGTACGTCTCCGTTGGGGCGGTGTGGAGGCACAATGCTCCCCAAGAAGCCACTAGGGCCACCGTATTCTCCTCACGCCCTCACACAATGCGAGATGCCGTGATTCCACTATTGTTGCCCTTGAAGGCGGCGACCGAACCTTTACAAACAAGGTTGGGGCAATCTCCACAACTTAATCGGAGGCTCCCAACAAGACCACGAAGCTTCACCACAATGGACTATGGCTCCATGGTGACCTCAACCGTCTAGGGTGCTCAAACACCCAAGAGTAACAAGATCCGCTAGGGATGACTGGGGGAATCGAAAATTTCTTGGTGGAAGTGTAGATCGGGGCCTTCTCAACCACTCCCGAGCAAATCAACAAGTTTGATTGGCTAGAGAGATAGATCGGGCGAAAATGGAGCTTGGAGCATTTAATGGAGCTTGAGCAATAAATGGAGCTTGGGGGAGGAAGAGGTGAGTGAGAGAGAAGAAGGGGACTCCCTTTTATAGTGGGGGCAACAATCCCGTTGCCCCCCACCAACCAGCCCCGCACAGGGCGGTACTACCGCTGAGAGGGGGCGGTACTACCGCCAAGACAGCGGTACTGCCGCGCCAGCCAGCGGTACTGCCGCACTGAGGAGACTAGTAGGGAAAGGACCCAAATGCGGTACTACCGCGGTGGTAGGGGCGGTACTACCGCTCCTCGAATGGTACTACCGCCTCTACAACCGTAAATAGTGCCGCAAAACCTGACACGAGAAAAAGACCTCTTGAATCGAGGCGGTAGGAGCCAGACTGCCCAGCGGTACTATGATAGTGGGGTCACGGGCGGTACTACCGCTGTGGAGCAGTACTGCCGCTTGTGACCCTTCGGCCGTACTACCGCAGGCAGTGCGGTACTACCGCTGGGGCGCGAGAGAAAGAGAGAGAGAATCTCTCAAAGATGCTGAGGACAAGGCGGAGGTGCCAGGCCCCCAGCGGTACGACTGCTGTGGAGCCACGGGCGGTACTACCGCTGTGGAGCGGTACTGCCGCTTGGCTCCTCAGCGGTACTACCGCTGGGTTGCGCGGTACTACCGCTTGGACCCAGACAGGACAAGGAAGAGAGGAGAGATCTCTTCAATGAAAAGTAGATGCTCGGAGGGTGAGAAGCTGATGTGTACGTGATGATTCCACCCATGCAATACCCCAGCGGACCCCCTCTTGATAGTACGGTGCCCTCTACGCAACTAGTCCACCAAGAAAGAAACGAAAGAGCTACACCGTCTTGAAATACACTCTGAGGGGAAGAAAGCGTCTCGTGCCAGGGGAGAATCTGTGAATTATTCAAAGCACAAGATTAGTCCGCAAACATGTTGTCATCAATCACCAAAACTATCTTGAGAGAGATATGCCGTAACAATCTCCCCCTTTTTGGTGGATTGATGACAACTAGGGATTTGCACAAGGAAAAGAAATAAAACGAAGAAAACTAAGAACTACAAAATATAGACGGGCTCCCCCAGAATGTGTGCACCAAGATATGGCACGACACACACATTCAAATCAACACTCCCCCTATATTTTATAGTCCAACAATACTAAGCACAAGATATATGAGAGAAGAGAATAAACAGGACAAGCATGCATCTCATAATAAACTACAGTACTCTGAAAAGACATAAGTAATAAGGTAGCGATAGGGAGCATATGTCTCACACCATATGTCTAGAACTTAGGTCTCACACCAAACCAAACCAAATAAAGACACCGAGAGAACACACAACAAGAAACCATAAGACGACTCAACGACTCAAAGCATGACAAAAACACAAATCCCTACGCTCTCTCCCCCTTTGGCAGCGAGACACCAAAAAGGGCAAAGAGTGACGCTACGACTCCAGGTGATGGGAAGAAGACGATCTCGAACATCACATCTCTGCATCTTCATCGTGGGTTGAAAACTGCTCGGCATCGGAGTCGGTCCAATGGCAATTCTGATGAATCCAGTCCTCCTCTTCAGTGATCTGACCCTCAGACCCACTGGCAACTGTTGCTCCCATCTGATGCATGAGCTCCTTGTGGCGCGTCCTGGCATGCTTCTCCGCCACATGAGTCATGTACTGACCATGAGACTCCATGCAGAAAAGCTTCTTCATCTTGCGCTTAAGCTTCTGTGCCCATGACGGTTCTGTACTAGAGGGGCCAAAGTCCTCCTCATGATCATCAGTAGCAGCCCCACCCTCGGTCCCCATGGCAGCAGCAGCAGCAGACGGACCCCCTGTGGCAGCAGTAGCAGATGGAGCCCCTGTGTGAGGCGCTGTCCAATTGTCCTTCTTCCTCAGACGCTTGATCTCATGAGAAACCAAGTCTCCAGTTTCTAGTAACACTCTGGGATAAGTCTGTGCCCAGGCCCTCTCAATGAGCCTCATGATGAATGGACCATATATAGGGCACTTGCGCTCAGACACGGCAGAGAGAAGTTCAGACCACATGACATGAGAAATATCCAGGCTCTCTCCAGTGCTTGCTTCCTTCTCATGCTGACAGAAAAGGAGCATGTCCACGAGGTAAGAGTGGACCATATCCAGATTCCCGATCCGAGGGAAGAGAGTCTCACGGAAGATGCGATGAAGAATGTCCGGATATGAAGACAACTCATAGGTCTTCTTCTCAGTTACTGCGTGAACTTTCATAGTGCAGTAGGGCCAGAGGGCTTCCTTGTGGGTGGACGTAGTGTTGCGGTGAGGGCGGAAACCGACAGGAGTCTCAAGTCCGTGATCCACCACATCAAGTAACTCCATGAAAGCCTTCCACTTGACCGAAAGCAGCTTGCCATTGGTCATCCATGTCAGAGTCCTCTCGACATCCGTCCCAAGATGGACGGTGACATAGAATTGAGCCACTAAATCTGCATCGAAATCCTTGTTGAATTGCATGATCCTGAGAATGTTCAGCTGAGTGCACATCTGAAGGGCTTCGCCAAAGTACTCCGGGTCCTTCTCCATAGCATCAGTGTCAATGGAGCGAACATCAACAAAAAGATTCTTCTTGGCCTTGATCACATCAAAATAGATGGCAAACTGAAAACGGTTCCAGAACGGGCGGTTGACCAAAATGGGTTCTTGGTCCACCACATAGGGGTTGCGGCGACGCTTCTCCCAAAACTCCTTGTTGGTCATCTCAGTCACAGTCTTCCCCTTTGGCTTGTTGGCGGATCGCTTCGATTGCTGAGGAGGTGGAGGAACACTTGCAGATGCACTTGCTGGAGGCGGTTGGGTGCTCGAGGAACCACCGGCTGGCTCTGAGGTGCGGTAGCATTTTGATGTAGCACGCCCGGGGTTGATACGGCGACCTTGCTGCTCGGAATGGTCATCACCTGGAGCCAAACACAAGAACACACAAAACAACCAGAAAGAACGAGCATAAGCCAACGAACTCAACAAAAATGATCAAGGTAAGGCAGGAAAATGATGGAATTTGGCATGCAGCGGTAGTACCGTGACATGCCCGCGGTAGTACCGCCCCAAAGGGAGCGGTAGTACCGCTCTAGGTCAAGCGGTAGTACCGCTCCAAAGAGAGCGGTAGTAGTGCTCGAGGCGGAGAAACAACAGTTTCCTACAGTACGAGGCGGTGAAACAGCGGTTTCCTACTACCGTGGTCAGATCCGGCACTACCGGCCTTCCAAATTCAAAAATAATCCTACCAAACTCTAATCGAGATAGTCTAGTTGCCTTCTCCAACCAACTCAAGCCTAGATTTAGCCAAAAATCTAGAGATGCAACCACCATTGCCCCTAAGAAACAAGATCTGAAAACGGGACAAAACGAAAGAAGGAACGGGGGCAATACTGGCATCCATGGCAAGAGAACGAGGTGGGGATCGACTCCACCAAAGGAAATGGAGAGGGGCGCCCCGGAGACGGAGATCCGCCGGAGCCCTCCCGTGGCGAGTGGAGGCTGGAGAGAGGAAGAGAAAAGAGGGGGTGAAGTGAATGGGTATGGGGGAGAAGAAACCTCCCCCTGCCCCGACTTAACCCCCTGGTCCCGTCCCTCAGCGGTAGTACCATGCTGGGGGGGCAGTAGTACCGCTAACGAGCGGTAGTACCGCGCACCAACAGCGGTAGTACCACCCAGCACGCCACGGCAACTAAACAAACAAGGCTTTTGCTCGACGGAAAGACAAAAAAAGACAAGAGAAAGAGCACACCAGCAAACGACCCAGACACACCTCTTTAAAAGAGGGCGGTGGCCGAGGCCACCTATGTTTGAGTCAAAAGGTATGGCACCGTGAAGATTTTAACTTTGGGCCCATGACCAAAACTCATCTTTGAAGCACAAGAACCATCAACAATGGCTAAAATGAAAGACTTGATCAATTTATGCATAATGGGGGGAGGGAGAGTTCATTGAGAGAACAACACTCCCCCTATGTCCATGCCTACACCTAAACTAGACAACAAAATGAGCGTGGTGGGGTGTGCAAGGGTTCAAGCCACATTGCTCAAATCAATGATATTTAGCTCATGCCTTAACTCGCGAAATCTTGCTTCATCCAAGGGCTTCGTGAAAATATCTGCAAGGTTGTCATGAGTGTTGACATAGTTGAGCTCGATCTCTCCTCGCCTAATGTGATCCCGGATGAAGTGATACCGAATCTCAATATGCTTCGTCTTGAAGTGTTGCACCGGGTTGAGGGAGATCTTGATGGCACTTTCATTGTCACACCAAAGAGGCACTTTGTCACAAGTGACACCGTAATCCTTTAAAGTTTGCCTCATCCATAGGAGTTGTGCACAACAACTACCGGCGGCAACATACTCCACCTCAGTGGACGAGAGAGACACACAACTTTGCTTTTTGGAAGACCAACTTACCAAAGAGCTACCAAGGAATTGGCACCCTCCGGAAGTGGACTTCCTATCCACTTTGTCTCCCGCCCAATCGGAATCCGAGTATCCTACAAGCTTGAAGTTTGATCCTCTTGGATACCATAAGCCAAAGTTTGGCGTATGAGCCAAATATCGAAAGATTCGTTTGACCGCCACATAGTGACTTTCCTTAGGTGCGGCTTGAAACCGTGCACAAATTCCCACACTCAACATGATGTCCGGTCTAGATGCACAAAGGTAAAGCAAGGATCCAATCATGGAGTGATATACCTTTTGATCCACCACTTTACCATTGGGATCTAAGTCAAGTTGGCACTTGGTGGGCATTGGAGTGGAGGCTGGCTTGACATCACTTAGCTTGAATCTCTTGAGCATGTCTTGAGTGTATTTGGATTGATTGATGAAGGTTCCTTCTCTTCTTTGCTTCACTTCGAACCCTAGAAAGAACTTCAACTCTCCCATGGAGGACATCTCGAACTTTGAGGTCATGAGAGCGGCAAATTCCTCATTGAAAGCTTTGTTAGGGGAACCAAAGATAATATCATCAACATATAATTGGCACACAAACAACTCCCCTTTGACCTTCTTAGTAAAAAGAGTGGGGTCGATTAGCCCAACTTCAAAACCACGGTCTTGTAGCAACTCGGTAAGGTGGTCATACCACGCATGTGGGGCTTGTTTAAGGCCATAGAGTGTCTTATCGAGTTGATACACATGATCGGGAAAGTAGGGATCCTCAAACCCGGGGGGTTGCTTGACGTAAACCAATTCATTAATAGGACCATTAAGAAAAGCACTCTTCACATCCATTTGTTGTAACTTAAAGTTATGATGAGAAGCATATGCAATCAACATGCGAATGGATTCAAGATGAGCAACGGGAGCAAAGGTTTCACCGTAGTCGATACCCTCGACTTGGGAGTAGCCTTGTGCTACCAAATGAGCCTTGTTGCGAATGATAATCCCATGGGCATCTTGCTTGTTCTTAAATATTCACTTGGTTCCTATGACATTGTGATTCCCAGTCGGTCTTGGCACCAATCTCCACACTTTGTTGTGCTCGAAGTTGTTGAGTTCTTCATGCATGGCATTGAGCCAATCCGGATCTTCTAGCGCTTCATAGACCTTGTGGGGTTCCACACAAGAGACAAACGCGTGATGCTCACAATAATTTGCTAATTGTCTACGAGTGCTTACCCCCTTTCTTAAGCTTCCAAGCACATTCGTCATGAGATGATCCTTGGTGGAGAGCTTGGAAGAAACCTTGGCGGCACGACGCTCTAATTCCTCCTCGGGGGTGAGATGAGGAGTGGTCACTTGATCATCTTGAGCGTCGTCTTGGACTTGTTCTTGTTCTTGAACTTGCTCGGAGGAGAGAACTTGAACTTGGGCATCACTTGATGTGTCAACACCGTCTTGAGCGTGATCTTGCCCTTGGTCATGTTCTTGAGGATGAGGGCCTTCATGTTGTTCTTCGGAAGCGTGTGGGCCTTGGGTTGGTGATGGCTCCACTTGAGTGGAGCTTTGTCCTTCTCCTTCGGCCACAAGGGGTTCCTCAATGGGGTAGGATAAAGCCAACACCCATTCCTCTTATGGCTTGGGGAGGAATTTCATCACCTACATCACAAGTGCCACTTTGCTCCACTTGGGAGCCGTTATTCTCATCAAACTCCACATTACACGTCTCCTCAATAAGTCCCGTGGATTTATTGAGGACACGGTAAGCATGAGAGTTTGTAGCATAGCCAACAAATATGCCCTCATAAGCTCTAGCCTCAAATTTAGACAACCGAACACCTTTCTTGAGAATGAAACACTTACACCCGAATACCCGGAAGTACTTGAGGTTGGGCTTGTTACCGGTGAGTATCTCGTATGGAGTCTTGTTCAAGCCCTTGCGGAGGTAGAGCCGATTGGATGCATGACACGCGGTGTTGATGGCTTCGGCCCAAAAGTTGTACGGAGACTTGAACTCCGCCATCATGGTCCTTGCCGCATCCATCAACGTCCGGTTCTTCCTCTCCGCAATACCGTTTTGTTGAGGGGTGTATGGTGCGGAATCTTGATGCTTGATTCCCTCATCACTAAGAAATTCATCCAAGGTGTAGTTCTTGAACTCGGTGCCGTTGTCACTTCTTATTGTCAAGATCTTTGCATTGTGTTGACGTTGTGCTTCATTTGCAAAGTCAATGACGGTTTGTTGGGTCTCGCTCTTCCTTTTGAAGAAGTACTGAGGGAGTCCTGGATTAGGGGGTGTTCGGGTAGCCGGACTCTACCTTCAGCCGGACTCTAGGACTATGAAGATACAAGATTGAAGACTTCGTCCCGTGTCCGGATGGGACTTTCCTTGGCGTGGAAGGCAAGGTTGGCGATGCGGATATTCAAGATCTCCTACCATTGTAACCGACTCTATGTAACCCTAACCCTATCCGGTGTCTATATAAACCGGAGGGTTGTAGTCCGTAGGAAATCAACTCCATATACAACAATCATACCATAGGCTAGCTTCTAGGGTTTAGCCTCCTTGATCTCGTGGTAGATCTACTCTTGTACTACCCATATCATCAATATTAATCAAGCAGGACGTAGGGTTTTACCTCCATCAAGAGGGCCCGAACCTGGGTAAAACATCGTGTTCCCTGCCTCCTGTTACCATCCGGCCTAGACGCATAGTTCGGGACCCCCTACCCGAGATCCGCCGGTTTTGACACCGACATTGGTGCTTTCATTGAGAGTTCCTCTGTGCCGTCACAATCAGGAAGGATGCCTCCTCCCGTCTTTAAAGATGGCGCTGTTGCTAAGGGAGCCTTGGCTGTCGGCCAAACCCTCTGGCTAGGTGGTTTCCTCATGACCGCCTGCTCGGCTGTTGCGCCGACGGTGACCTCTCGGGTCATCAAAAGCAACCTACACGTCAGCTCGGAGCTCGTCGAGCAGCTAGATCCAATGGTGCTCTCTTCCATAAACAAGCTCTTGGATCGCATCGCCGCCCTGGGGGTCGCTACGGATTACGACCAGGTTGGGCTTAAACCCGATCTAAGAGAAATTAACTCTCCCCAAGTCACCCACCACATTGCCGTGGTAGAGACGCAGTGCGGCGACCCTTCACCTATTTTAAGGACTAGCTACGTCCGAATTCCCGACCCCTCCAAGCCGGATACCCGCGGAGGGGGAGATGTAACTCAAGACCTGAGCTTAGGATCAGGCAACGGGCCAGATTCACTGGACAACATCCAAGAATCCGAACTTCAGAGTTCGAAAACTCTTCGGTCTCCGAATCTTGGATTGGGTGAGGTTTCAGATTCAACGACACCCGCCCACCCGATCATAAGCGATCTCTCCCAAATCAGGCAGAGGCCCGAGGAAACAGTACATCATTACTGGGCCAGATTCCTCCTGGTTATGAACAGGATAAAGGATTGCCGCGAGGAAGACGCAATCTCAATTTTCTGCAGTAATTGCATGGACAAGGGAATCCTTAACGTCGTAAGTCGTCGTGACATCACACGCTTCGCTGACTTGGCGTCCATAGTACAAAAATAATGTGCGATGGAAAGCGCCTGGAAAACCGAAATAAATTTTTGGGATGATCCGGCCTTGAATAGTAATCCCATCCGAACTAAGAGGGTGCATTATCAAAGGACACCCGGGATAAACACCAAAAAGCCAAAACCCTCTACAGGGCATGGAACCGTACTGGAAAGATGGCTTGATGGACCCTGTAGAATTCACAGTACAGAGGACGCCACACCAACTCACAGCCTTAGAGCATGTTGGATACTCCGGCAGGTGGCCAAAATCGGCGAGGACCTCTTAATTCCGGAGGCCGCAGAAAGCCAGCCCAAGGACACCAGTACCGTTCTCACAGTCTTCGAGACTTTCGCATCAAACAATGTGCGAAAAAGAACACTCCGCAGCCTCGCCGAAGTCTATCAAGTTGCAACAATAAATCCATGGAGCGACACTGCCATTACCTTCAATGCAAGTGATGAACCTAGATTCCGAACAGCCCGAGCACCAGCCGCATTGGTCCTCAGTCCCATAGTGGATGGCTTTCGCCTCACCAAGGTGCTCATGGATGGAGGCAGCAGACTGAACCTCATTTATGAGGAAACCCTTCAAAAAATGGAAATAGACTGGAACCGCGTCGAGCGAAGCAGCACAACCTTTAGAGGAATAATCCCCAGTCAGGAAGCGCGCTGCACAGGAAAAATCACACTAGATGTGGTGTTTGGCACGCCGGATAATTACATGTCCGAAGAAGTCACGTTTCAGGTGGCCCCGTTTAAGAGCGGATATCACGCTTTACTAGGGCGGGAAGCATTCACAATCTTCCAAGCAATACCCCATTACGGGTACATGAAGCTTAAGATGCCCGGGCCGAATGGAATTATCACTCTAGCTAGTGATCCGGACATAGCACTCCGTGCCGAAAACAAGACGGCTGCATTAGCCCTTGAGGCACTATCCGAAGCCTTAGCGGCCGAGGAACTGACTGTGCTGCGCTCCACGGTTAATAGGGATGATGTGATACTCGATAAGAGATCCAAATCCACGTCCTTCAAGCCAGCTGACGAAATAGTCAAATTCCAGGTCCATCCAACGGACCCCAATAAAATAGCTTCCATCGGGGCACGACAGACCCCTGATGCAGACGCCGCACTGCAAGAGTTCCTACGAGAGAACTAGGACATCTTCGCCTGGCACCCTTCAGACATGCCAGGGATCCCACGCAGGCTGGCCGAACACAGCTTAAATATCCTAAAAGGATTTAAACCTGTCAAACAAGCCCTTCGGCGTTTTTCTGAACCCAAGAGACAGGCTATGGGAGAGGAGCTAGCCAAGCTATTAGAGGCCGGATTCATCAGAGACATAAAACATCCGGACTGGCTAGCAAACCTGGTGATGGTACCAAAGAAGGACAAATTCTGGCGCCTGTGTGTCGATTTTAAAGACCTTAACAAGACTTGCCCAAAGGATCCCTTCCCCCTTCCCCGTATCGATCAAATTATCGATGCCACCGCAGGACACGATTTGTTGTGTTTCCTCGACGCATACTCCGGTTACCATCAAATCAAGATGGCAGAATCAGACCAAGTTGCAACAGCATTCATCACACCATACGGCCCATTCCGCTTCAACACAATGCCCTTTGGGCTGAAAAACACCGGCGCAACATATCAGCGCATGATCCAGACATGTCTGGCAAACCAGATCAGCAAAACAGTGGAGGCGTATGTGGATGATGTGGTCGTCAAATCAAGACATGTCGAATCCCTAGTAAATGACTTGAGGCTTACATTCGATAACCTCCGAAAATATGACATCAAGCTCAACCCAGAAAAATGTGTCTTCGGCGTTCCAGCCGGAAAGCTCTTGGGCTTCATTTATCCGGTAGAGGAATTGAAGCAAACCGAGCCAAGATCCGAGCTTTGTCACAATTGGATGTCCCGAAGGACCTTAAACAAATACAAAAATTAACCGGATGCGTGGCGGCTTTAAGCCGCTTCATCTCCCGCTTGGGAGAAAAGGCACTACCCCTTTATCGCCTCCTTCGGCGCACCGAACACTTCGAGTGGACGGATGCCACCACGGCCGGACTTGATGAAATAAAAGCCATATTGGCAACAAACCCAGTCCTGGCCGTGCCAGTCACCGGCGAACCAATGTTATTGTACATTGCAGCAACACACCAAGTTGTCAGCGCAGTGCTCGTTGTCGAGCGGGAAATGGACGGACACAAATTCCCCCTTCAAAGGCCGGTCTACTACGTGTCCACTGTCCTCACTCCATGCAAATCACGGTACCCGCATTATCAAAAGATTGCATACGCGGTATTCATGGCATCCCGGAAGCTACGACACTACTTTCGAGAGTGTTCCATAACAGTAGCCTCGGAAGTGCCACTAAACGATATTATCAACAACCGCGATGCAACGGGCCGGATTGCAAAATGGGCCATCGAGCTTCTCCCATTCGATATAACCTATAAGCCACGGCGAGCTATTAAATCGCAAGTTTTGGCCGACTTCGTCGTAGAATGGACGGAGGCCGAGCTCCCTAAAGAGTACGACACATATTCAAACTAGATTATGCATTTCGACGGCTCCAAAATGTTGGCCGGACTGGGGGCCGGCGTCGTCCTGACGTCCGCCACAGGAGACACAGTCCAATATGTGCTCCAGATCATGTACACGGATTCCAACAATGCAGCCGAATATGAGGCCCTCCTACATGGCCTCCGGATAGCAGTATCCATGGGTATCCAGCGCCTAGAAGTACGCGGGGATTCAAACCTCGCGATATCCCAAATAAATGGAGACTTCGACGTCAAGGACCCAAAAATGGCAGCTTACCGCGACGCCGTCCTAAAAATGTCAGCTCGGTTCGAAGGGCTGGAGTTTCACCATATAGCGCGAGAAAATAATCAAGCGGCGGACATCCTAGCACACATCGGAGCAAAACGCGATGCAGTCCCCCCCAACGTCTTTTTGGAAAGATTGTTCATGGGAGGGGGAACCCGCAAATAACAGCCCGAACCCAGCCGCACCACTCGACGCCGAACAATCTGACACAATTGGGGGCTCTGCCAATGAAATTACACCTTCAGCCCACGTAATAATGGCGGTTATCGCCCCGTGGACAGAACCATTCCTAGCCTACCTTACTAGGCAGGAACTCCCGGAGGACCAAAACGAGGCCCGCTGCATAGTGCGGCGATCTAAGGCCTACAGAGTCCATGAGGGAGAACTTTATAAGAAAAGCACTACCGGAGTCCTTCAAAGGTGCATCTCCGAAGAGGAAGGGCGGAACCTCTTGGCTAAAATTCATGCCGGACTCGGTGGTCACCACGCCGCTGCTCGGTCCCTTGTTAGCAAGGCTTTCCGTACAGGCTTTTACTAGCCGACGGCCCGAGCAGACGCTCAGGACCTAGTCCAACGATGCGCTGGTTGCCAACTTTTTGCCAACCAAAGCCATATGCCACCCACCGCACTCCAAACTATACCCATCACCTGGCCTTTTGCGGTCTGGGGGCTTGACATGGTCGGACCCCTTAAAGGTGGAACCCATAGGAAAAAATACTTACTGGTCATGGTGGATAAGTTCACCAAATGGATAGAAGCCAAGCCTGTCAAAACGGCCGAATCCGGACCTGTGATAGACTTCATATCCGGGGTTGTACACCGTTATGGCGTCACCCACAACATCATAACCGACAACGGTACAAACTTTACCGCCGACGAGGTAAAACTCTGGTGCAAAAACATGGGCATCAAGCTCGATTATGCTTCCGTCTATCACCCACAAACCAACGGCCAGGTCGAACATGCAAATGGTCTTATCATGAGCGGCATTAAACCCAGACTGGTGCGGTCCCTCAAGGAATCTAACACGCACTGGGTAGAGGAGTTTGACTACGTGCTATGGGGGCTGTGGACCACGCCAAATCGCACCACCGGGTACACACCATTTTTTATGGTGTACGGCGCAGAAGCAGTTCTGCCCTGCGACATAATTCATGACTCACCTAGAGTGCGCATGTACGAAGAAAGAGAAGTCGAGCTTGATCGGCAGGACAACTTGGACGCCTTGGAGGAGGAGCGCGATGTGGCAAAAGCCCGTTCCGCATTTTATCAATAGCAGGCCCGAAGATATCAAAGCAGAGAAGTATGGCCCAAAAATTACAATGTTGGCGAACTAGTTCTACGCCTGCCGGATAAGAAAAAGGACAAACTCAAGCCCAAGTGGGAAGGTCCATTCATAATCGATCAAGTCCTGACTGGTGGGGCGTACCGCCTGCGAGATGCGTCGAACAACCGACTCGAGCCGAACCCGTGGAACGCCACCCGTCTCCTAAGATTCTATGCCTAGCGCCGGACTATGTGTTCGTCTCCTTCCTCTGTCCATCCCTTTTTGTATTTTTCTGTCTTACATTTCTCTCCTTCCAACTTTTTTTCTTCTTTCATAGCCCTTAAAGGCTCATCTAGTGACGCGCCTCTCGCGCTCATTAAACCTGGGGGCTTCTTTAACAGAAGCATATTTATACGGGCTTCACGCCCAACACATGCGTCAAACTTCCGCATGTACCTTTTTTCTTCACCATTATATGCATCGATATGACTTAAGTTTTGGCCAAGCTGGGTTGCCTGGCTCCTGTGCTTACCCCTACGTTCCCGATTATTCGGCTAGGCGGTAAAGGGAGAACCTTTGCGATTGTTACTGCCGGGTCAGCCGGATGTGTACCTCAGACTGGGTGAAGCCAAAAGCTAGCGTTCTTAAGGGAATATTCGGTCGGTGAAATAAAAGATGATCTTTTTACTCATTTTATGTGCCCCCAGATGCTTTTTTTTCTGCGTCTCTTCACGCAGTCCGGACATGCACCTTAGGGCATGCCTCCCAGCGAAAGGAACCCTTAACGGAACTATTCTCTCTGGAAGATGTTTCTTACTAACCATGTAATATAACATAACTAGTTGGGCACTTGTCTAATAAAGCACTGATGACCCCTACGCCTGGTCTCCACGCATACCCCGGTTCTTATATAACCGCTAGGGTATTCGGACACACTCCGGACCGTCAGGTCCCGAGGTTGAAGCGAAAAGGTCGGCAACGACAAACGATCTACAATCCGGCTAGAAGGCATTACACATGTCAATTCAAAATTACACAGTCATTCTGACTGATTGTATTCCTCTTCTATACCATCTAACAGGCTGTCTAATTTACAGTCCTGCTGGGAATACTTCGCGGCCAACTCTACTTGGCCGTATACTAAGCTTACAGGGATCTCCTTCCCGTCAGGCCCCACTGGTCCGACCTCGACCTCGGCCATGTGGTTTGGGTCAGACTTCGTAAAACGGGTCTTCACCATGGCCCAGGCCTCCCTAGCGCCTTGTCGGCAGGCCGATATCTTCCACAACCGGAAGCGCCGCCGAGCTCCCTTCAGCTTCTCCGTGCACGGAGTGGGCAGGCCATAAGGCTTGGGCAATACCCTGCATCACCTGCCGAATTCGCTCGTGCAGTTGCAAGAGTTTGGGAAGAAGGTCACCCATAGAACCGGGCATCTCCTCTGCAGGACGACCTGTGAGCATACCTACAGACATTACTCTGTTAGTCGACTTCCTCGCCGAACTCTTTTTTCAAAGTTCATTCAAGCACTTACTAAAAATGCCGCGTCGAAGCCGTTGATTCTCCTTCATGGAGTTCGACAGCTGGCCACGAACATCCTTAAGTTCGACGTCCAGCTTGGTGTTGGCATCCTAAAGATCATTCTTCTCTCGCCTCACCTTTGTCAACGTACTCTCACCGGCCTTTAGCCGGCGTAAGAGTTGTTGCTTGTACGGATCGAGTCCGGCGCCATCTGCAATATGATTTGTCAGATTTGCACCCACACCGCACAATACTAATCTTTCGAAGTGTATCTTACTTGAGGGGGTCTCTTTGGGCTCCCCTGTTGCGGCTAGTGTGGCCTCTAGTTGGGCCTTACACTTTTCCAGCTCCTGGGACAGTACGGTATTCTTCTCTGTAAGAAGCTGCATATTAAATGATCCTTAAATCAGTTGCTCTAACTGCTTCAAGTCTCGGGGGCTACTGGCATATATATATATATATATATATATATATATATATATATATATATATATATATATTTAACCAAAATTTTCTTACCCGTATGTCTTTTACATACTGCTCCGTGGCTCTGGCTAAACCATTTTGAGCGGCACGGAGGTACGCATCTCCCGAATTAAAGGCATCTAAAGCCTCTTGGGAGAAACAAGCGTCGCGTAGAATTGTCCGGCGACGCCTGTGGTTCATGGCACTCTCCACTTCAGAATTTGTGGCAGACAGCCTGTCCGCATCCTCTGTCGGAGGAGCGTCCGGTGCGCGCCTTGTGCTCGCCTCCGCTTCCTGGCCAGACGTTGGAGCCTGGCTGGTGGAGGCGCGATTGGCAACCTCTCCGGATGTAGTCCGGGGAGGTCTCTTTGTTAGCACGATCATTAATATGCCCTGACAGAATAACTCCAGGGAAACAGAGGGTGCACTATACCTTTGCGCCGGCATCTCAGTCCGGACTACATTCCTTTTTGCCCCACGGGGCCCTGCGGCCCCTCGTTGGCTAGCCGCCGCAGGTTCGGCCTCCTGCCTCGGAAATCTCCCCTGCAAAACATGGCTGTCGTCAGAAACACTGGGCTACGTGAGGATGGAATCTCTTTCAAGGGAATAATACCCCGGTTTCTGTCACCTGGGAGGCCGGGATTAACCCTGGGTAATCCGCCGTAATGTCTACCAAGGTATTTTCCTTGCTTAGCTGATGGAACAACCCGTCGATAAGCTCCACCGATATGTCCGGATCCTCTTCGGAGTCCGGATTGAGGGACCGTTCTGGGTCCTCAGGCTGTGGAGGGCGGCTGTTTATATCCTTTACCTCCTGTCGTAGTTCCTGCATTGAAGTCGTTAGACTACCTATCCAACCATGGGAGTACAAAAAAAACGGGCAAGCGCAATTGTTCACTTACCCAACTTGGAGGATTGTACATACTAAATACGGCCCGCGGGTTGACGCGGAGGAATTCCTCCTTTTCTCCCTTGTACAAATAGGATAAGATCTTTACTAAGGCGGCGGCTGAGGCCGGCCCCTTACGACCGTAACGTGTGGCGTCATCCTCCCCGTTGAAATCCCACATGGGGTGGCCTCTATATTGAAGCGGCTGCACCCCCCGCATAATGCATGCGGCCATGACTCCAATCATGGTTAGTCCGGAATGAGCCAACAGTCTTATTCGGCCCATCAGGTAAAGGACGTCTCTGTCGCTTTCTCTCTAAGAGCTCTGCGGACGCCAGCTCAAGCGTTTCTTCAATGGAGCACTGCTGAACTCAGGGAGACCGACCCGGATAGGGTCCGGTAGCGGGACATCATCTATGTAAAACCATTCTGAAGGCCAGTCCTCGGACGCCTTCTTTGGGGTTCCGGATAGGTATCCGGTCCCGGCGATGCGCCATACTTCGGCTCCGCCCACTTGGTATATAGACCCCTCTTGAGAACGGGCACTAGGCAGAATAACCTCTTCCATAGCGTGAAATGAGCCTCAACGCCTAAAAATAGCTCGCAAAGGGCGACGAAACCCGCAATATGCAATACGGAGGCGGGCGTGAGATTGTGCAGCTGGAGGCCATAGAACTCCAAAAGCCCGCGGAGAAATGGATGAATTGGAAATCCCAGTCCCCTTATTAGATAGGGGACGAGGCAAACCCTCTCTCCTTTAGAAGGGTTGGGGGTGCTCTCCGCTTGTTTTCCGCCATTGTAGGTGGCGAGACCGGCTCGGACCGGGACCATGTATGCCCGAGGGAGAAATCCCTTGGCCTGAAGCGACACTAACTCGCTATGCGGGATGGTGCAACTCTCCCAGTCCCCGGGTTTGGGACCGGAGGGGCGAGGGGAGGAGCTGCGATGGCTGGTCATGTTGGAATGGACCTTTGCTGGAAGCGCTCTGATGATAACTCGCGGAAAGGAGAAGATGTGGTTTGGACCTAAATCCCCATCCCGTTAAATAGGCGGCTCGTTTATACGGCTAGGGGTGTGGATGTAAAAACGCCTCGGCTTTTCGCATTCGTTTGACACATGGAAGACGACCATTATTGGGCCTGGAAGCCGAGGAGCACTACATTACAAAAATCGGACATTATTCCTACAGGTACACAAGATTTGGAGAAGAATCCGCCTTGCAATGCCGAACAATCTGCGCGCCGGACTCGTCGTCATTGAAGCCTGGTTCGGGGGCTACTGAGGGAGTCCTAGATTAGGGGGTGTTCGGGTAGCCGGACTATACCTTCAGCCGGACTCCAGGACTATGAAGATACAAGATTGAAGACTTCGTCCCGTGTCCGGATGGGACTTTCCTTGGCGTGGAAGGCAAGGTTGGCGATGCGGATATTCAAGATCTCCTACCATTGTAACCGACTCTATGTAACCCTAACCCTATCCGGTGTCTATATAAACCGGAGGGTTGTAGTCCGTAGGAAATCAACTCCATATACAACAAACCATAGGCTAGCTTCTAGGGTTTAGCCTCCTTGATCTCGTGGTAGATCTACTCTTGTACTACCCATATCATCAATATTAATCAAGCAGGACGTAGGGTTTTACCTCAATCAAGAGGGCCCGAACCTGGGTAAAACATCGTGTTCCCTGCCTCCTGTTACCATCCGGCCTAGACGCACAGTTCGGGACCCCCTACCCGAGATCCGCCGGTTTTGACACCTACAAGTACACCCACGTGTACCTTGAGTAGTCATCCACAATCACCAAGCAATACTTCCTACCTCCAAGACTATCGCAGGATGGGGGCCCAAAGAGATCCATGTGAAGGAGCTCCAAGGGCCTCTTTGAATAAATGATAGTCGTGGGAGGGTGAGCCTTCTCATGTAGCTTTCCTTCGATACAGGCACTGCAAGCACGATCTTTAGCAAAACTAACATTCGTTAGTCCACGGACATGGTCCCCCTTGAGGAGACTTTGCAAAGATCTCATATTGACATGGGCTAAACGGCGATGCCAAAGCCATCCCACATCAACTTTAGCCATTAGGCATGTCGCGGTCTTAGTGGGTCACTCCGAAAAGTTAATCACATATATACCGTTCTCGACATGCCCAACAAAAGCTACTTTAAGAGTCTTGCTCCACAAGAGGGCCACGGTATCGATATCAAAGAACGTGGCAAAGCCCATGATTGCAAGTTGACGAACGGAAAGTAAATTGTATGCAAGGGACTCAACAAGCATGACCTTCTCGATCGTGAGATCATGAGAGGTGACCACCTTGCCAAGTCCCAATACCTTAGAAGATGAGGCGTCACCCCACTCGACATTGGTGGGCATAGATGGAACTTTGTGCACGTCCACCACCAAGTCCTTGCTTCCGGTCATATGATTTGTAGCTCCGCTATCGAGCAACCATGATCCTCCACCGGAAGCAAACACCTACAAGAGATCAATGCTTGCTTTTAGGTACCCATTTTGTAATGGGTCCTTTGATGTTAGTAACAAGGGTCTTAGGAACCCAAATAGACCATTCAATGTACTCATGAAGAGAACCAACAAATTTGGCATAAAATGCCCATCACTAGCACGACATAACACATAAGAAGGGTTAAAATCGCCGGCTTTGTTGAGAGGGGTGACATTGCCCTTCTTGACATTGTTCTTCTTCTTCTCCTCGGGGGCACTCTCTCCCTCCCTCACAAAGGTTTGCATGAGGGGAGGAGGTCGTTTGGTCTTGTCATTCTTCTTCTTGTTCTTGGAGTTGGGCACGTACCCAACCCCTTCCTTGACCACACTTCCCTTTTGGTTGATCAAGAGATCATTGAGGTTCTTCTTGCCTTGTATGCAAGTCGCAAGACCTCTCTCAAGTTGCTCCTTCAACTTAGCATTTTCCTCAACAAGATGTATATGCTCACAACACGGGTTAGTAGCATTTGCATTATCAATTAAAACCATATGAGGAAAAGTTGCTTTCTCCTTAGTTAGCTTCACTTGGAGTTGATCATGAGACTCCTTGAGACTAGCGTGAATACCCTTCAAGGCCTTGTGGGCCTTGTCAAGTATATCAAACTCCTCTTTGAGTCTAGCAAGATCAACCCCGAGTTTGGCCCACATGAGAAACAATGAGGACATGATCATAATCTTTCTTTAACTTGGCATGATCAACGTTGTGTGACTCCTCAAGAGCCAAACGAAGACCACGCTCTTCCTCAAGAGCATTGGAAAGATCCGAAATCTCATCGGCATAGTCACGACTATGCCCTTCCATCTTAGAGATGGTGTCTTCGTGAGCCTCGATCATGTCATTGGCTTCACCAAGTTGTTCCAAGAGAGCAACAAAGTGCTTCTTGGATTTTTCCCTTGAGTTTGCCCATAAAGGCCTCAAACTCGTTAGCCTCCACATTAGCTCCCTCAAGTTCATTAATGCTATCCGTCGGGGAAGGATGATTAATGATGGTAGTTTTGATGTTGGAGGTTACCTTGTTGGTGGCTTTAGCCATGAGGCACTTGGCGGTGATGCTCTCATTGGGTGAGTTGAAGAGAGACACCCGTGACATTGTTGCAATGGAAACGGAGGCCATGGAAAACGACTCATCATCTTCATCATTGTCATCATCCTCATTGTACTCTTCTTGCACAACCAAAGCCTTGGGAGGAGTCTTCTTGGTGAAGTTGTTCTTGTTGGGGAACAACTTGGCCTTGTCCTTTCGGATGAGCTTGCCACCATTGTCTTCCCTCTTCTCATACGGACATTCCGCAATGAAATGACTCACGTTGCCGCAATTGTAGCAAGTCCTTACACGTTGCTTGCCCCTTGTGCCACTCGAGTTGTTTTTGCTAAAGTTTGGCCTCAAGTTTTTCTTGCTCCAAAATTGCCTTGAAGCAAGTGCCATGTGTTCATGATATGCATACTTCGTATCTTCGGGGTTGCTCTCCTCTTCTTCCTCTTCTTCTTCTTCCACGGTGAGCTTCGCCTTCAATGCAAGGTTAGGCTTCTTTTCCCGTTGAGAATGGAGCATCGCATTGTCGGCGGTCTTGTCCAAAATGTTCATGGCCACAAACTCATCCAACACTTCGCTTGAGGTCAAAGTGTGGAAGTCCGGTCTTTGACGAATGACGGAGGACATGGCCTTGTGATAGGGCATCATTGCCTTGAGGAATTTGCGCTTGATCCAATTGTCATCTGTGTCCTTGCTCCCGTGATCTCATAGTGAGACCGCGAGTTTGGTTACTCTCCGATAAAGCTCACGAGGTTCTTCATCTTCTTTCATTGCAAACTCATCGGCCTCATCTTGTACCACTTCATAATTGGAGCGTTGACTGCTTGCGCTTCCCCGGTAGAGAGAGACAACACAATGCCATGCATCTTTGGCCAAGGCGAAGGGATGAAGATGAGGTAGGTCTTCGGGTGGAATTGCATCTTGAATGATGAAGAGAGCATTCTCATTGAATTGATTGTCCGCGGCTTCCCAAGGAGTGAAGTTGCTTGGATCATGTGGATAGAAACCTTCTTCAATGATTCTCCAAAGGTTAGTGTTCACATGATTTAAATGACGTTTAAAGTGGTAAACCCAAGAATCAAAATCCTCATTTTTCACAATCTTAGGGGGAGGACCGGTATGATTCAAATGAGTAGAAGGAACCGGTCCACCATAAACAAGTGGTGGTTCCACATGGGCAAAGATGTCGGTGCCATTCTTACAACTAGAAGAAGGAGCCTTTTCACTACTAGCTTCCCCCTTGTCGGGGATAGCATCCGTCACCTTGTTGGCGGGGTTACCCACTTTCAACGGTGCGCTGGATAGTATAAGCCCCTCAAGAAATTTAGTAAACATGCTTTCAACTTCGGTTGTCATGGAGGTTTTCAATGTCTCCAAGGCCACATTGAACTCCTCACGAGAGACCGAGGTTCCCCCATCTCCCGTAGACGAGATCGGATTCACACCGGAGTGTTCCTCCACACCGTCTACGGTATCAACCATACTCTTTGGACGGTAAAGTACTTAATAAAGAGACGAGGCTCTGATACCAATTGAAAGGATCGATATGGTTGACTAGAGGGGGGGGGGGTGAATAGGCAACTACCAATTTTTACTTTTCTTTATCAAATTAAACTTTGCATCAAAGTAGGTTGTCTAGATGTGCAACTAGGTGAGCAACCTATATGATGCAATAACAACAAGCATACAAGCAAGCAAGGGAAGAAACACTAAAGAGCTTGCACAAGTAAAGGTAAGAGATAACCAAGAGTGGATCCGGTGAAGACGAGGATGTGTTACCGAAGTTCCTTCCTTTTGAAGGGAAGTACGTCTCCGTTGGAGCGGTGTGGAGGCACAATGCTCCCCAAGAAGCCACTAGGGCCATCGTATTCTCCTCACGCCCTCACACAATGTGAGATGCCGTGATTCCACTATTGTTGCCCTTGAAGGCGGCGACCGAACCTTTACAAACAAGGTTGGGGCAATCTCCACAACTTAATCGGAGGCTCCCAACAAGACCACGAAGCTTCACCACAATGGACTATGGCTCCATGGTGACCTCAACCATCTAGGGTGCTCAAACACCCAAGAGTAACAAGATCCGCTAGGGATGACTGGGGGAATCGAAAATTTCTTGGTGGAAGTGTAGATCGGGGCCTTCTCAACCACTCCCGAGCATATGAACAAGTTTGATTGGCTAGAGAGATAGATCGGGCGAAAATGGAGCTTGGAGCATTTAATGGAGCTTGAGAAATAAATGGAGCTTGGGGGAGGAAGAGGTGAGTGAGAGAGAAGAAGGGGACTCCCTTTTATAGTGGGGGCAACAATCCCGTTGCCCCCCACCAACCAGCCCTGCACAGGGCGGTACTACCGCTGAGAGGGGGCGGTACTACCGCCAGGACAGCGGTACTGCCGCGCTGAGGAGACTAGTAGGGAAAGGACCCAAATGCGGTACTACCGCGGTGGTAGGGGCGGTAATACCGCCTCTACAACCGTAAATAGTGCCGCAAAACCCGACACGAGAAAAAGACCTCTCGAATCGAGGCAGTAGGAGCCAGACTGCCCAGCGGTACTACGACAGTGGGGTCACGGGCGGTACAACCGCTGTGGAGCGGTACTGCCGCTTGTGACCCTTCGGCCGTACTACCGCAGGCAATGCGGTACTACCGCTAGGGCGCGAGAGAAAGAGAGAGAGAATCTCTCAAAGATGCTGAGGACAAGGCGGAGGTGCCAGGCCCCCAGCGGTACTACTGCTGTGGAGCCATGGGCGGTACTATCACTATGGAGCGGTACTGCCGCTTGGCTCCTCAGCGGTACTACCGCTGGGTTGCGCGGTACTACCGCTTGGACCTAGACAGGACAAGGAAGAGAGGAGAGATCTCTTCAATGAAAAGGAGATGCTTGAAGGGTGAGAAGATGATGTGTACGTGATGATTCCACCCATGCAATACCCCAGCGGACCCCCTCTTGATAGTACGGTGCCCTCTACGCAACTAGTCCACCGAGAAAGAAACGAAAGAGCTACACCGTCTTGAAATACACTCCGAGGGGAAGAAAGCGTCTCGTGCCAGGGGAGAATCTGTGAATTATTCAAAGCACAAGATTAGTCCGCAAACATGTTGTCATCAATCACCAAAACTACCTTGAGAGAGATATACCATAACAACAGATCGCACCAGATCTCATAAGGTTCGATTATGACGTCCGGACACACCATTACCTTGTGGTGTTCCAGGTGTCTTCAACTGTGAAACAATTCCACAATGTCTTAAGTGTTTGCCAAACTCATAACTCAAAAATTCTCATTGATCAGATCGTAGGAATTTGATCTTCTTGTTATGATGATTCTTAACTTCACTCTGAAATAGCTTGAACTTTTCAAATGTTTCAGACTTGTGCTTCATTAAGTAAATATACCTATATCTACTCAAATCGTCAGTGAAGATGAGAAAATAGCGATATCCACCGCACGCTTCAATTCTCATTGGATCACACGCATCAGCATGTATGATTTCCAACAAGTCACTTGCCCGTTTCATTGTACCTGAAAACGGGGTCTTAGTCATCCTGCTCATGAGGCATGGCTCGCATGTGTCAAGCGATTCAAAATCAAGTGACTCCAAACATCCATCGATATGGAGTTTCTTCATGCATCTTACGCCAATATGACCTAAGCGGCAGTGCCACAAGAAAGTGGTACTATCATTATTAACTCTACATCTTTTGGCATGAACATGTGTATTACCATGACCGAGATTCAATGAACCATTCACATAGGGTGCATGACCATGAAAGGTATTATTCATGTAAACAGAATAACCATTATTCTCTAATTTAAATGAATAACCGTATTGCAATGAACATGATCTAATCATAGTCATGCTCAACGTAGACACTTGATAACATTTATCTAGGTTCGATACTAATCCCGAAGGCAGATGGAGCGTGCGATGGTGATCTCATAAACTTTGGAAATACTTTCAACACACATCGTCACCTCGCCCTTAGCCAGTCTCCGTTTAGTCCGTAGCTTTTGCTTCAAGTCACCAATAATAGCAACTGAACCGGTATCCAATACCCAGGTGCTACCAGGAGTACTAGTGAGGTACACATTAACAACACGTATATACTTTGTTGAAGTTGCCAGCCTTCTTATCTACCATGCATTTGGGGTAATTCCGCTACCAATGACCGTTCCCCTTACAATAGAAGCACTTAGTCTCGGGTTTGGGTTCAACCTTGGGTTCCTTCACTGGAGCGGCAACTGGTTTGCCATCCATGAAGTTTCCCTTCTAGCCCTTGCCCTTCTTGAAACCAGTGGTCTTGTTAAACCATCAACACTTGATGCTCCTTCTTGATTTCTACCTTTTGCGGTCTTAAGCACCGCGAACAGCTCCGGGTTCAACTCCATCCCTTGCATGTCATAGTTCATCACGAAGATCTAGTAGCTTAGTGATAGTGGCTAGAGAACTCTATCAATCACTATCTTATCTGGAAGTTTAACTCCCACTGCTTTAAGTGATTGTAGCACCCAGACATTCTGAGCACTTGCTCACTAGCTGAGCTATTCTCCTCCATCTTGTTGGCAAAAGAACTTGTCAGAGGTCTCATACCTCTCAACACGGGCATGCACCTGAAATCCCAATTTCAGCTCTTGGAATATCTCATATGTCTTATGGCGTTCAAAAACGTCATTGGAATCCTGATTCTAAGCCGTAAAGTATGGTGCACTAAACTATCAAGTAGTCATCAGGATGTGTCTGTCAGGTGTTCACAACATCCACAGACGACATTGTAGGGGTTTGCACATCGAGCGGTGCATCAAAGACGTAAGCCTTCTGTGTAGCAGTGAGGACACTCCTTGGACTACAGACCTAGTCCGCATCATTGCTTACAATATCTTTCAACTTAATCTTTCTCTTGGAATGTATTGAAACAGGGAGCTACAACGTGAGCTATTTATCTACAACATATTTGCAAAGACAATTTAGACTATGTTCATGATAATTGAGTTCATCTAATCAAATTATTTAATGAACTCCCACTCAGATAGACATCCCTCTAGTCATCTAAGTGAAACATGATCCGAATCGACTAGGCCGTGTCCGATCATCACGTGAGACGGACTAGTCATCAATGGTGAACATCTCATGTTGATCGTATCTTCTATACGACTCATGTTCGACCTTTCGGTCTTCCGTGTTCCGAGGCCATGTCTGTACATGCTAGGCTCGTCAAGTCAACCTAAGTGTTTCGCATGTGTCCCGAGGCCATGTCTGTACATGCTAGGCTCGTCAACACCCGTTGTATTCGAATGTTAGAATCTATCACACCCGATCATCACGTGGTGCTTCGAAACAACGAACCTTCGCAACGGTGCACAGTTAGGGGAACACTTTTCTTGAAATTTTAGTGAGGGATCATCTTATTTAAGCTACCGTCGTTCTAAGCAAATAAGATGTAAAACATGATAAACATCACATGCAATCAAATAGTGACATGATATGGCCAATATCATTTTGCTCCTTTTGATCTCCATCTTCGGGGCTCCATGATCATCGTTGTCACCGGCATGACACCATGATCTCCATCATCATGATCTCCATCATCGTGTCTTCTTGAAGTTGTCTCGTCATCTATTACTTCTACTACTATGGCTAATGCTTTAGCAATAAAGTAAAGTAATTACATGACATTTAAGTTGACACGCAGGTCATAAATAAATTAAGACAACTCCTATGGCTCCTGCCGGTTGTCATACTCATCGACACGCAAGTCGTGATTCCTATTACAAGAACATGATCAATCTCATACATCACATATATCATTCATCACATCCTTTTGGCCATATCACATCACAAGGCATATGCTGCAAAAACAAGTTAGACGTCCTCTAATTGTTGTTGCAAGTTTTTATGTGGCTACTATAGGTTTCTAGCAAGAACGTTTCTTACCTACGCCAAAACCACAACATGATATGCCAATTTCTATTTACCCTTCATAAGGACCTTTCAATCGAATCCTATCCGACTAAAGTGGGAGAGACAGACACCCGCTAGCCACCTTATGCAACTAGTGCATGTCAGTCGGTGGAACCAGTCTCACGTAAGAGTACATGTAAGGTCGGTCCTGGCCGCTTCATCCCACGATGCCGCCGAATCAAGATAAGACTAGTAACAACAAGTAAATTGGCAATATCGACACCCACAACTGCTTTGTGTTCTACTCGTGCATAGAAACTACGCATAGACCTAGCTCATGATGCCGCTGTTGGGGATCGTAGTAGAAATTTAAAATTTTCTACGCATCACCAAGATCAATCTATGGAGTAATCTAGCAACGAGGGGAAGGAGAGTGCATCTACATACCCTTGTAGATCGCTAAGCGGAAGCGTTCAAGTGAACGGGGTTGATGGAGTCGTACTCGTCGTGATCCAAATCACTGATGATCCTAGCGCCGAACAGACGGCACCTCCGTGTTCAACACACGTACGGAACGGAGACGTCTCCCAGGCCTTGATCCAGCAAGGAGGAAGGAGAAGTTGGGGAAGACTCCGTCCAGCAGCAGCACGATGGCGTGGTGGTGGTGGACGAGCGCGGAACTCCAGCAGGGCTTCGCCAAGCACTACGAGAGACGAGGAGGGAGAGAGGTAGGGCTGCGCCAAGAGGGAGATGATCTTGTGTATCTTGCAGCCCCCAATACCTCAAGTATATATAGGGGAAGGGGAGGGGCTGCGCCCCCATCTAGGGTTCCCTCCCTAGGGGTGGCGGCAGCCCCAAAACCCATCTAGGGTTGTGGCCAAGGGGGGAGAGAGAGGAGGCGCACCTAGGGTGGGCCTTAAGGCCCATCTGCCCTAGGGTTTGCCCCTCCCCTCTCGGAGGCGCCTTGGGCCTTGGTGGGAGGCGCCCCAGCCCACCTAGGGGCTGGTCCCTTCCCACTATTGGCCCATGTAGGCCTCCGGGGCTGGTGGCCCCTCTCGGTGGACCCCCGGACCCCTCCGGTGGTCCCGGTACACTACCGGTGATGCCCGGAACACTTCCGGTGGCCAAAACCATACTTCCTATATATTAATATTTACCTTCGGACCATTCCGGAACTCCTCCTGACGTCTGGGATCTCATCCGAGACTCCGAACAACATTCGGTAACCGCGTACATACTTTCCCTATAACCCTAGCGTCATCGAACCTTAAGTGCGTAGACCCTACGGGTTCGGGAGTCATGCAGACATGGCCAAGACAACTCTCCGGTCAATAACCAATAGCGGGATCTGGATACCCATGTTGGCTCCCACATGCTCCACGATGATCTCATCGGATGAACCACAATGTCAAGGATTTAATCAATCCCGTATACAATTCCCTTTGTCTAGTGGTATAGTACTTGCCCGAGATTCAATCGTCGGTATCCCGATACCTTGTTCAATCTTGTTACCGACAAGTCTCTTTACTCGTTCCGTAACACATCATCTCGTGATCAACTCCTTGGTCACATTGTGCACATTATGATGATGTCCTACCGAGTGGGCCCAGAGATACCTCTCCGTTTACACGGAGTGACAAATCCCAGTCTCGATTCGTGCCAACCCAACAGACACTTTCGGAGATACCTGTAGTGTACCTTTATAGCCACCCAGTTACGTTGTGACGTTTGGCACACCCAAAGCACTCCTACGGTATCCAGGAGTTGCACAATCTCATGGTCTAAGGAAATGATACTTGACATTAGAAAAGCTTTAGCATACGAACTACACGATCTTGTGCTAGGCTTAGGATTGGGTCTTGTCCATCACATCATTCTCCTAATGATGTGATTCCGTTATCAACGACATCCAATGTCCATGGTCAGGAAACTATAACCATCTATTGATCAACGAGCTAGTCAACTAGAAGCTTACTAGGGACATGGTGTTGTCTATATATCCACACATGTATCTAAGTTTCCTATCAATACAATTCCAGCATGGATAATAAACGATTATCATGAACAATGAAATATGGTATAATAATAACTAATTTATTATTGCCTATAGTGCATATTTCCAACAGTCTCCCACTTGCACTAGAGTCAATAATCTAGTTCACATCGCCATGTGATTAACACTCACAGGTCACATCGCCATGTGACCAACATCCAAGAGTCTACTAGACTCAATGATCTAGTTCACATCACTATGTGATAAACACTCAGAGAGTTCTGGGTTTGATCATGTTATGCTTGTGAGAGAGGTTGTAGTCAACGGGTCTTGCCATATTCAGATCCCTATGTATTTCGCAAAACTTTATGTCATATCGTAGATGCTGCTACCACGTTCCACTTGGAGCTATTCCAAATTGTTGCTCCATTATACGTATCCGGTATCTCTACTCAGAGCTATCCGGATAGGTGTTAATCTTGCATCGACGTAACTCTTTACGTCGAACTCTTTATCACCTCCATAACCGAGAAACATTTCCTTATTCCTCTAAGGACAATTTTGACCGCTATCTGGTGATCCAGTCCTAGATCACCTTTGTACCCTCTTGCCAGACATGTGGCAAGGCACACATCAGGTGTGGTACTCAGCATGGCATACCGTATAGAGCCTATGACAAGATCATAGGGGACGACCTTCGTCCTTCCTCTTTCTTCTGCCGTGGTCAAGCTTTGTCTTACTCAACTTCACACCTTACAACTCAGGTAAGAACCCCTTCTTTGACTGATCTATTTTGAACTCCTTAAAAACATGTCAAGGTGTGCGTTCTTTGAAAGTATCATCAGGCGTCTTGATCTATTTCTATAGATCTTGATGCCCAATATGTAAGCAGCTTTATCCAGGTCTTCCTTTGAAAAACACTCTTCAAACAACCGTTTATGCGTTACAAAAATTCTACATTATTTCAGATCTACAATATGTCATCCACATATACTTACCAGAAATGTTGTAGTGCTCCCACTCACTTTCTTGTAAATACAAGTTTCTATCAAACATTGTATAAACCTAAAAGCTTTGATCACTCTATCAAAGCATGTATTCTGACTCCGAGATGCTTGCTCTAGTCCATAGAAGGATTGCTGGAGCCAGCATACCTTTTAGCATCTTTAGGATCGACAAAACCTTTTATTGCATCACATACAACTTTTTCTTACGAAAACTCGTTTTGACATCCATCTGTCAGATGCTAACATGATTTCGACGGACTTAAGCATCGCTACGGGTGAGAAATTCTCATCGTAGTCAACTCCTTGAACTTGTGAAAAGATTCTTTCCCACAAGTCGAGCTTCATAGACGGTAACATTACCGCCCACGTCCGTCTTCTTCTTAAAGATCCATTTATATCAATGGCTTGCCGATCATCGGGCAAGTCCACCAAAGTCCATACTTTGTTCTGATACATGGATCCTATCTCGGATTTCATGGCTTATAACCATTTGTTGGAATATGGGCCCACCATCGCTTCTCCATAACTCGTAGGTTCATTGTTGTCTAACAACATGATATCTAAGACAGGATTACCATACCACTTAGGAGTAGTACATATCCTTGTCGACCTATGAGGTTCGATAGCAACTTGATCTGAAGCTTCATGATCACTATCATTAACTTCCTCTTCAACAGACGTAGGCGCCACAGAAAACATCTTTCTGTGTTGCATCACTCTCTGGTTGAAGTAAAGGTTCGACAACATCATCTAGTTCTATCTTCCTCCCACTCAATTCTTTCGAGAGAAACTCCTTCTCGAGAAAGGACACGTTCTTAGCGACAAACAATTTGCCCTCGGATCTGAGATAGAAGGTATACCCAACTGTCACCTTTGGGTATCCTATGAAGATGTGTTTTTCCGCTTTTGGGTTCGAGCTTGTCCGGCTGAAGCCTTAAGCAACGCATCCCCAGACATTAAGAAACGACAACTTTGGTTTCTTGCCAAACCAATGTTCATATGGCGTCGTCTCAACAGACTTATATGGTGTCCTATCTAAAGTGAATGTAGCTGTCTCTAATGCATAACCTCAAAATAATAGCGGTAGATCGGTAAGAGACATCACAGATCGCACCATATCTCATAAGGTTCGATTATGACGTCCGGACACACCATTACCTTGTGGTGTTCCAGGTGGCTTCAATTGTGAAACAATTCCACAATGTCTTAAGTGTTTGCCAAACTCATAACTCAAAAATTCTCATTGATCAGATCGTAGGAATTTTATCTTCTTGTTATGATGATTCTTAACTTCACTCTGAAATCGCTTGAACTTTTCAAACATTTCAGACTTGTGCTTCATTAAGTAAATATACCTATATCTACTCAAATCGTCAGTGAAGATGAGAAAATAGCGATATCCACCGCACGCTTCAATTCTCATTGGATCACACGCATCAGCATGTATGATTTCCAACAAGTCACTTGCCCGTTTCATTGTACCTGAAAACGGGGTCTTAGTCATCCTGCTCATGCGGCATGGCTCGCATGTGTCAAGCGATTCAAAATCAAGTGACTCCAAACATCCATCGATATGGAGTTTCTTCATGCATCTTACGCCAATATGACCTAAGCGGCAGTGCCACAAGAAAGTGGTAATATCATTATTAACTCTACATCTTTTGGCATAAACATGTGTATTACCACGACCGAGATTCAATGAACCATTCACATAGGGTGTATGACCATGAAAGGTATTATTCATGTAAACAGAATAACCATTATTCTCTAATTTAAATGAATAACCGTATTGCAATGAACATGATCTAATCATATTCATGCTCAACGTAGAAACCTGATAACATTTATCTAGGTTCAATACTAATCCCGAAGGCAGATGGAGCGTGCGATGGTGATCTCATAAACTTTGGAAATACTTTCAACACACATCGTCACCTCGCCCTTAGCCAGTCTCCGTTTAGTCCGTAGCTTTTGCTTCAAGTCACCAATAATAGCAACTGAACCGGTATCCAATACCCAGGTGCTACCAGGAGTACTAGTGAGGTACACATTAACAACACGTATATACTTTGTTAAAGTTGCCAGCCTTCTTATCTACCATGCATTTGGGGTAATTCCGCTACCAGTGACCGTTCCCCTTACAATAGAAGCACTTAGTCTCGGGTTTGGGTTCAACCTTGGGTTCCTTCACTGGAGCGGCAACTGGTTTGCCATCCATGAAGTTTCCCTTCTAGCCCTTGCCCTTCTTGAAACCAGTGGTCTTGTTAAACCATCAACACTTGATGCTCCTTCTTGATTTCTACCTTTTGCGGTCTTAAGCACCGCGAACAGCTCCGGGATCAACTCCATCCCTTGCATGTCATAGTTCATCATGAAGATCTAGTAGCTTAGTGATAGTGGCTAGAGAACTCTATCAATCACTATCTTATCTGGAAGTTTAACTCCCACTGCTTTAAGTGATTGTAGCACCCAGACATTCTGAGCACTTGCTCACTAGCTGAGCTATTCTCCTCCATCTTGTTGGCAAAAGAACTTGTCAGAGGTCTCATACCTCTCAACACGGGCATGCACCTGAAATCCCAATTTCAGCTCTTGGAATATCTCATATGTCTTATGGCGTTCAAAAACGTCATTGGAATCCCGATTCTAAGCCGTAAAGTATGGTGCACTAAACTATCAAGTAGTCATCAGGATGTGTCTGTCAGGTGTTCACAACATCCACAGACGACGTTGTAGGGGTTTGCACATCGAGCGGTGCATCAAAGACGTAAGCCTTCTGTGTAGCAGTGAGGACACTCCTTGGACTACGGACCTAGTCCGCATCATTGCTTACAATATCTTTCAACTTAATCTTTCTCTAGGAACGTATTGAAACAGGGAGCTACAACGTGAGCTATTTATCTACAACATATTTGCAAAGACAATTTAGACTATGTTCATGATAATTGAGTTCATCTAATCAAATTATTTAATGAACTCCCACTCAGATAGACATCCCTCTAGTCATCTAAGTGAAACATGATCCGAATCGACTAGGCCGTGTCCGATCATCACGTGAGACGGACTAGTCCTCAACGGTGAACATCTCATGTTGATCGTATCTTCTATACGACTCATGTTTGACCTTTCGGTCTTCCGTATTCCGAGGCCATGTCTGTACATGCTAGGCTCGTCAAGTCAACCTAAGTGTTTCGCATGTGTCCCGAGGCCATGTCTGTACATGCTAGGCTCGTCAACACCCGTTGTATTCGAATGTTAGAATCTATCACACCCGATCATCACGTGGTGCTTCGAAACAACGAACCTTCGCAACGGTGCACAGTTAGGGGGAACACTTTTCTTGAAATTTTAGTGAGGGATCATCTTATTTAAGCTACCGTCGTTCTAAGCAAATAAGATGTAAAACATGATAAACATCACATGCAATCAAATAGTGACATGATATGGCCAATATCATTTGGCTCCTTTTGATCTCCATCTTCGGGGCTCCATGATCATCGTTGTCACCGGCATGACACCATGATCTCCATCATCATGATCTCCATCATCGTGTCTTCTTGAAGTTGTCTCGTCATCTATTACTTCTACTACTATGGCTAACGCTTTAGCAATAAAGTAAAGTAATTACATGACATTTAAGTTGACACGCAGGTCATAAATAAATTAAGACAACTCCTATGGCTCCTGCCGGTTGTCATACTCATCGACACGCAAGTCGTGATTCCTATTACAAGAACAAGATCAATCTCATACATCACATATATCATTCATCACATCCTTTTGGCCATATCACATCACAAGGCATATGCTGCAAAAACAAGTTAGACGTCCTCTAATTGTTGTTGCAAGTTTTTATGTGGCTACTATAGGTTTCCAGCAAGAACGTTTCTTACCTACGCCAAAACCACAACATGATATGCCAATTTCTATTTACCCTTCATAAGGACCCTTTCAATCGAATCCTATCCGACTAAAGTGGGAGAGACAGACACCCTCTAGCCACCTTATGCAACTAGTACATGTCAGTCGGTGGAACCAGTCTCACGTAAGAGTACATGTAAGGTCGGTCCGGGCCGCTTCATCCCACGATGCCGCCGAATCAAGATAAGACTAGTAACAGCAAGTAAATTGGCAATATCGACGCCCACAACTGCTTTGTGTTCTACTAGTGCATAGAAACTACGCATAGACCTAGCTCATGATGCCGCTGTTGGGGATCGTAGTAGAAATTTAAAATTTTCTACGCATCACCAAGATCAATCTATGGAGTAATCTAGCAACGAGGGGAAGGAGAGTGCATCTACATACCCTTGTAGATCGCTAAGCGGAAGCATTCAAGTTAACGGGGTTGATGGAGTCGTACTCGTCATGATCCAAATCACTGATGATCCTAGCGCCGAACGGACGGCACCTCCGTGTTCAACACACGTACGGAACGGAGACGTCTCCCAGGCCTTGATCCAGCAAGGAGGAAGGAGAAGTTGGGGAAGACTCCGTCCAACAGCAGCACGACGGCGTGGTGGTGGTGGACGAGCGCGGAACTCCAGCATGGCTTCGCCAAGCACTACGATAGACGAGGAGGGAGAGAGGTAGAGCTCCGCCAAGAGGGAGATGATCTCGTGTATCTTGCAGCCCCCAATACCTCAAGTATATATAGGGGAAGGGGAGGGGCTGCGCCCCCATCTAGGGTTCCCTCCCTAGGGGTGGTGGCAGCCCCAAAACCCATCTAGGGTTGTGGCCAAGGGGGGAGAGAGAGGAGGCGCACCTAGGGTGGGCCTTAAGGCCCATCTGCCCTAGGGTTTGCCCCTCCCCTCTAGGAGGCGCCTTGGGCCTTGGTGGGAGGCGCCCCAGCCCACCTAGGGGCTGGTCCCTTCCCACTATTGGCCCATGTAGGCCTCCGGGGCTGGTAGCCCCTCTCGGTGGACCCCCGGACCCCTCCGGTGGTCCCGGTACACTACCGGTGATGCCCGGAACACTTCCGGTGGCCAAAACCATACTTCCTATATATTAATCTTTACCTTCAGACCATTTCGGAACTCCTCGTGACGTCCGGGATCTCATCCGAGACTCCGAACAACATTCGGTAACCGCGTACATACTTTCCCTATAACCCTAGCGTCATCGAACCTTAAGTGTGTAGACCCTATGGGTTCGGGGGTCATGTAGACATGGCCGAGACAACTCTCCGGTCAATAACCAACAGCAGGATCTGGATACCCATGTTGGCTCCCACATGCTCCACGATGATCTCATCGGATGAACCACAATGTCAAGGATTTAATCAATCCCGTATACAATTCCCTTTGTCTAGCGGTATAGTACTTGCCCGAGATTCGATCGTCGGTATCCCGATACCTTGTTCAATCTTGTTACCGGCAAGTCTCTTTACTCGTTCCGTAACACATCATCTCATGATCAACTCCTTGGTCATATTGTGCACATTATGATGATGTCCTACCGAGTGGGCCCAGAGATACCTCTCCGTTTACACGGAGTGACAAATCCCAGTCTCGATTCGTGCCAACCCAACAGACACTTTCGGAGATACTTGTAGTGTACCTTTATAGCCACCCAGTTATGTTGTGACGTTTGGCACACCCAAAGCACTCCTACGGTATCCAGGAGTTGCACAATCTCATGGTCTAAGGAAATGATACTTGACATTAGAAAAGCTTTAGCATACGAACTACACGATCTTGTGCTAGGCTTAGGATTGGGTCTTGTCCATCACATCATTCTCCTAATGATGTGATCCCGTTATCGACGACATCCAATGTCCATGGTCAGGAAATTGTAACCATCTATTGATCAACGAGCTAGTCAACTAGAGGCTTACTAGGGACATGGTGTTGTCTATATATCCACACATGTATCTGAGTTTCCTATCAATAAAATTCCAGCATGGATAATAAACGATTATCATGAACAATGAAATATGATATAATAATAACTAATTTATTATTGCCTCTAGTGCATATTTCCAACAGTCTCCCATTTTCACTAGAGTCAATAATATAGTTCACATCGCCATGTGATTAACACTCACAGGTCACATCGCCATGTGACCAACATCCAAGAGTCTACTAGACTCAATGATCTAGTTCACATCACTATGTGATAAACACTCAGAGAGTTCTGGGTTTGATCATGTTATGCTTGTGAGAGAGGTTGTAGTCAACGGGTCTTGCCATATTCAGATCCCTATGTATTTCGCAAAACTTTATGTCATATCATAGATGCTGCTACCACGTTCCACTTGGAGCTATTCCAAATTGTTTCTCCATTATACGTATCCGGTATCTCTACTCAGAGCTATCCGGATAGGTGTTAAGCTTGCATCGACGTAACTCTTTACGTCGAACTCTTTATCACCTCCATAACCGAGAAACATTTCCTTATTCCTCTAAGGACAATTTTGACTGCTATCTGGTGATCCAGTCCTAGATCACCTTTGTACCCTCTTGCCAGACATGTGGCAAGGCACACATCAGGTGCGGTACTCAGCATGGCATACCGTATAGAGCCTATGACAAGATCATAGGGGACGACCTTCGTCCTTCCTCTTTCTTCTGCCGTGGTCAAGCTTTGAGTCTTACTCAACTTCACACCTTACAACTCAGGTAAGAACCCCTTCTTTGACTGATCTATTTTGAACTCCTTAAAAAACATGTCAAGGTGTGTGTTCTTTGAAAGTATCATCAGGCGTCTTGATCTATTTCTATAGATCTTGATGCCCAATATGTAAGCAGCTTTATCCAGGTCTTCCTTTGAAAAACACTCTTCAAACAACCGTTTATGCATTACAGAAATTCTACATTATTTCAGATCTACAATATGTCATCCGCATATACTTACCAGAAATGTTGTAGTGCTCCCACTCACTTTCTTGTAAATACAAGTTTCTATCAAACATTGTATAAACCTAAAAGCTTTGATCACTCTATCAAAGCATGTATTCTGACTCCGAGATGCTTGCTCTAGTCCATAGAAGGATTGCTGGAGCCAACATACCTTTTAGCATCTTTAGGATCGACAAAACTTTTATTGCATCACATACAACTTTTTCTTACGAAAACTCGTTTTGACATCCATCTGTCAGATGCTAACATGATTTCGACGGACTTAAGCATGGCTACGGGTGAGAAATTCTCATCGTAGTCAACTCCTTGAACTTGTGAAAAGATTCTTTCCCACAAGTCGAGCTTCATAGACGGTAACATTACCGCCCACGTCCGTCTTCTTCTTAAAGATCCATTTATCTCAATGGCTTGCCGATCATCGGGCAAGTCCACCAAAGTCCATACTTTGTTCTGATACATGGATCCTATCTCGGATTTTATGGCTTATAACCATTTGTTGGAATATGGGCCCACCATCGCTTCTCCATAACTCGTAGGTTCATTGTTGTCTAACAACATGATATCTAAGACAGGATTACCATACCACTTAGGAGTAGTACATATCCTTGTCGACCTATGAGGTTCGATAGCAACTTGATCCGAAGCTTCATGATCACTATCGTTAACTTCCTCTTCAACAGACGTAGGCGCCACAGAAAACATCTTTCTGTGTTGCATCACTCTCTGGTTGAAGTAAAGGTTCGACAACCTCATCAAGTTCTATCTTCCTCCCACTCAATTCTTTCGAGAGAAACTCCTTCTCGAGAAAGGACACGTTCTTAGCGACAAAGAATTTGCCCTCGGATCTGAGATAGAAGGTATACCTAACTGTCACCTTTGGGTATCCTATGAAGATGTGTTTTTCCGCTTTTGGGTTCGAGCTTGTCCGGCTGAAGCCTTAAGCATCGCATCCCCAAACATTAAGAAACGACAACTTTGGTTTCTTGCCAAACCAATGTTCATACGGCGTCGTCTCAACAGACTTATATGGTGTCCTATCTAAAGTGAATGTAGCTGTCTCTAATGCATAACCTCAAAATAATAGCGGTAGATCGGTAAGAGACATCACAGATCGCACCATATCTCATAAGGTTCGATTATGACGTCCAGACACACCATTACCTTGTGGTGTTCCAGGTGGCTTCAACTGTGAAACAATTCCACAATGTCTTAAGTGTTTGCCAAACTCATAACTCAAAAATTCTCATTGATCAGATCGTAGGAATATTATCTTCTTGTTATGATGATTCTTAACTTCACACTGAAATCGCTTGACCTTTTCAAACGTTTCAGACTTGTGCTTCATTAAGTAAATATACCTATATCTACTCAAATCGTCAGTGAAGATGAGAAAATAGCGATATCCACCGCACGCTTCAATTCTCATTGGATCACACGCATCAGCATGTATGATTTCCAACAAGTCACTTGCCCGTTTCATTGTACCTGAAAACGGGGTCTTAGTCATCCTGCTCATGAGGCATGGCTCGCATGTGTCAAGCGATTCAAAATCAAGTGACTCCAAACATCCATCGATATGGAGTTTCTTCATGCATCTTACGCCAATATGACCTAAGCGGCAGTGCCACAAGAAAGTGGTACTATCATTATTAACTCTACATCTTTTGGCATGAACATGTGTATTACCACGACCGAGATTCAATGAACCATTCACATAGGGTGCATGACCATGAAAGGTATTATTCATGTAAACAGAATAACCATTATTCTCTAATTTAAATGAATAACCGTATTTCAATGAACATGATCTAATCATATTCATGCTCAACGTAGACACCTGATAACATTTATCTAGGTTCAATACTAATCCCGAAGGCAGATGGAGCGTGCGATGGTGATCTCATAAACTTTGGAAATACTTTCAACACACATCGTCACCTCGCCCTTAGCCAGTCTCTGTTTAGTCCGTAGCTTTTGCTTCAAGTCACCAATAATAGCAACTGAACCGGTATCCAATACCCAGGTGCTACCAGGAGTACTAGTGAGGTACACATTAACAACACGTATATACTTTGTTGAAGTTGCCAGCCTTCTTATCTACCATGCATTTGGGGTAATTCCGCTACCAGTGACCGTTCCCCTTACAATAGAAGCACTTAGTCTCGGGTTTGGGTTCAACCTTGGGTTCCTTCACTGGAGCGGCAACTGGTTTGCCATCCATGAAGTTTCCCTTCTAGCCCTTGCCCTTCTTGAAACCAGTGGTCTTGTTAAACCATCAACACTTGATGCTCCTTCTTGATTTCTACCTTTTGCGGTCTTAAGCACCGCGAATAGCTCCGGGATCAACTCCATCCCTTGCATGTCATAGTTCATCACGAAGATCTAGTAGCTTAGTGATAGTGGCTAGAGAACTCTATCAATCACTATCTTATCTGGAAGTTTAACTCCCACTGCTTTAAGTGATTGTAGCACCCAGACATTCTAAGCACTTGCTCACTAGCTGGGCTATTCTCCTCCATCTTGTTGGCAAAAGAACTTGCCAGAGGTGTCATACCTCTCAACACGGGCATGCGCCTGAAATCCCAATTTCAGCTCTTGGAATATCTCATATGTCTTATGGCATTCAAAAACGTCATTGGAATCCCGATTCTAAGCCGTAAAGTATGGTGCACTAAACTATCAAGTAGTCATCAGGATGTGTCTGTCAGGTGTTCACAACATCCACAGACGACGTTGTAGGGGTTTGCACATCGAGCGGTGCATCAAAGACGTAAGCCTTCTATGTAGCAGTGAGGACACTCCTTGGACTATGGACCTAGTCCGCATCATTGCTTACAATATCTTTCAACTTAATCTTTCTCTAGGAATGTATTGAAACAGGGAGCTACAACGTGAGCTATTTATCTACAACATATTTGCAAAGACAATTTAGACTATGTTCATGATAATTGAGTTCATCTAATCAAATTATTTAATGAACTCCCACTCAGATAGACATCCCTCTAGTCATCTAAGTGAAACATGATCCGAATCGACTAGGCCGTGTCCGATCATCACGTGAGACGGACTAGTCATCAACGGTGAACATCTCATGTTGATCATATCTTCTATACGACTCATGTTCGACCTTTCGGTCTTCCGTGTTCCGAGGCCATGTATGTACATGCTAGGCTCGTCAAGTCAACCTAAGTGTTTCGCATGTGTCCCGAGGCCATGTCTGTACATGCTAGGCTCGTCAACACCCGTTGTATTCGAACGTTAGAATCTATCACACCCGATCATCACGTGGTGCTTCGAAACAACGAACCTTCGCAATGGTGCACAGTTAGGGGGAACACTTTTCTTGAAATTTTAGTGAGGGATCATCTTATTTAAGCTACCGTCGTTCTAAGCAAATAAGATGTAAAACATGATAAACATCACATGCAATCAAATAGTGACATGATATGGCCAATATCATTTTGCTCCTTTTGATCTCCATCTTCGGGGCTCCATGATCATCGTTGTCACCGGCATGACACCATGATCTCCATCATCATGTCTTCTTGAAGTTGTCTCATCATCTATTACTTCTACTACTATGGCTAACGCTTTAGCAATAAAGTAAAGTAATTACATGACGTTTAAGTTGACACGCAGGTCATAAATAAATTAAGACAACTCCTATGGCTCCTGCCGGTTGTCATACTCATCGACATGCAAGTCGTGATTCCTATTACAAGAACATGATCAATCTCATACATCACATATATCATTCATCACATCCTTTTGGCCATATCACATCACAAGGCATATGCTGCAAAAACAAGTTAGACGTCCTCTAATTGTTGTTGCAAGTTTTTACGTGGCTACTATAGGTTTCTAGCAAGAACGTTTCTTACCTACGCCAAAACCACAACGTGATATGCCAATTTCTATTTACCCTTCATAAGGACCCTTTTCATCGAATCCGATCCGACTAAAGTGGGAGAGACAGACACCCGCTAGCCACCTTATGCAACTAGTGCATGTCAGTCGGTGGAACCAGTCTCACGTAAGAGTACGTGTAAGGTCGGTCCGGACCGCTTCATCCCACGATGCCGCCGAATCAAGATAAGACTAGTAACGGCAAGTAAATTGGCAATATCGACGCCCACAACTGCTTTGTTTTCTACTCGTGCATAGAAACTACGCATAGACCTAGCTCATGATGCCACTGTTGGGGATCGTAGCAGAAATTTAAAATTTTCTACGCATCACCAAGATCAATCTATGGAGTAATCTAGCAACGAGGGGAAGGAGAGTGCATCTACATACCCTTGTAGATCGCTAAGCGGAAGCGTTCAAGTGAACGGGGTTGATGGAGTCATACTCGTCGTGATCCAAATCACCGATGATCCTAGCGCCGAACGGACGGCACCTCCGTGTTCAACACACGTACAGAACGGAGACGTCTCCCACGCCTTGATCCAGCAAGGAGGAAGGAGAGGTTGGGGAAGACTCCGTCCAGCAGCAGCACAACGGCGTGGTGGTGGTGGAGGAGCGCGGAACTCCAGCAGGGCTTCGCCAAGCACTACGAGAGACGAGGAGGGAGAGAGGTAGGTATGCGCCAAGAGGGAGATGATCTCGTGTATCTTGCAGCCCCCAATACCTCAAGTATATATAGGGGAAGGGGAGGGACTGCGCCCCCATCTAGGGTTCCCTCCCTAGGGGTGGCGGCACCCCCAAAACCCATCTAGGGTTGCGGCCAAGGGGGGAGAGAGAGGAGGCGCGCCTAGGGTGGGCCTTAAGGCCCATCTGCCCTAGGGTTTGCCCCCTCCCCTCTAGGAGGCGCCTAGGGCCTTGGTGGGAGGCTCCTTAGCCCACCTAGGGGCTGGTCCCTTCCCACTATTGGCCCATATAGGCCTCGGGGGCTGGTGGCCCCTCTCGGTGGACCCCCGGACCCCTCCGGTTGGTCCCGGTACACTACCGGTGATGTCCGGAACACTTCCGGTGGCTAAAACCATACTTCCTATATATTAATCTTTACCTCTGAACCTTTTCGGAACTCCTCGTGACATCCGGGATCTCATCCGGGACTCCGAACAACATTCGGTAACCGCGTACATACTTTCCCTATAACCCTAGCGTCATCGAACCTTAAGTGTGTAGACCCTATGGGTTCGGGGGTCATGTAGACATGGCCGAGACAACTCTCCGGTCAATAACCAACAGCAGGATCTGGATACCCATGTTGGCTCCCACATGCTCCACGATGATCTCATCGGATGAACCACGATGTCAAGGATTTAATCAATCCCGTATACAATTCCCTTTGTCTAGCGGTATAGTACTTGCCCGAGATTCGATCGTCAGTATCCCGATATCTTGTTCAATCTCGTTACCGGCAAGTCTCTTTACTCGTTCCGTAACACATCATCCCGTGATCAACTCCTTGGTCACATTGTGCACATTATGATGATGTCCTACCGAGTGGGCCCAGAGATACCTCTCCGTTTACACGGAGTGACAAATCCCAGTCTCGATTCGTGCCAACCCAACAGACACTTTAGGAGATACCTGTAGTGTACCTTTATAGCCACCCAGTTACGTTGTGACATTTGGCACACCCAAAGCACTCCTACGGTATCCGGGAGTTGCACAATCTCATGGTCTAAGGAAATTATACTTCACATTAGAAAAGCTCTAGCATACGAACTACACGATCTTGTGCTAGGCTTAGGATTGGGTCTTGTCCATTACATCATTCTCCTAATGATGTGATCCTGTTATCAACGACATCCAATGTCCATGGTCAGGAAACTGTAACCATATATTGATCAACGAGCTAGTCAACTAGAGGCTTACTAGGGACATGGTGTTGTCTATGTATCCACACATGTATCTAAGTTTCCTATCAATACAATTCCAGCATGGATAATAAACGATTATCATGAACAATGCAATATGATATAATAATAACTAATTTATTATTGCCTCTAGTGCATATTTCCAACAGTTTATTGCATGGCCTCTGATCATCTTGTGATCTCCTGACTTTGGCAAGAGAGTGTGCCTGAGGATCCAGTTTATAGTTGGCAAGCCTGACAGAAGGTAATGTACAGATCCAAACTTGTGTGTCTCAAGAGCAGCATCTGGGATCTCCTTGTACATGTGTGCCATGGTGTTGTGATCCTTCTTCTTGTTGGCATAGACATCCAAGTCATCTTCACTCTCTTTTGGAGCATTGATCAATTTCGCCCATTCTGCAATTATTGACTGGTACCTTGTACCTTCAGACATCCAGACAATCCTTCCATCTGGGTAGAAGTGAGCTGTGGAGTAGATCTGCATGATAAGCTCATCATTCCATTTTGTGAGCTTCTGAGCCACAAACTCATCAACTCCACATGCCTTGAAGCTGTCATATACACCTGGATAGTGTTCATCATTCTCCCTGATGTACTCCCAGTCGACCCATCTCATGTCACATACTATTGGTTTCTTGTCAAGCATCACTGTCTCATAGAAATCCTGATGTTCCTTTGTATGGAACCTGTAGTCCACAGCAGTCCTTCTCCTGGTGGCATATGGATCTGACTCCCTCCATAGCCTGAACCCTGAATCCTTCCTGATCTTCATGTTTTCTGCTACAGGATGAGCATCATTATGATCTCGAATTTTTGGCTTTAACTTCCTCAAAACATGTGACTCATCATCATCTTCTTCCATTTCAGCTTCAGGCACTGGGGCCTTGTTCTTCTCCTCAGTAGGGATGTTCCTGGTGCTCCTCTTTGGTTTTGGCTTTGGAGCTGGAGCGGCAGCCTTAGGAGCAGTCTTAGGCTTAGATGGAACAGCCCCTGCCCTGATGGCATCACCCATAAGCTTATGAGCTTTGGGTGCTGGTGTAGCATCTTCTTCCTCTTCCTCTTCAAAATCTCTCATGATTGAGGATCTCCCAAGCACTCTAGCAGTAGTCTTCTTGACCCTCTCTTTCCTCTTCTTCCCTTCTGCAGCAGCTTCTTTGGGTTCAGATTCCAAAGGTACTTGAGTAGAGGCTCTGGCTTTAGACATGGGAATTCTCTTTGCAGGCACTTTGGTTTTCATACCAGGCTTAGTGGCAGCAGCAGTGCTATATTCCTTCTTAACCACTTTCTTCTTGGAAGTGGCCTCATCCTCAACTGCCACATAGTCTTCATCCTCAGATTCAGAAGTTTTCTTCTTTCTGGCCCTGGTGGCAGCTTTGGGTAAGTTGCTTGGGGTGCTCCTACTACCATCATCTGAGCTGCTAGAGGGACTAGTGCCCTCACTCAAGTGAACCTGCTCCTCGGACTTGTTCTGACTGTCACTTTGATCAGACATATTGCAAACACTGACAGCAGACCCTGTGAATAGATATAGATGAGATAGAGTGGATGAGCATCACAAAATGTAGAGGTTTTTGCAAAAGAATGAGTTAAAAACTTAGTTTTAGTTTTCCACAGAAAGCATTTCGGATCAACCGATTTGTAAACTGGGTGATACCGAAGCAGCTGTTGGAACCTAAACTAGTGAACTCGGTCAGACCGAGTCACAGTTCGGTGGCACCGAGACTGCTAGGGTTTCACAAAGTCCTGAACTCGGTCACACCGATTTGCAATTCTCGGTCAGACCGAGAATCACATGTGCAATGGCCTGAGCCGAATCGGTGGTACCGAGTTCCACAACTCAGTGGGTCCGAGATGGTTTCGGCGGAAACCTAACCCTAAATTCTCAATTCACGACTAAACTACAGAGTGTTTTCGATGGATAGAATGATCTCAATCGTGGCAAGATACATGGTGAACACAATGTGCTAGGAATCAAATAAGGATAGCACAGTGATCGAGTTCATACCCTAGTTCGGCGATGAACTCGCTACGGCGGCAACAGCGGGGATGATTCCCATTGACGGCAGCGGAGACCAGCGGCTGGCGACGAGGAGGACGATCCGGAGACCTTGGAGGCAGAGCGGGCTAAGCACGGGCGAAAGAATTCGGAGAAAATTACCAAAAATTTACCCGTGGGTATATATAGCCCGACCCTGTCGGTGTGACCGAGTGGAACAACTCGGTGGCACTGAGATGCATAACTGCAAGAAGTTACTGCAACTCGGTGTGACCGAAAAGTTCAAATCGGTTGCACCGAGATTGAAAACCTAGATCGACTTAGTGATCTCGGTATGACCGAAATGGGTGAATCGGTCAGACCGAAACGCATAAAGAAGTTTTGGAAGTTTAAGTCTATGACGAATCGGGGACTCCGAGTGCTCCTCACACAGAGTGGTTCGAATCTGACTTGATCAAATTTTGTGATGCAGCATGAATAGAGTTTGAGACGAGAAAAGCATAGATAGCTAGAGAAGGTTCTTAGGCATTCTTGTCTATCCACTTGGCCAAAAGAAAAGGAAATCAATCAATCAAAACAACAAGTGGATGTCCTCGAATGAGTAAATTATGCAACCAACATGCTCACACAATAAAATGACAAATGAAATATGTGGCAAAGCATGCACAAACAATTCTAGTATCTATCAAGCAATTGGCGATGACTAGGTCATCTATATATGAGTATATTGACTTAGGAGTCAAATGAGAACATTTGATCATAGGTCATACTCATCGTTTAAGCACAAGTGGGATTACCACTTTTACATAAAGCGTTGTTGTATTCACACCATTAGAGTTGCTTTAACTCAATTGTTAGAGTAAAGCTCCCCCTAGATGTGAGATCCCCCCTAAGAGGGATGAACTAACCTTGGGTTTTGTCGATGATGACTTCATGTAGATGTTGAAGATGTGGATGCTCTATGTTGATGTAGATCATTTGGAGCTATCCTTTGGAGTGAGTCGCATTTTCAATACCTACACGGGTTAGTCCCACAAGGAACAAACAAGGATATCCATAGACATAGAGTGATGTACACACAAGATGATGTCTATGAAAGCTTTAGGTTACCTTGTCCCTTGTCTTACCAACAAGAGGGTTTGTGACTCCTTGAACTAGTGCAAGATGTGGAAGTTGATTGCACTTGTTCTTGCCAAAATGATAAGAGTGAAGTATGTTGGCGGAGTCACCCTCAAGAACTGTCTAGTTCTTCTTCTTCGGGATCCACACCATCTTGATGGGAATCCTCGGAGTTGTAGTTGTACTTGATGAAGTGGAACTTGATGTAGTCTTGGGAACCCACTTGACCAAGGCCTTAGGAGCTTCTTCAAATGCATCAATTTCCTCTTGAAGCTTGTCCTTGCCTTTTTGCTTGTGGTCTTGTGGTGGAAGATCATCTTGAGCTTGTGTCCCTTTGAAAGAAGTAGGATGATACTTCTCTTGTTGAGGAACAAACTTCGTCCTGGGGTATTGATCTTCTTCCCACTCAACTCCATTGGCATTAAACTTTCGTTCAAAACCAATACTTTGATTCTTCTGGTGCCTTCCTTGCTTGCGTACAATTTCCTCGAATTGCTTACTCACGGCAAGGCTCTTGTAAACACATTTCTATATAATTCCCTTCAATAAGCTATTTTCTTGCTCAAGTGTAACTTGGCTAAGAGAATCATTAGTGGAATCAAGAGAACTACTAGAAGCAACAACATTGGATTTAGCATGATTATTGTTACTACTAGAGGAAGAATCTTTCTTGTTCTTGTTACTAGAATTGACTTGAGGCATGTAAGTGGATAAGAGTAAATGCTTGGCAATGTAAGAAGAACTTTTCTTGCGAAGATCACCATTGATTGCCTTTAAGAACTCATGCTCTTGCTCAAGATTGAGCTTTTCAAAACGTAATTTCTCATGAGTCCTTGAAAGTTCTCGATGATCTCCTAAGATAGTTTCATGAGCTAACTTAAGAGTGTTTAGTTCTTTAGTTAGAGACTCAATCTTCTCCTTATCATTTTCATTCATTTCATCATAGTATTCATCACAATAGTTGTCAATAAGTAAATCATCATCACCTAACAAGTCATCTTCATCACTATTGAAATCAACATGCTCGGGGTGTGATACCTTTGGGCCTTTAGCCATGAAGCATCTTCCAATTCCTTCATTTGGTGAATCAAATATGTCGTAGGAGTTGGTTGACACAAGTGCTAGACCGGCAACACCTTCATCTTGAGTATATTCGGAGTCGGAGTGATAGCTTCTCTCGGAGTCATTGTCGGAGTCGGAGCCGGATACCCATTCACCAACATGAGCTTGATGTCTTCGTTTTGTGTAGCTCCTTGATGACTTGTCCTTCCTTTCCGAATCCTTGCTTCTTTGAGAGGGTCTTCGTTCATATCGATCATCCCTGCTCCTTCTCTCTCTTGATGGTGATTCTTCTCTTCTACTTCTTATTTTGGGAGAATCTTCTCTTCTCTTGCGGGGAGTCATGCACTCATTGGAGTAGTGTCCGGGTCTTCCACAATTGTAGTAGTTTCGCTCTCGACTAGAAGATCTTTTGTCATTGTAGGACCTTGACTTGGAACTTCTCTCTTTGCTTCTATTCTTGTAGAACTTGTTGAAGTTCTTCACCATTAAGCTCGATTCTTCATTGAAGGTTTGTTTCTCACTTGATGATGTGGGGGCTTCACATGAGGCTTTGTAAGCACCACTTGACTTGTTATGGAGCTCCTCCTTATCCTTGAGTGACATCTCATGAGCAACAATTCTTCCAATGACTTCCGTTGGCTTGAGATCTTTGTAATTTGGCATCATTTGGATCAATGTGCATACGGTATCGTATTTTCCATCCAAGGCTCTTAGGATCTTCTTGATGATGAATTTGTCGGTCATCTCTTCACTTCCTAAGCCGGCAATCTCATTTGTGATAAGAGCAAGCCTAGAGTACATTTCAGTGACACCTTCACCATCCTTCATTTTGAACTTGTCAAGTTGACTTTGAAGCACATCCAACTTGGATTCCTTGACGGAGTCGGTACATTCGTGCATATCAATCAAACTAGCCCAAATTTCCTTTGCATTCTCAAGACGGCTGATTTTGTTGAATTCTTCGAGGCACAATCCGTTGAAGAGGATATCACAAGCTTGAGCATTGTATTGTAGCATCTTCAACTCATCCGCGGTAGCTTCACGATTCGGTTCTCTCCCATCAAAGAAATCACCTTGCAAGCCAACACACACAATAGCCCAAACGGCGGGGTTATGTCCAAGAATATGCATTTTCATCTTATGCTTCCAACTAGCAAAATTAGTACCGTCAAAGGACCTCTACGGTGATAATTTCCCTCGCTAGACACCATACTCTCCTAGGTTGTGAAACCAAGGCTATGACCACCAAAAGCTATGGAGATCAAAGCAAATGGAAACCAAAGCTCCGATACCACTTGTAGGATCAAAAGTATGTCTAGAGGGGGGTGATTAGACTACTTGACCAATTAAAAATCTATCCTTTTCCCAATTTTAGTCTTTGGCAGATTTTAGCTATCTTAGCACAAGTCAAGCAATCTTAACACAATTCAAGCAAGCATGCAAAGGGTCTATGAGCAGCGGAAAGTAAAGCATGCAACTTGCAAGAATGTAAAGGGAAGGGTTTGGAGAATTCAAACGCAATTGGAGACACGGATGTTTTTGTCGTGGTTCCGATAGGTGGTGCTATCATACATCCACGTTGATGGAGACTTCAACCCACGGAGGGTAACGGTTGCGCGAGTCCATAGAGGGCTCCACCCACGAAGGGTCCACGAAGAAGCAACCTTGTCTATCCCATCATGGCCATCGCCCACGAAGGACTTGCCTCACTAGCGGTAGATTTTCACGAAGTAGGTGATCTCCTTGCCCTTACAAACTCCTTGGTTCAACTCCACAATCTTTGTCGGAGGCTCCCAAGTGACACCTAGTCAATCTAGCAGACACCACTCTCCAAGAAGTAACAAATGGTGTGTTGATGATGAACTCCTTGCTCTTGTGCTTCAAATGATAGTCTCCTCAACACTCAACTCTCTCTCACAGGATATGAATTTGGTGGAAAGAAGATTTGAGTGGAAAGCAACTTGGGGAAGGCTAGAGATCAAGATTCATATAGTGGGAATGGAATATCTTGGTCTCAACACATGAGTAGGTGGTTCTCTCTCAGAAAAATGTGTATTGGAAGTGTAGGTATGTTCTGATGGCTCTCTCCACAAATGAAGAGTGGGTGGAGGGGTATATATAGCCTCCACACAAAAACTAACTGTTACACACAATTTACCAATCTCGGTGAGACCGAATTGAGAAACTCGGTCGGACCGATTTAGCAAACCTAGTGACCGTTAGGATTTTCGGTGGGACTGACATGCAACTCGGTAGGACCGATATGGTTAGGGCATAACGTAATCTCGATGTGACCGATTACACAAACTCGATGGGACCGATTTGCTCATTTCAGTGGGACCGAAATGTTACAAAAGGGAACAGAGAGTTTACATTGCAATCTCGGTGGGACCGGTCGCTCATCTCGATAGGACCGAAACGTTATGAAGGGAAACAGAGAGATTACAACCCCATATCGGTGTGACCGAGATCCCTAACGGTGAGACCGATTTGCCTAGGGTTTGTGGCAGTGGCTATGACATCTGAACTTGGTGGCGCCGGATAGAAAGAATCTGTAGGGCCGAGTTTGACTTTTGGTTTAGGTCATATGTGGATGTGGGAAGGTAGTTGAGGGTTTTGGAGCATATCACTAAGCATTATAAAGCAAGAACATCATCAAGCAACACCTCATCCCTCCTTGATAGTATTGGCTTTTCCTATAGACTCAATCTGATCTTGAATCACTAAAATATAAAATGTAGAGTCTTGAGCTTTGAGCTTGAGCCAATCTTTTTGTCCTTAGTATTTTGAGGGGTCCACTTTCCTCATCCATGCCATGCCATTCATTGAGCTTTTCCTGAAATATTAATCTTGGAATAGCATTAGCTCAATGAGCTATATGTTGTTAGGAATTACCAAAACCACCTAGGGATAGTTGCACTTTCAACATGGCGACAAAAAGCTTCAAGCTCTAGAGGTGCATCGGACTTGGAAGCTTTGATAAGTGAATCGGGCCTTCATGAGGAAGACGTAGATGATGTGGTGGTGGAACAAGAGGAGCCAATGCGCTGAATGCAACAATGGTATTGATCTATCTTGCTTGTAGCTTGCAGAGAAGACAAGGATACGCCTATGGGAAATAATGTTATTGATGAGCTAGATGGATGACTTTGGTTTATCAACTTTTTTGCTCGAGGACGGGCAAGCTTAAGTTTGGGGGTGTTGATGAGTGGATTTTATGCACTCCCTCGTATCATATCCATCTAGCACTTATGCATATCCTCAATGCATAGTTCTTGGTATTTACCAAGTTTGTTGCACACCTTTTATTTTTATTTAGTTTTTGTTAGTTTTTCTTTGTTTTGTGGTCTTTGTAGGTGTGTTGACATGTTCATGGACTTGGGACATCAAAAGAACCAAGTTGGGGGTCAAACCAGAGAAGTTCCAGGCACCAGATCAAGGCCCTTTGGAGAGTTTGATCCAAGACCTCTGACGCATCGGGCTTTTCGCTAGCAATTCAATAAGCCCAAGAGCATCAAAATCGGAGTTCGTATGAAGAAATGGTGACCAAAATACGAAACAGCTCCTGAAGTCCAGAGAGAACGAAGCCTTCCATACGAGCATAGTCGCTCGTATGGATGCTCGTATGAGCTCCAGAGAGCCACAAAATTGACCAAAACTTTTCAGATTTTTCACCGATTTTGTCCCCGTTTTCCCCTACGGGATCCTTGATGGCCAATGTGTTGTATTAGATGTGGATTTGGCTCCCCTAGAGCTCTTGGATGAAAGGGAGGAAGCTAGATCAACGGAGGAAATCCAAGGAGGCCTCCTATATGAAGATCTCCACCCCTAGCCGCTGCAGGAAGCCATCTCCATCCTCCATAAGTCTCATCTACATCCACCACACCTCCATTGCAGCAACTCCACCAAGAGAGAAGGGCCAAGACAAGGTAGAAGGAAAGGGAGGAGGCGCCTCACGCCTCGTGCCGGCCGGAGGGGTGTCTGGAGGCATCAGGACATGCATAGTTATACCAGGCCCAACACAAACCACGCTCCCCTCGAAAAAGAAAAAGTAGCCATGATGCTGAAGCTCAGCCTGTTTGATGCACCACACATCAGATATGGGCTTGGACTAAAAATCAACTTCCCATGCCTAAGAAACTACTAGGATTACCTAATATGAGACTAAAAATCAAGTCCCCTCGAAGCGTATATAAACCCCCATTGGTCCCCTTCACCGGTGCCACCACATCCAACCTCTTCTCCCATCCTCTCGCTAGCACCCCCATCGGCCCCATTCGTCGGCCGCCACCCCGCACCCTCTCTTCCCTCATTACCATGTTGATGGTCGTGCCCTCTCCGTGGGCCTTCCTCCAGCGAGACCAAAGAGGACCACACCGAGAGAGAGCTGTCGGAGAGAGCGTGGGACTTCTTCGAGTGGGTCGAGGATGACACGCATCGCAAGGTTCATTTAGCCGTCAGTTGCGCCCACCACTCCATCGCCCTCAAATGCTTCGACTGCATATCGATGACCAGATGCATAGAAATGGAAACTACGCTAATACCGGCGTGCAAAACTGTTGATGTATCCCACATTCAGGATGCACATACGTCCATCAATCACATGGCAGCAAAAGTCGCTGCAGCCAAAGCCTCCCCCGTCTGCGAGGTCATGAAGAGCCTGTAGTTAAATTAGGTTAAATCTATCTTGTGATCCTTCTTGAACTCTATTATGTAAATCCGTGTTGAAATCCGAGTTGAAAAGCTTCTAATGTTGAGGTGGAAAACCAAAGCGTCCCCCGTCTGCGAGGTCATGAAGAGCCTGTAATTAAATTAGGTTAAATCTATCTTGTGATCCTTCTTGAACTCTATTATGTAAATCCGTGTTGAAATCCGAGTTGAAAAGCTTCTAATGTTGAGGTGGGGAAGGAAAACGACTTCTAGCCACTGGTAAACAGGTCCCACATTAAAAAGAAAATAGAGTGCGCTATCATGACAATTCTGTGTTTGCACTAATCCTCTACTAAACTCCCATTTCTTTTCACCATTGTACCTAAACACGCTATAGATTGGAACATAACTGGGCCTTCGTACTCCAAGACGAGACCCCAACGGTTTGGGCTTGAGTAGGTTGAAAAAAGACAATACAACCTTTCAAACATAAACAGATGAACGTGGAAAAAGCAATAACACTGGCCGTGGTCTTTATGTTCCAGATTAATAAAGATATAAACTCACTGGAACTCTCCGCAAAGTTTGTTTAATGTGGCTAGATCAAATATAAGGGTTCCATTGGACATCTACCTACCCTACGAAAAACAAGTTTCTTTACAGCAATCCTACAACACGAACAAGTTGGCGACAATTTATTCATATCTTCCCTTGAAAATGACTTCACCGAGACAAAATTCCGGAACCCCTTGACAATCATGATGACTAAAATGATGCCCGAGAACAGGCCGTGGCACAACACAGACAAATCTCGCATAAAATTATCAGATTGAAAAATGGAGAATTTTATTCAACAAACTCGTTATTTGCACAACTACACTCAACCATAGGGGACACAACCACCACCAGCTACTTTGCAATATGGGTTTAGTTCTCATACTAGTATGTACATTGTTTTTCCACGAAAAAGTAGCCAAGCCTCTCGATCAGCATGACATATTATATATCATATAAAATCCCACCTTAACACCAAATATCCTGCACAGGAAAAGAATAGGGAGTGAGGTTAATCTGCCACTGCTATCACGTGTCGTGTTTC
>NC_041388.1:451172073-451209301 GCF_002162155.2 Triticum dicoccoides | reverse complement strand
TAGAGCTTTCAACATTTTTGACTCAAAAGTAGTTAAGAAACCACATGGGACAATGCAAAGCTGCACTTCTAACTATGAAGGAGTATATCATATGGAACTACAAAAGCAACTGTGGCACTAAAACTTGCAAGCTTTTTGTACATGCACATTCATGAGTCATGATCCAGCATCTAGTTCCCCCTTCACTAGTTTATGTGCATAACAAGGCAACAAAGCCAATGGAGAAGAGGCATATAAACTTCCACAACTTAAATTGCACCATGGCATCTCTAGTCCCCTTTCACGAGGGGCAGTCTTCATTACTATATTTAAGAGTAGTCATTCGGGCTAATTCAATATTGGTTGTGTTTCTCTGTTTCTAGTTAAGAGTAATGAACAGGAAGAATAATTTTATCCTGCAAGGTAACAGTTCAAAAAAACAGACTGCAGCTCTACACAGAATGGATACTCACCCTATGTTCTGCTAACTGACTCGGCAGCTGCTGGCAAAGGTTGACGATCCTCCAAGAATGTTTGAGTTGAAGGAAGAGAAGAGAGGCTCATTCTAGCAGCCCCCTTATCTTGATGATCTTCTGTTTCTTTGCCATCTGAAATACCTGTTCTAATGCCCCTAGAAGGTATAGAAAAACTGCGGGATATAGGCCCAGGCGGCGTTGGTAAAGGCGATGCAGTTTGTGGAGCACTTGGTGGTGTTTGCCTGGCCCTAAAATTAAAATGGTCCTGCCCTGCGTGGCCTCTGGATGCCAACGGGGCAGAATTTGGTACCAACGGCGCAGAGTGAGCGACTAAACTAGAAAATGCTGTATTTCTTGATGCACCAGTGGGCGGTCGCGGTAGCTCGTGAAGCTCCTTAATTCTGGGTGAGGATATGGGTGGCGGGGAGGAACTGGGTGATACTCTCACATGAATTGTTGGCTGATGTGCAGAGCTGTGCCTTGCGGCGGCAGCATCAATATTCTCTGTTGACCTTGATCGGAGAGGAATCGGACCAGAAAAGGACCCCCTCTTCACTTTTTTGTTGTCAGAAGTCTTCAAATTGTTATAGCCTGGTAAAGCCGGATCAACAGCTGGGAGCATTGTCCTTATTTCTGCTGTATTGGTATTGCTTTCTTTCAGCACAGACTGTGCATTAGATAATCTGGCAGGACTTGGTAGCTTATTGTCTCTCAATTCTCCCATATGTGTGCTTGGGTTGAGCGGAGATGAATGGAAAACACTTTTGCTCTCAATAGGAGATCCACTTGTAGGATTTCCTGTGACTGTCTGAGAGGTGGCTTGAACATCATTTGGAGTAGGCAAAACATAAGTATGTATCTTCCTCGTTGCAGAACGCCGCAACTCTTTTACTCTTTCCGCTGTCTCAAGCTTTTTTTCAGGAAAAAGTGGAGCTGACTGGCTTACAGGTCTTTGTCTTTCACCAGGAAAAGAGGAATAATCTCCTTTGCTTCTATCAAAAAATTCCTGCAAAAATAAGAAAGTCAGATGGCGGACTCTCAAGATAGTGAACACAGGGGAGGAACAGTCGACGAAACAAACTGGAATATGTTGGACAAGACAAGACAAAATTAAATGAAAATTTTAAGATGTGCACAAACCAAATCCAGTATACAGACAGTGACATGAGTTAAGAGCACCGACCACGACTCTAACAAGCGCAATAAGCTGTATGTGAGGAAATTTAGATATGTGGTGGCATTTACCTATTTAGATCTTTTCAACACATTCGACACATGGAGTGACATACCAATTTTCAGTTCATAACAAAATCTATTGCTTTTCGAGAGATAGCAAATACGTGTCAAAAAAGTCTTAGATTTTGAGACGGAGGGAGTAACTACCAAGATACTTGAAGCAGCACAGTTTCACAAGTTCAGTGAAGCAGTTGTAAAAATGCCACATCAAGAAACATAACAGCAAATTCTTCAGTTTGACATTTAGCTATGCTTAAATTACAAAGCTATATTAGTACCTCTGTAGGACTACGGGAAGCATGACCAGCTTCTGCAGTTTCCTTACTTTCTCCATAATCAAAAGAGAGTTCTCCATCATGACTGTCATTGTAATCGTCATCATTTTCATCTTCAACAGAGTAATCCTCATCTTCAAGTGCACTGAACTGATGATCGATGTGTTGTTGCTCGGCAGCAAGCCTAACATGTGGCTCCACAGCCTCAAGAGACTTGACACCCTTTCTGAATAAATTTAACTGGTCCACACAAAATATATAAAAGATTGTACAATATGAGTTTCTGAAGAATGTGATAAATAAAATAAAAGAGGAACCTCTCCGAGTGATAAAATGTGCACCTGGGCGGCATGGTGCCGAGCAGCTTGTGTGAAAAGACTTCGAAACTGTCCTTGCTTCAATGACTTTAACCGGAACAGAAAAAGAGTTGCTTCCTCTTGATAATCTTCCTGAGCTTGTTTCAATTGCTGTGATGCAGCAGGATCACCTTTGGAATTCTTAGATCTTCCCTTTTCTTTCTGCGCATTTAGCAAGACTTCGAACAATTCTCTGAAAGGAGTATGGAGTAATTAAACATCATCTCAGCAGGGTACGAGTGTAAGCCACAATTTGTATAAGCATCATACCTTTTTTCATCACACTGTCGCTTCATTTCCTGCAATGAAACAATCTCTGCTAGGTAAGTGTTTTTCCTCCTGGAACAGAGACATGGCTCTCTAATGGCTTCAAACTATGAATATTAAAATTCTTTAAATAAATGATTACTACATTAATGGTGTGTTTGGTTTATGCCCAAGGTTGTCCCACCAAAACCTTGGCTAGCCAAACTTTTGGTTGAAGTTTTAGTTGGCCAACATTGGCAAGAACAATGAACTAGAGTTGGCAAAGTGCATTGGCATGCCAAATAATTGGCAAACCTCGAAACAAAGACCATTTTTTGGGTCATCAACAAAATTTGGTAGGGTACGACACTTTAGCCAGGATAGACATACCCTAAGTATTTTACATAAGAGTGCGTCATAAGAACATAAGAAGAAAAAGAACTGAACTGTCAACAAATTTGACAATGCATGTGTGGCACCATGTTTTTCGTACGGTGCATGTGTAGCACTGTGTTTTTCGTACGATGCATGTGTAGCGCCATGTTTTTCATACGATGCATGTGTAGCACCATGTTTGTATTCTTAAGGAAGCAGGGATTTGTAGAGGTGCCAGAGCTCGGTTTTGAAATAGAGATAGATAATATTTTGAGCGGTATACTTTCATTGTCAACATAACAACTAAGAGATGGCGATATCTTCCATGTCACACACCTTCTAATGAAGGTCTCATATGATATGCAGTCACCCCTTGAGGTATGATATGCAGTCATCCTTTGAGGCAACCTCATGCTACCAACTTTATTTCTTTTTTTCCGAGCAACCAGCAGGAGCAAAGCATGCTAACAACTTTCTATTTTTGAGTATCAAGACAGTGTCCAGACTCCACAGTGTTCTAGTACCCTTTAAGATTTTATTGACATAGTGTCCAGAGTGTTCTAGTACTCTTTAAGATTTTATTTCAAAATTAAAATGTATTAGAGAAGAATGTTTGTGACTGAAAGGCTTTGTTGTTGTTGTTGTTGTGGTTGTGTCTTATGGGCCAAAGAAGATCTACTGAGCTCAAGGACCATAAAGAAAAGGGCATGAGTGCTATAGAGAGATGCACATAAACAACACCATACCTCTACAGTTTGAAGCTCATTAAGTAGGGACTGTGATGGAGTGGTAATGGTAGTAAGAACATGAACACGCTGGGGAAAAGATGACGAAACAAATCAGCACTAGAAGATCATAGTAATCCTGCAGCTTTAATAAATATGAGTAACTAGAAACTTACATAACTATCTACAAGTTTCCGAAGCTCAAACTGCGATTTCCCGAGCAACAGCAAAACCTTATCTGGGGGCATACTGTTAAATGTAAGCATCAAGCGGCAAAGTGTGAAACAACCAAAAGTTATATTGCATGTTCAATAACATTAAGGTGATAGTGAGTGCTTTCTTGCAAAAGAGAGAGGGCGAGAAGTTGTACTACTGAGTACTGACTAGCAAGAGAAGATGGTTAGTGTAAAGAATCTGCATTACTTCACTTCCACATTTTCCTTGAAGAACTTAATTGATGTAGCTAAAAGAGATATTTTAGAGCTGGGAGTGCAGAGTAAGGCTAGTTTAGAATCCTAAATGCTATCATCATAACTGACCCTAAGCATGTAACTGAACATAAACAAACAAGTTCACATGGGAAAAGAATACACAGCATGATTACCATTAATTCCATCTTTAGTTGGTGTAACTCTCTTCAGTAAACAAGTCCCCATTTCTTGTAGTGCTTCAGAGAATTCTGCACACATATATCAAGTCATCAACTAATTATTGGCATTCAGTACATAGTCAGATATACATATAACTGTAGCTGCTATAACCTTAACACATGAAGTCATATACTCCCTCCGTTCCTAAATATAAGTCCTTTTAGAGATTTCAATATGGACTGCATACGGAGCAAAATGAGTGAATCTACACCCTAAATATGTCTATATAGATCCGTATGTAGTCCGTATTGAATCTCTAAAAAGACTTATATTTAGAAACGGAAGGAGTAGATGATAACACTTGACGAATGCAAATGAACTGAGGTTGCACAATTTCAATATGGTGAACAACCCAGCAATTTTAAAAATAGTGTACTCTGTGCTGATAAATAAATAACCATGATATCTCTTTTCATACAAGCTCTCGTAGTCAACCAAAAAAATAGATAAACTTCAACACAAGATTTTCCATACATTTGAAGAAGGGCGGCTACCATTCATATACCAACCTAATTACTCGCAGGAAACGATCAACACAATATTTGCACCAAGTACAATAGAATCTGTAAAGTGGGATAAACAAGACACTAAAATGTAAAGACTGAGGGAAAAGGTAGACAAGAAAAATACCATATGAACTGTTTGCTATTGCTGCTGCAACAGCAAGCAAGTTATCATAGCAGTTCCTCATATCTGCCATATCCTGTTAAAAGTAAAGTAGCAGTGTGAAACAAAGTTGGAAATATGTTGCTACAGAAGCTGCTCTTAAGTCTTAACACGGCGACAAGTTCAGAGTTTTAGCAGAAGCAACTTGTTTGGAATGTAAACTAGGTTTTACTGCTGGTAAATTTGACCAAATACAATCCACTGTTTTCATTATTCAGAATAGTCGGCAGTTTCATTTTGAAAAAAACGACACTTGGGAATGCGGAAGTCTCTTCTCATAGCCAACGAGATTTTTGACAACCAAATGATATAAAACAACAACCCTAGTTTAATCATGGGCCTTAATCATGAGGGCCTGTTAGCCACCAGACTAGAGCAGCTAAGTTCTCAGATGCTATTTTTTTTCTAACTCAAGGGTAATACTGCACATATAGTCACTCAATTGAATTCACATATGCTTGAACAAAGTAAGCAAAGGTTTGCTTATCAACCAAACAAGAGGCGCCAAAACCCAATCGCAAATCACCCCTCCGTATGAAGCACTAAAATTCAGTTGAAACAAGCCCAAATTACCACACCGACAGCGGACCAAAGGAAAATCTCAATACGCTACAATTAAACGTTGTTGACGACAAAGCAAATGAGAGCATGCGATGATCTAGAACTCACAACAGATTCCGACCCAGTAACCAACCAATTCACGCATTACACACTACTAGGACTGGACTAGAAAACAACACCGGGCTCGTCGGTCACTACCGTTCGATCAACGCTTAGACAGTCTCCCAGAACCGTTCCTGCTGAAATGGAGCGCAGATCCGAACGGTGGCACCCCATGGCACACCACCAGGGAGCGAAATCCCGAGGCAATTGACATGGCACTTGGGTGGGGGTGTGGGGGGGCAGGCCATGGCGCCACACCCACGCCTGCCCCGCCAGCCGCACCGCGAAGCAACCGCCCGGACACCCGAACGCGCTAAACAGCTTGAGGAGCTCGCGGACGCGGCCTGCAAAGCAAAACCAGGCGCGCGGACGCTCCTGCCCTCGCGAGATCTCCCCCCGCACAGTCCACCCCCAGGCGCCGCTCGCGCGCACACTCCACGCGGCAGGGCGGCGGAGGGAAAGGGAGAAGCGAGAGACGCGGCGGCGGAAGGCGGACGCACCTGGGCGGCGGCGAGGAGCTCGTCCGCGGCCTTGGCGGCGGTGGAGTGGTCGCGGTGGCGGTCCACCCGCTGCTCGTGGCGCTGCAGCGCGAACCCGCGCAGCTTCCGCAGCGACGACTTCATCTCGCCCCCGCCGGATCAACCGCCGCCGAGCCCCCGAAGCAGCAGCAGCAGATCCCGGCAGGCAGCGCCGCGGCGACGGATTCGGGGAGCGGAACCCTAGCTGTAGCGCCCCCACACACCCACAGCACTAGCGTCTGCCACTGAGGGAGGGGAGGCGGAGAGTGGAGAGGAATGGGGAATTGTTTTTCCGCCGAGCCGAGGCCGAGGCGCGAGCGGCTCCTTTATTATTAGTATTATTATTTTTTTACCGCGACTAGTGCTCTATACTAGTCCTCCATCCGTATTCTTCTCCCAGAACTGAACTGTTTCAAGGGGCCCTTTAATGGCAGCACTGTTAGGGTACCTTTTTTTTTCCCTTTGTGGGTTGCTTTGAAGCTTTCGATTTCGTGCTGGGCGCCTCAGGTCCGGTCTTTGTTTGGTCAAAGGGAGCCATCAATCAGCGGCTATACTTGCGTGTCTTTATCTTATTTTTAGCCCTGGGTTTATCCCTGGGTACAGGTCTGGGTGCTGCCGCTTTCCTCTGCCTGTCTAATTGGTCCGACTGGACTAGTACTGCTTGCTTGCTTTGTTTACCTGTTGCTTGCTTGCTTGCTGCCTGCAGTGTCGTACTAGCACTGTAGCTCGGTCCTCGCTCCGGTCAAACATGGCGTTTTCCCAAAGCAAGCAGGCGGGCTGAGAGACACTGCTAGGCTATGCAGGTGGGATCTGCGTGAGCTGCCTCTGCGCGTCTCGTGTGAGTGAGTGAGCGTCACGCCGCTCGAGTGACCGGCCTTTTGGTCCAAGCCAGAGAGAGAGAGAGATTCCGCGGACGCAATGGCCCCTTTTAGCATATGTATCTTTCAAGGGTTGCTGTTCAAAGATATTTTATCAACAAGAATAGGACTGGTTTAGTATTAAAGTGATGCTCACGGGCTATCGCCGGATCGGTGCTCAATTATGACGCTACGCTACGCTACGTTTGACTGGATCTGTTAGTTAGCAACCAAGCTTGTCGCGGCTGTTGCACCGGCTATGTAGTTGAAGGTACCTCATAATCGTGGTCATGGCCGATTATTATTAGCACGAGCGAAGGATGGTCTCGCCCTTTTATGACGGCGACTCAATCACCTGTTCCCGTGCGTGTGCATCCAGGTTCCAGGGTGAAGCTGTTCAAATCCACGAGCCACGACTGGTGGAAAAAATGGTCTTTCAAAGATACACGAGGCCATAGGCTTTGACGAGAGAAAGAAGAACATGGCACAAGCACGACAACACCTCAGTTTTCCATTTATGTAACCACCATGATTAGGCCGTAGTAATAATCAATCAACCAAAGCTGCAAGCGTAATAATTCACAAGACAGTGGAGGGAGGCACCAGCGAGTGCGGTGAGATCCGACTGCAGCTAAAAAAATAACATGGCAAAGGCACACCTACAAAAATTTAACTCGCTTTGAGTTTGGGCAATTGTGGATACCATTATGGAACACACACGTTTCTGGCCGGGCGGGAGACGGGAAAAAGCGGCAAAGTAAAGTGAAAATTCGATCACGCAGTTGCCGCCATGGGCAACGCTCTGTAGCAGGCTCGCCTGGCCGCTCGGACGATATCCTCGATCTGCAAGGACAAGAACAAGAGTAAGTTTGGCTCGTCACATTAATAAGATGATCAGCTAATAAAAAAAATGATAGATGGGTTATGAAAAGTACACAGGAAAGCATGTTTTATTGCTTCCTTCTGATTGCTAACTCCAATAACATCAAAACATTTTACGGCCCTATGTTTGCAGTACAGAAAGCCAGAAAGAATTTGGTGGCAGACAGAATATTTAGGCTTCCCTTTTCAATGGAGCCCCAGCAGACCAAATACACCCTCGCCATTAATGCGAGTCCAGAGATGCAATGCAACTTTGGACCACTAAATGCCGCCTGAGTCATGCAAAACCCAGTTTCACGCGCTAAACATCAAGCATTACAAACAAAGCAAATAAATACTGATGCTGTGACCACCTTGACCAGAAAGGCCACCACCTGGTGTCCACAGCTAGACAACAGGGCGGAGAATCACCAACTTAAAATTATGAAGGGACACCTCCAGGCATACCAGGGTGGCAGACAAAATTCCGCAAGTGATTTAGGATGTGGAAAAATGCTGGTGATGACAATGTACTGTTGTCTCCCATTATGGAAATATGTGTGGCACATGCTTCTAAAATTATGGTCAAATAGCCATGCACATCTGATAGTTCCAGTGAAAAGGATATATGCAAATTGAGCAACCTGAGTGTAGACACACTACAATTTCAGATACACTGCATGACATTTGCATGGATCCAATTTTTGTAGGTAATTCCAACAACTGACAGGGAACCAAAAGAAAGATGACAGAATAAGTTGAATCTCGAATATTCCCCAATACTCAACATGCCTCAAATGCAACCAAACCTCCATGTACAGTGTACCCTCACTATGAAGTAGTATGAACTAAAACAGTTACTTTCCCTAATCCCTGCTGGTTCTGGATTTTCTATTGCACTTTCCCAGGATAGTGCAATCCATTCAGATGATACCAAAGAAAATCCAACTTGTACTACAACAATAGCTTCAGCTAGTCTATTGCCATTTAAGTCAGCAAGAATGCATGCATGTGGCCCAAACACAAAAATTAAATGATTGAACAAACATCTATAGTAATCAGTTGTGTAGAAGAAAATAAATGGATGCAACTAGAAAAGCTAGCAGCCATGCAAAACAACACTACTTGAAAGTTTAAGCCATAAAATGGATCAAAGAGAAAAAGATGTTGCAGGACCTGTGGAACAGCCAATCTCTCAAGGTTGGCAGCATAGGGCATGGGTACATCAGCTCCAGCAATCCTCTCAATTGGAGCATCAAGATACTCGAAGCTTTCTTCTACAACAGACATGCTGCAAAATAAGGCATGTATGTGTTAAAATAATTCTTACTGCACAAGTTGTTTATGTGGTGGGGAGAGAAAGAGAACCATATCTCAGCACCAACACCATGCTGGGGGAAGCCTTCTTCAAGAGTCACCAATCTATTTGTTTTCCTAACAGATGCATTTATGGCGGCTCTATCCAGTGGCCTAATTGATCGAAGGTTGATCACCTATTGAAACATATCAGTACAGAAAATAAGTAAGCATTCAAGGCATGTATTATGTAGAGTAAAATCATATCGATAGTTACACTGAAAATATAATTTACAAAAGAAATCACCTCAGCACTGATTCCTTCCTTGGACAGTATCTCAGCAGCCTGTAAACAAACAGAGTGTTATCATATGTCAACATAAAAATGCTGGGAGAGTAATTCAACCCATCAACAGAACATACCCTATGTTAGAACAAAATACAAAAGAAAACCGCAATTCCAATAAGGGCACTTTGCATATCAACTTATCGAATAGGATAAGCATATCAATGTAGCACATTGAACTCCTTTCAGAAAAGAAGACGTGCCAATGTGACGTCCTTGAGAAACGAAAGCTGTCAAATCCTATAAGGTTGACAACACAGAAAATCCCCCCGCAAAAAAAAAGACAACACAGCAAATTCATCTTCCTCCCACGTTGTTTTACCAACTATAGCAAGACGCACCTGAAGAGCATAGCCGACCATCTTGGAGAATGCAGTAATCGTAACATCTTTACCCTCGCGTTCTATCTACAGAAAGAAGAGATCCACAGGTAAGTACATACTGCAAAGAATTTCAGTAATTATATCCCAAAAGTAAGTATCTAAGAGCATGCATCTGATCTCTGAAAGCAGTGCATACTGCATAGAGGTCAGTTTTCTGTTGTTGCTTTCAATCCTATTCATTGAAACCAACAACAGGAAATCGTCAAGGACTTCAAAGCAGGGAATGCATCAGAAATTTCTTTCAAAACACATGCACAGAACAGCATACCTTAGCTTTGCCAATCGGCAGAGCAAAACTAGAATCAAGCACTTCATCAGAAACAGGGAATGACTCTCCATAGCTGCAGAAAAAAAGCATAACATCTCAATGAAATGATAACATGCAGCTATAAAGTATGAATACCTCAACAAGGTCAGATGTTGCATACAGTAATTCATTTTCCAGAAAAACAACGGGATCAGGATCCCTAATTGCAGCTTTTAGCAAGCCTCTGGCATCTTCTGAAGAATATGGAGCCAGAACCTTAAGTCCTGGAACATGCGCAAACCAAGCTGCATAACACTGTATACCAGTTCAATTAGTACAGTGCAAACACCACAATCATTCAGTGTTTACAAAAAGATGCCACCACGATGTATTGAACATGGATTGGGCATATCCTAGGAGCTGGTAGTAAACTAACTTTGCATACATAGCTAATGATAAATAACTTGCAAAATGATAATTTAGGTCTGTTGGCTTAAAATCAAAGAAAACTCTACACAACCATCTGAGCTTACACACACACACACACCTCCCTAAACCTTGCATAACCATTTTGGCAAGGGAGTTATATCGACTTCTAAAAAGAAAGTCATCATTTAGTATATTTGGTGTTACTATTCTAGTATAGCAAAGAGGTCTGCATGTCTACTGTATCTTCTCGAAACAAGCACAAGCAGGTGGCAACAACATAACAAAGAAATAAAGCTACTTGTTTCAAAATTATTTGAGTACTAAGAAGAACTGACACATGAGTGATTCCCTCTTACAAACCTGTGAGTGTTGAGCACCAACACCAGCAGCAGCACCATTTGGTCCTCTGAAAACAATTGGGACATTTATCTGACCAGCTGACATGTAGTTTGACTTGGCAGCTGAGTTGATGATATGATCGATTGCCTGAATGTTACAAATTATTAATTATTTTTCTTACAGCATAAACAATGGAAATGTGCAGTTGTTATAATGGAAAAGTACATTCTAAATCACATGACAGAAAAAGGAACGCCTGATACAGAGGTAGACCTGTGTTGCAGTGAAAAAACTAGTGACAAACTGCCTGTCGGCCACACGAGTAAAGCATGCATAATGATCACCTTTATTTTTATAGTACATGGAAATAACCATTAATGGTTAATACTATGTTATACATTGACAACATTGTATTTCAGACTACCAGAGATTCAAACTACATCCACTGTATTTTTCCAAAAAGTTAACTGGCAAGAAAAGCAGATATGTGAATGTCAACCATAAAAGCTATATCCTATGTAAATTATTCCAGAGAAAACCTCTAATTAACATCATCTTCAGAAGATTCACTATCAAACTAGGATCTTGGCAACACCATTGGCAAGCCATATATAACTACACGACTGTAAACACATAGCAAATATAATCAGAATGGGTATACAGCAAAGTGCTTCTTTAGAAAACTAGCAAGAAAAAAGGCTAGTAACTAATAAGAGCTTGCATTTACATCGAGGATCGAGCTACTAAGTGTGGTAATGTACAATAACATATGTTACTTGAGAAGTGATTACATGCATTAAGTTGACTATCCTAAACCGTGCAATGCTTTAAGGCATGAGCCGTTCTCATACTAGGGAAAACACAGAAGTGCAGCATGTGTTAAGTTGGTTCAAGATACAAAAGCATGAAGCATGAGTGCTACTTGCATCTGAATCAACAGGCATTGCAGCATAAAATCTATGTGCATAAGGACTTTAAACCAGGCAAATAAAACAAATTTATTTGGTCCTTATAACTGACCTGCATTGAGAAATTAAATGTCATGAACTCTATGACTGGCCGAAGACCTTGATAAGCTGCGCCAACACCAATGCCTGTAAAACCAGCCTGGACAAACATAACAATACCAGATAAATGCTTCAACAGAATTGTTTCAGTCTGAAAATGTACGGACGGACAGCAGCAATTGGATTGTTTGAAGAATGTAAGAGTGGAACCTCAGTGATTGGGGTATCAAGAACCCTATCAGGACCATACTTGTCAAGCAAGCCCTTCGTAATCTGCAGAAAACCAATTGAACATCAATAACCATAGAATTTAGAATTTGATATCAGCTGACAAGGGGCCTACAGCAAAAACAATAATTCTTTGCACACCTTGTATGCACCTTGATATTCTCCAACCTACCACAAACGAAGAGGCGTTAGAAAAAAGAAGCTACTAAAAGAACAAAAAAAATATTCATTCAAAATGTTACCTCTTCACCCATCAAAAAGACAGAAGGATCAGCAGACATTTCTTCATCTAGGGCAGAGTTCAACGCGTCACGTACAGTGATCTGAACAGGTAAAACAGTATTGTATGTCACTAGCCTTGTAAGTTGTACAACAGAGCAATTGAATGCAGCTTTCCCTTTTTTCCATTCAGCAAACACTTCTCAAAAGATAACTCTCGATATAACCCTATATACTTTCAGCATAAAAATGAACATATCTGACCACACAGAACTGGGAACAAACATGTGCTGGTTGGTCCAGGAACCATCCTTTATTCCCCGCAGCGGCCAAAGGATAAAGGAGGCCTATGTTTTTAAAGCGTCCCTAAGGCGACGCCTAGGCGTCGAAGCGCTCCCCCTCTGCTTTGGAAAATCGACCGCTTTGGGCGCCTAGGCGTCGCCTAGGCGCCAAAGCGTCCCCCCTCCCTAAGGCGGTAAGGCGTCGCCTTAAAAACATAGAAGGAGGCAATAACATACAAAATCAATCACACCAATGACCACTGTTACCCAATTTCACTGACACTCGTTCTGATGTACTCAAGTAATAGCGAAGAATGGCAGTTAAAGGTGAAGAACAATGCAAGGAATATATTGTGTAAAATGCATTTGCATAATGTTAATCACTAGGTGGTTATTCTCCGAAATAGTGCCAATACATTGACATAGGTATGGGCCAGAGCTGGCCAAATGGGCCGGCCCGGCAGGGCACGGGCCAGCTGGTCATATATATAAAAAAATCTGGAAAAAATAATAAGTAATAAACGGGCCGTGCCGTGTCGACCCGCGTGCCCAGCCTCTAGGCCCAGGCACGACCCAAGGCGTGCCGCATGCCGGGCACGGCCCGTTTAGCCCGTGCCGTCCTGGCCCATGGCAGGCCGTGCTGGCATGCTCGTCGACTGGACTGATTGGCCCGGCCTGTTGGGCCAGCTATACTATGGACACATGGTCACTCAGTAATATCACATCTTAAGAAAAAATATTGAAGGAGAGCTGTATAAACAGTGCTTCATAAGCAAAGTAAATAACTAACATCTTGCAAATAGGAGAATACAACAACAACAAAGCCTTTAGTCCCAAACAAGTTGGGGTAGGCTAGAGGTGAAGCCCATAAGAACTCGCCACCGACTCATGGTTCTGGCACATGGATAGCAAGCTTCCATGCACCCCTGTCCATGGCTAGTTCTTTGGTGATACTCCAGTCCTTCAGAAGGACTAGGAGAATGTCTTGCCAAATTAAGTCACATGATATATGAACCCCAAGCAGAACGACTAAAGTCAAATAAGCGGTTTCTGATCTATGAGGAAGTCTACCGTCATGAAGGTAAAGAAAATATCACTTCAATGCAAGCCAAACCACAAAGGCAATTCATCTTTCCTCGCAATAACAAACAAACTTCATCTTCTAAGCTCTGCAACAATAAATTGTCAAACACACAAACACTAAGGATAAAGCAACCGGCCGATGCTTCGACTCTACAGCCCATACAACTCCCATCAGCAGGTAGTCACAGGCCCACAGCAATCTAATACGTAGGAAACAATGGTGACATCAATTCTAAGATAGCCACTAACCACCGAAACATTACAACAGCCATTTTTTTTGCCAACCAAAGAAATACAGTAGAGATACGTAATACAATTAAGGTACTTATAATCAAACTAGTTAAAGCTAAAAGTAGTTATCAAACAGCCTCCGAAACCAAAGTTCATCACATCATGACAAAACTACATATAATAAAATAACGAATTAATATCATAACCAACCACCCGCCTCGGCACCAAACTAAAACAATCGCTGTGTCACCACCACTATTATAATAAATAACAGCAACAAAAGTCGTAATCGCCAACGCCATCGATGTAATATAACTAATCAGCAGCCGATCTCGAGTCAAAACAGCCCGTCAAATAACGAAACGACACAATCGAGCGAGAGCAGACCACGTCATTACAGGCCAATGCGGCGCGCGCGATTAAAAAAATCTAGGGTTCTGCCACGCGCTCACCTCCTTGGCCGCGGAGGAGTACCCCCTTGCCGCCTCCGTGGACGCCGCCGCCGCCGGGCGGAGCCTCCGCAGCACCTGTCCCAGCATCTGCACGGAAAAAACGGAACAGCGAACCCGTCATCAGCAACCGCGTCGTAGATCGAACCCGAACGGAACGTGGGGAAATGATCGGAGGGAGATGCGATGCGGGGGAAGGGAATCGGCGCTCACGGGGCCGGATCCGAGCTGCCTCCTCGCGGCGCCCAGCATCTTCCTCCGCGCGATCGGACCGGCGGGCAGGGGGGAGGGGGCGAATCCGACGGTGGCGCGGCGGTGGGTGTGTCCCCGGGCTGGGGGCAGCGAGAGGGACGGGGGGTGGGGGGATGAGACGCAGACGCCGCCTCGGAACGGTGGAATTGAAGGGCGTAGTAGGTGGAGGTGGGAGGAGGGCGTGGATACGTCTCTGCGCGAGATTCTTATTTAGCCAGCGTTTTGCAGGAAAGCCCCTCGCTTATTGTGGAGTTTACCCGCTTAATGATGCTTTGTAGGCCCCACGGCTCGGCCCAAATTAACTTATACAGTACGTATCTTTTTAGGGACAGAGTGGCCCAAAATAGACGACTGGGGTCGGTTCAAAATGAGCCCACCAAGATTATGGGCTCAGAGCTATAAACATCGTGTTAGAACTATATAGACCAAAAAAAAACGGCCTCTTCATATTCGGGAACCCTATCTATCTGGAGGCAGCTAAAGTGCCTATCGGGCGCCCTCCCCTCTCGTTAGGGTTTTGTTCTCCTCCCGGCGGCGCATCGGCACCGACATGGAGATCGCGATCCCCTCCGCCTCTCCCCCACCAATCGCCGGCACCCTGCGTCTGGCAAGCGTGGCTGGGAAGGTTTTGGCTTAGGGAACCTCCCCGCCCGTGGAATCTGCGTTTTTCTCCGGGTAAGAGATCTGAAGGATGGGCTCGACGTCCGCGTCTGATGCGGCGATGAGCGAGATGGAAGCGATGATGAAGGAGCTTGGGTTGAAGGAGGATGATCTGATTGATGTGGTGGTTCAAGACGGTGACATCCCAGAAGAGGCGGCTCGATGGATGGCGATAGCCCGAGTGAACACGGACAAATAGTACAGCCAATACTGGTTTTATCGCAACATGCGTGTTGCCTGGGATCTAGCAAATGAGGTAAAGTTTCGGCCGCTCAAAGAAAATCTATACACCTTGCAATTCTCCTGCCTCGGTGACTGGGAAAGAGTCATGGAGGACGGACCGTGGACTTTCAAGGGAAAGGCAGTCATCATTGAGCCGTATGATGGAATCACTAGGCCATCAGCGATAGAACTCAACAAGATCGAGATGTGGATTCAAATCCATGATCTTCCAGAGCTTTTCTTTGGGTTGATAAAGTCCCTGGCGGCCACCGTGGGAGATTTCATATATGTCGAACCCAAGTCACAGGACTTCGAAGGAAATTTCTTCAGAGTTAGGATCAAAGTGGATGTCACTAAACCACTAAAGAACGTGGTCTCGTTGGTGGTGAAAAGGAAGAGGGAGATCTTCAGGGTGAAATATGAGAGGCTACCTAATTGGTGCGCGGTGTGTGGCATGCTAGGGCACTTGTATAAAGAATGCGGCGATGGGATTCACCCCCCGTCGGCATTAGTGTTCAGAAATCTTCAGGCTAGCTGGTTCAAGGGACCGGGCCGTGGTCCGGGTGCAGAAAACTCCTCAGGAGGAGGCAGAGGCAGAGGCCGTGGAGGACGAGGCGCGGGACGTGGGAAGGGCTAGCGAAATGGCTCGGAAAGGATGGATCGAGAGGAGTTAAACTCACAACCAGACGATGAGTTGATGAGGGATGCTGAAAATAATCGCAAGCGCGGATCGGGGCAAGCTCATGTGGGGGATCATGTGTTACCAGACAATGCAACGACCCTTGATAAAACCGGAAAGCAGCTTCTAGTTCTACCAGCACCGACAGTTCCTCCTAGCCCTGATTCAAAGCAAGAACCAAAGAGAACAAAGGCAACAGTGATGATGTTTGAGAAGGAACACATGATTTTGACAGGCAGCAAAAACCCACCTAATGCGCGTTTGGCGGGCTCCCTTGAGGAGTCGCGCCGAGCGTAGTGAGTTATCTATGCTGGAACTGTCGTGGGGCTGGCAAACGCGTGACAGTTCATGAGCTTCGCGATCTAGCGAGGCAACTTGCCCCCTCGATATTATGTATTGTTGAAACTCAAATCAAGGGCTCCAGGGTGGAGAATATGGCTGTAAACTTGGGTTATAATAAGAGTTTTGCGGTTAGTAGTTCTGGTAAAAGCGGTGGCCTTGGAATTTTTTGGAACGATGAAATAAAGCTTGAAGTTTTGGGGTACTCGAAATACCACAATGATGTATTGGTGAGCGAACTTTTTGACTTTCAAACCCGAGTGACTTTTGTTTATGGAGAAGCTCAAGTGAGTGAACGGTACAATACTTGGAACACTTTAAAAGGTATTGCGGGATCTTCAAACTTGCCGTGGGTGGTACTTGGTGATTTCAACGAAGTTCTTCACGGACATGAGCATGATGGAGTGGGGATGCGGAGCCAGGCTCAGATGGATGGATTCCAGGATGCACTAGACACCTGTGGTTTATCAGATATTGGCTACACGGGCACCAACTGGACCTTTGAGAAGAAGGTGATGGGAGGGACTTTTACGAGAGTTCGCCTGGATCGGGCAGTGGTGAACCCGGCTTGGAGCATTGCCTTCCCATCTGCTGTCTTAGAGCACAAGCTGGCGGCGTCGTCCGATCACGTACCCATACTACTGAAGCTACGCGATGTGCATGCATGCAGCCAGGGCCCTCGCGCCTTTAAATATGAGTTGGCTTGGGAGCGGGAGGAATCCCTGGCGACGGCAGTGCGTGCTGGTTGGGAAAGAGGGCCAGCTGATTCCGCTCAATCATTGCACGACAAACTCGAGCAAGTGGTTGGAGACCTGAGCACCTGGGAGCACGTGAACTTTGGCAATATCCGTCAAGAGATTTCCCGCCTAAAGCTGCAGCTACAGGAGCTTCGCCAGACCCCAGGCAGAGCGGGCCCCACGCATGTTGAAATAAAGATGTGCGATAGGCTGGTTGAATTATATCACAGAGAGGAGATTCTATGGCGACAAAGGGCGAGGCTAGATTGGCTCATGCACGGCGACAAAAATACTTACTTTTTTCACTTGCGAGCAAGTAGGAGGAGAAGGAAAAATCAAATTAAACAGCTACAACGCCCCGATGGCCAGATCACAGCTACCACTAAGGAAATGGAGGCCATGACCACTTCCTTTTACAAGAACCTTTATACCTCAGAAGGTGTACACGACATGGACCGAGTCCTTGATATTGTCCCGATTAAAGTGACGCAAAGCATGAATGAATCCCTCAATGCTCCGTACAGTCCCGAAGAGGTCAAAAGGGCTCTTCTTCAGATGTTTCCTATCAAGGCCCCTGGCCCTGACGGCTACCCTGCACACTTTTTTCAGCGTCACTGGGATCTCTGTGGAAGTGAGGTGACAAATGTGGTCATCAAAATTGTGGAGGGAACAGAATCTGCGGAGAGCATAAATGAAACTGTCCTGGTCTTAATCCCAAAGGTAAATAATCCAACATTGCTAACACAATTCCGCCCTATAAGTTTGTGCAATGTTTTGTATAAAATAGCATCGAAGGTGATCTCTAACCGCTTGAAGTTAGTGTTACCTGACATCATCTCTGAGGAGCAGTCGGCTTTTGTTCCTGGAAGGTTGATCACAGATAATATTATAGCTGCATATGAGTGTTTGCACTTCATGAAGAGAAATAAGGTAAAGAAACATCGGTCTTGTGCGCTCAAGCTGGATATGATGAAAGCATATGACAGGGTTGAATGGGCCTATCTGAGGGCCATAATGCTAAAGCTGGGTTTTTCTAAAAGATGGGTAGATATTGTCATGGGCCTGGTAAGCACAGTCTCTTTTTCGGTTATGTTCAATGGTAAAAGGTTGGAGGGATTCAAGCCATCACGAGGAATCAGACAAGGGGACCCGATATCTCCATACTTGTTCTTGATAGCAGCAGAGGGCCTTTTGTGCCTCTTAAAATCAAAAGATGAGTCATCAAACATGCATGGTCTACAGGTAGCACCCTCGGCGCCACCGGTAAACCATTTACTTTTTGTAGATGACAGCCTGCTGTTTTTTAAGGCAAATGGTGTGGGGGCTACCGAGGTGAACCATGCTCTGGAAAGTTACTGTCAGGCCTGAGGACAGCGAATCAACTATGACAAGTCTTCAATTTTTTCCAGCAAAGGTGTTCCAGATAGCACACGTTTGGAAATGAAAACTGTGCTTAATGTGCCAAATGAGACCCTTAATGAAAAATACCTTGGCATGCCGTCTGATATTGGCAATTCAAAAAAGGGAGCTTTCAAGTACCTAAAAGATAGGTTATGGAGCAAGGTGCAAGGTTGGATAGAAAATTGCATGTCCACGGCAGGCAAGGAGGTCCTAGTTAAAGCAGTTGCGCAGTTTGTTCCTGTTTTCTCCATGGCTTGCTTTAAGCTTCCTAGGGGTTTGTGTGAACACCTTAACATGATGAGCCGGAAGTTTTGGTGGGGCTCTAAGGAAGGAAAATGCAAACCTCACTTGGTCTCCTGGGAGACCATGACAAAGCCAAAGGGAATGGGTGGTCTTGGCTTTAAGGATTTTGAACTGTTTAATTTGGCCATGTTGGCGAAGCAAGCTTAGCGTCTGCTTCAAGAGCCAAATTCTCTTAGTGCCCGCTTGCTTAAGAGCATTTACTATCCGACAAGTGACATTCTCCAAGCTTCGCTAGGGGGACACCCGAGCCAGATATGGAGATCTTTAATTGAGGGCCGCGATGTGCTGAAACAGGGCCTGATCCGGCGGATTGGTAATGGTGCAACTACTAATATATGGAGAGACAACTGGCTTCCGAGAAACGAGATGCTGCGACCTTATGGATGCATATCCAGCAACCCACCGCAATTTGTTTCAGAATTATTAGACCCATCTTCGGCTAGCTGGAACAAGCAAAGGGTGAATGGTCTTTATGCCAATGGACGCAGTGGTCATTTTGGGTATCCCTATGTGCACATGCAATATAGATGACTTCTGGTGTTGGAATTTTGAGAGCAAGGGTGTCTTTACAGTTAAGTCTACGTATAGAATGTTGTATGAAACAAAGCAGTGCCGTGAGGCCTGGCTTGAGGGGGCTCCAGGAACTTCAACACTACAATCAGAGGAAGGGATGTGGAAGAAACTTTGGAAAACTGACGTACCAGCAAAGGTTCGGATGTTCCTTTGGCGTCTGTCAAAACACTCATTACCCACAGAGGATGTGCGCGCCCATCGCCACATGTCGGTCTCCTCCAGATGCGGGCTATGCGGAATGCCGGATTCGTGGAGACACTCTTTGATGCAATGCACAATGTCCAGATGCATATGGGTGTTGGTAGACGAAGATCTTGCACATAAATTGCTGTCGGTGACCGAACCGCGAGCGAAGCAGTGGCTATTCTCGCTTATTGAGACACTGACTCGTGATCAGTTTGCACTAATCTCTATCACTTTATGGTCAATATGGTACGCGAGGCGTAAGGCGATACATGAAGGTATCTTCCAGAGTCCCCAAGTAGTCCAGAACTTTATCACCAGGTACTACGAGGAGCTGAAAATGCTTCGGCCCACTAGTGCACAGCCGATAGCACGCAGTAGCATGGCAGTTCCCACCAACCCAAGGCTCCGCCGGTGGGTTTTGCTAAAATACATGTTGATGCAGCAGTCAGGCCAGGAAGGGGCGGTTCAGCCGCTACGGTGTGCCGTGACTCGAGTGGAAATTATCTCGGGAGCTCAGCTCTGGTTCTGGAAGGCATGGATGACCCAGCGTCATTGGAAGTGGTGGCCTGCAGAGAAGCAATATGTCTTGCAGAGGATTTACTCATAAACGACTTCATAGTTGCCTCCGATTGCAAGCAAGTTGTTGCTGACATCAATTCAGGCAGCAGGGGAAAGTATGGAGCCATTGTGGCTGAAATCAATCTTAGGTCTACTTTTTTTCAATGTTCTTTTTTCTTTCGAGAGTCGTGCTGTAAATTATGAAGCACACAGTCTAGCAAAATACTTCATTAGAAGGGGTCCGGGACGCCATGTTTGGCTTGGCGATCCCCATGACCGGTCTTCTATCCCACTCTCTGTGGTTTTTGAGCAATAAAATTTGCTTTACCCCTCAAAAAAACTATATAGACCGAATATATTGATCATTCTCGGCAATTTTTGGGTTCTTCGGCTATGGTTTTCAACGCCATAGCAGAACCAGCGACTCTGGAGGCTTTGGCCTTCCGAGAAGCTTTGGCACTCGTGCTTGATCTATCGCTAGACCGTATCATTATTGCATGCGATTGTAAAGCGGTTGTTACGGACATAAAAAAGGGCACAGAAGGGAGGTACAGTGCCATCATCAAGGAGATTTGTGTTCGAGCAAGAGACTTTACTAGCTGCGACTTTATTTTCGAATGTAGAAGTATGAATTGTGATCCTCACAATTTAGCTAAGATTTCTTCATCTTTTGATGAGGGTCGTCGTGTGTGGATGGGATTACCCCATGACCCGTTTGTGATTCCTGTAACCGTACCCCTAGCTATCAATAAAGTGTGGTTTACCCCTTAAAAAATATTAATGCTCATTTGTCTCAAAAAATATTACTGCTCAAAGACCAATTTTTTTGTTTCCTTTTAAAATTTCCTTTATTTTCTTCATGTTTATAATCATTTTAGTCGCCTAAATTTGAATTTATGTGCTTCGGCAAATCTCTGCCTCTTCTCTCTTTCCGGATCGGATATTGTCTTCATAAGAGTTGAGCACTGAGGATAGATATCATCAACTACTCCCTTCGTTCCTAAATATAAGTGTTTTAGAGATTTCAAATGGACTACTCATACAGATGTATATATACATATTTTAGAGTGTAGATTCACTCATTTTACTCCGTATGTAGTCACTTGTTGGAATCTCTAGAAAGACAAATATTTAGAAACAGAGGGAGTAGATAGTATCCCTTCTTATATTGTTGGTCATTGATTTCAAAGTTGACCTTTGGACAGTGGCCTTCCGCAAGCCTTGCGAACATTCGAGAACGTTGAAGCACGTTAATGTCATTGTGAGAACTAGCCATGCTGAAAAAAGAGCGCCAAATTCAAGGATCTCACAAAAGCCACTACTTCTACTATGACTTTAACCTTGCACATGCCCTTTGTATTGCCTCCGCCAAGCAAATGGATAGTTCTTTCACTTTCATTCCATACAATATATGCTACCAAGCATCCCCGAAAAGCCTCTATCTGCATTGATCGCCAACAACCAGGTAGTATCAGGAGCATTGACTCTCTCAGGTGCTCACGACCAAACACTGCCACCACGGCCTTGAATAACCTGTACATTGATGCGCGACACGTGGACTCACTCATGTGGACGTACTCATCCACAAGATCACCGAAAATTCCTTATGCAAGCATACGAATAGCCATTCTGATAAGAGGAGAAGCCAACCTTTCCAAGGGCATTTTTCTTGCACTTAAAGTAATCATCATATGCTACCACTCACTCTTGAATACGATAAAATACATGCCTCGCCATCCGGAAGCGGCGCCAAAAAAGATAGGGTTTGAAGAGCAAGGATGTGCACTGAAAGTAATCGGCGAAGAACAGGCAATGACCGCTCTGTCTATTGATGTTCAATGCAAGAGCATGACCTGGGATTGATTCCCTGAACCTTGGCCGCTGCCAAGCAATGTGGTCATTGACGACCAATGCAGCAACCACAAGCTCATCAACGTCTGCCGATGGATCATCCAATAAACAAATGAAGTTGTTCGAAAAAATACTCATCCCCATTATCCATGGTACCCCTGTGAGCAAAGTGTCGAACACCTTGCGGTCATGATGGAGACGCGGTCGGTGAAGAGCACACCAGCCTTCTTGAACATGTATAGGCAGCATGCATGTAGAAGCGGAGACAAGGGCGGTCGGCGGCCTTGGAGGGCGAGGCGGACGGGATTGGAGACGATGGATGACCTCGACTTTTGTGGTTTCTCTAGCATCGGCGGTTGCAATGAAGGCCACAAACACCAGCTTGAACTCCTCTGAAAGTGGCGAGCGGGCGGGGGATTGTGTGGATGCGGCGGGGCAGACATGGGTAGCGAGGGAGCGTCCGAAAAATGGGCGGCAATGGCTAGGTGTAGGATGTGGAGGGGAAGGGAGAGGGAGAGGCAGAGAGAGAACGAAGAGAGCATCCGCGTGCGTCCCCTCATGTCCGCACGGACGCTAACCGTGCCCAAATTTAAACAGAAAATGAATTGAGGATAAACAAAAAGCGAGCGTCCGTCCATTTGGGTAGCCGTTTTGGACCGCTATGTTTATCCGTTTCGATTCAAATCGGAGGTGCACGGATTTGTGACCCGGTTGGAGTTGCTCTTAGAGCATCTCCAACGGCCGCACAAAAATTCCACGCCCAATAAACATTATAGCGCGTCACTGTAGCACTTTTAATGTGCCGGTACCAACTTTGTTTTGATAGACGCCCAAAAACGCGCGCCCAAAAAGCAGACAGTGCAAATTGTGAAGCGCACGCAATCTGGCGCCCAAAATATGTTGCGCGCGATAGCGTTTTTCAACGCGCACCCAAAAACTTTTAGCGCTACAGCTTCTGCTGGAGCTGCCCGGCGCCCAAAAAACTAAAATTTTAGTGCGCGGAGCTCTTTTTGGCGCATGTTGGAGATGCTCTAACGGCCGCGTGAAATAATGCGCGCGCGCGGTAAACGCAGCCTTTAGCACGCGCGGGGCGTTTTGCCGCGCTCCAGCGGCGGCGGGAAAACCAGGCGCGCGATAACCGCTTGCGCGCGCGCGAAAAGGCGCTAGCTCGCGCGCCATCTTTTGCGTGGCGCTTCCGGCGCGCCTATAAAGTGCGGCGCGCGCCACGCGCCTCTCCACGCCTCCTCTTCTCCTCTTCCTCTCTCTGCCACGCGCCGCTTTAGCGCCCCGCCACTGACGAGCGTCCGCCGCCCCGCCATGCCGCCGCACCGCCGAGGAGCGTCCGGCTACCGCGGCGTCCGCCTGCGTCCCAATGGCGGCTACTACGTGGAGATACGCTCTGGCGATCTCCGGCTCGGCCTCGGCACGTACGGGACGGCGCGCGAGGCCGGCCACGCGTACGACGCGTCGGCGTGGCGCCTAGGCCGGCCGCGCGGCCAGATGAACTTCCAGGATGTCTACACGCTCCAACAAGCGCTCGACCGTGCCCCGCCGCCGCGTCTGAACACGGCACAAGACCGTGCGGAGCACGCCGAGCGGCAGCGCCGCCTCCTCGTCGCCCAGGAGGACGAGCGGGTCATGGCGGAGTGGCGCAACCGCCATCCGGAGGACGTCGCCTACGAGCAGTCCTACTGGGCAAGGCGTCGCGAGGAGGACACGCGAAGGCGCCGCGAGGAGCGGTTGGACAGGCGTCGGTGCAAGGCGTTGGCGAACGCACAGTCCGATCTCGTTGAAGCAGGTGGGCAGTCGTTCTTCACGACGGATGATGATCGGTGGTTGGACATCTGGCTGGATACCTCAGACGACACCGCCGAGGAGGATGGCGATAGTGATGATAGCGACTTAGACTAGTTTTTTTATGCAATCTATCTCGTGTTTTATTGTTTTTAATTATTATGCAATCTATGTTTCGCATGTAAAATACCTTTGTATCATTAAAAATCTATGCAATCTATCTATTTTCCAATAGCCTGGAATGAGCGCGCGCGCAGCTTTTTTGCGCGCTGCTGGAGCGGCGCGCGCGCGCTGCATTTTAACGCGGCTGCTGGAGTGGGTGCAGCGCGCCGCGCTAAACCAGCCGATGCACGCGCGGCATATGTGTTTTTTGCGCGCGGCGCGACCGGCGCCTGTTGGAGATGCTCTTAGAGCATCTCCAGCCGGCCCCCCAAGAAGCCTCCCCAAGTCACTTTTTGGGCACCGGCGGACAAAAAATGGCCCAGTCAGGCACCCAGAGTCCCAATTTTCGCCGGTTTTGACGATATTTATGGCCGGCGCTATCACCCCAGACCCAGCCCCCCGGGGGCTGCTGGGGACGCCGACAGTTGCTTTTTCAATGCACATGCCCACTACCAGCCCCTCCCTCCCCCTCTTTCTTCTCTTTCCTCTCTTTTCTCTCTCCTCTCTCCTCTCCCTTTCTGAAAGCACAAGTGCTCCCTAGGTGGTTTTGGTAATTAATGACAACATATCTCTTGTTGGACTAACGTTTCTATCTAGTATGTTTCAGATAAGTTCAACAATGGAATGGCATGCACTAAAGGTTGTGGGAAATTTTCCAAGATGCTAAGGACAAAGGATTGGCTAAAGCTTAAAGCTCAAGACTCTTCATTTTACATTTTAGTGATCCAAGATCACATTGAGTCCATAGGAAAAGCCAATACTATCAAGGAGGGATGAGGTGTTGCTTAATGAGCCTCTTGCTTCAAGTGCTTAATGATATGCTCCAAAATCCTCAGCTACTTTCCCACTTCCACATATGACCTAAACCTAAGCCAAACTCGGACCTACCGATTATTTCTATCCGGCGCCACCGAGTTTCACTTGTCATAGCCATTACCAAACCCTAGCAAATCGGTTCTACCGATAGGGATCTCGGTCTCACCGAGATGGGATTGTAATCTCACTGTGTATGTCCATTGCCAAAATTGGTCTCACCAATCTTGTGCAATCGGTACTACCGAGGTTACAATGCAAACTCACTATGTATGCTCATTACCAAAATCGGTCTCACCGAGTTTGTGTAATCGGTCCCACCGAGTTTGCCTGACCAACCCTCTGGTTAGCTTATTACCAAATCGGTCTCACCGAGTTTCTGTAATAGGTCTCACCGAGATTACGTTATGCCCTAACCCTAACCATATCGGTCCTACCGGGTTGCATGTCAGTCCCACCGAAAATCTCTAATGGTCACTAGGTTTACTATTTCGGTCCGACCGAGTTTGTTGATTCGGTCCCACCGAGATTGGTAAATTGTGTGTAACGGTTGGATTTTGTGTGGAGGCTATATATACCCCTCCACCTCCTCTTCACTCGTGGAAAGAGCCATCAGAAAACATCTACACTTCCAGCTCATATGTTCTAAGAGAGAACCACCTACTCATGTGTTGAGGCCAAGATATTCCATTCCTACCACATGAATCTTGATCTCTAGCCTTCCCCAAGTTGCTTTCCACTCAAATCTTCTTTCCACCAAATCCAAATCCTGTGAGAGAGAGTTGAGTGTTGGGGAGACTATCATTTGAAGCACAAGAGCAAGGAGTTCATCATCAACACACCATTTGTTACTTCTTGGAGAGTGGTGTCTCCTAGATTGGCTAGGTGTCACTTGGAAGCCTCCGACAAGATTGTGGAGTTGAACCAAGGAGTTTGTAAGGGCAAGGAGATCGCCTACTTCGTGAAGATCTACCGCTAGTGAGGCAAGTCCTTCGTGGGTGATGGCCATGGTGGGATAGACAAGGTTGCTTCTTCGTGGACCCTTCGTGGGTGGAGCCCTCCGTGGACTCGCGCAACCGTTACCCTTCGTGGGTTGAAGTCTCCATCAACGTGGATGTAGGATAGCACCACCTATCCGAACCACGGGAAAAACATCCGTGTCTCCAATTGCGTTTGAATTCTCCAAACCCTTCCCTTTACATTCTTGCAAGTTGCATGCTTTACTTTCCGCTGCCTATATACTCTTTGCATGCTTGCTTGATATGTATTGTGAATGTTGAAATTGTGCCTAAACTCCACTTAAACCGAAAAAGCTTAAAAACTGCAACTTTAGCATTAAGTGTCTAATCACCCCCCCTCTAGACACATCTACTTCAAGGTCCTACAAGTGGTATCAGAGCTTTGGTCTCCATTGCCTTGGTTTAATCACCATTGGAGGTAGATGGATGTGTGTACTTTAGGGAGTCTTAGACATAGAGTGCCTATTCTTGATGGAGAGTATTTTCATGAGTGGAAAAATGAGATGCTTGTAATTTTCAATCAATATCATTTGTACAAGTATATTGCTAGCCCTTGTGCACCTCATATTGATTCTTTGCATCGTACCCTAGATGAAGATATCGACATAATTCGCAATCTTAGAACTATTGAGCTCATCATTAGAGGATTGCCCAAAAACTTGATTGCTAGTTTGCCTACTCTTAATTGTGCCTATACTATATGGAAATTTCTTGAGGAACGATTTCCCGATTATTCCTTGAAAAATTTGGATGAAATTCTCCATAAATCTATTGCCTTGAGTAAGATGAACTCTAGTGATCCGAATTTTGGTGATTGTCTATTTGAGCTTACCAATCTCAAGCGTGCTAAAGGAGATGTTGGAATCATTATATCCGAAGCTATAAGAATTCATAAAGGTGACCACTTTGATGATCATTTATCTAATGAATTACCCTCTCTAGGAAATGATGAGTCACAAGATCATGGTGAACATGGATACTATGATGATGATGATGATAGTGACTTCGATCTTGATGATGCAATGAGACATTTTGGTCTTATGGCAAATCTTCGGGGATATGTGTCAGGAGGAAAGGAATGGGTTCTTGATAGTGGATGTACTGATCATATGACCGGAGATGAAGAGATGTTCCTATTGGGGAACGTAGTAATTTCAAAAAAATTCCTATGCACACGCAAGATCATGGTGATGCATAGCAATGAGAGGGGAGAGTGTTGTCTACGTACCCTCGTAGACCGAAGCGGAAGCATTGACGCAACGTAGAGGAAGTAGTCGTACGTCTTCCCGGTCCAACCGATCCAAGCACCGTTACTCCGGCACCTCCGAGTTCTTGGCACACGTTCAGCTCGATGACGCTCCCCGGGCTCCGATCCAGCAAAGCTTCGGGGAGGAGTTCCGTCAGCACGACGGCGTGGTGATGATCTTGATGTTCAACCGTCGCAGGGCTTCGCCTAAGCACTGCTACAATATGACCGAGGTGGAATATGGTGGAGGGGGGCACCGCACACGGCTAAGGAACGATCACGAAGATCAACTTGTGTGTTCTAGGGTGCCCCCTTGCCCCCGTATATAAAGGAGTGGAGGAGGGGAGGGCCGGCCCTCTCTATGGCGCGCCCTAGGGGAGTCCTACTCCCACCGGGAGTAGGATTCCCCCTTTCCTAGTCCAACTAGGAGTCCTTCCAAGTATTAGGAGTAGGAGACAAGGAAGGGGAAGGGAGAAGGGAAGGAAGGAGGGGGCGCAGCCCCTCCCCCTAGTCCAATTCGGACTAGGCCTTGGGGGGCGCGCGGCCTGCCCTAGGCAGCCCCTCTCTCTTTCCCGTATGGCCCAATAAGGCCCAATACTTCTCCCGGCGAATTCCCGTAACTCTCCGGTACTCCAAAAAATACCCGAATCACTCGGAACCTTTCCGAAGTCCGAATATAGTCGTCCAATATATCGATCTTTACGTCTCGACCATTTCGAGACTCCTCGTCATGTCCCCGATCTCATCCGGGACTCCGAACTCCTTTGGTACATCAAAACTCATAAACTCATAATATAACTGTCATCGAAACCTTAAGCGTGCGGACCCTACGGTTCGAGAATAATGTAGACATGACCGAGATACGTCTCCGGTCAATAACCAATAGCGGAACCTGGATGCTCATATTGGCTCCCACATATTCTACGAAGATCTTTAACGGTCAGACCGCATAACAACATACGTTGTTCCCTTTGTCATCGGTATGTTACTTGCCCGAGATTCGATCGTCGGTATCTCAATACCTAGTTCAATCTCATTACCGGCAAGTCTCTTTACTCGTTCCGTAATACATCATCCCGCAACTAACTCATTAGTTGCAATGCTTGCAAGGCTTAAGTGATGTGCATTACCGAGAGGGCCCAGAGATACCTCTCCGACATTCGAGTGACAAATCCTAATCTCGAAATACGCCAACCCAACAAGTACCTTCGGAGACACCTGTAGAACACCTTTATAATCACCCAGTTACGTTTTGACGTTTGGTAGCACACAAAGTGTTCCTCCGGTAAACGGGAGTTGCATAATCTCATAGTCATAGGAACATGTATAAGTCATGAAGAAAGCAATAGCAACATACTAAACGATCGAGTGCTAAGCTAACGGAATGGGTCATGTCAATCACATCATTCTCCTAATGATGTGATCCCGTTAATCAAATGACAACTCATGTCTATGGCTAGGAAACTTAACCATCTTTGATCAACGAGCTAGTCAAGTAGAGGCATACTAGTGACACTCTGTTTGTCTATGTATTCACACATGTATTATGTTTCCGGTTAATACAATTCTAGCATGAATAATAAACATTTATCATGAAATAAGAAAATAAATAATAACTTTATTATTGCCTCTAGGGCATATTTCCTTCAGTCTCCCACTTGCACTAGAGTCAATAATCTAGTTCACATCTCCATGTGATTTAACAACAACAGTTCGCATCACCATGTGATTAACACCCATAGTTCACATCGATATGTGATCAACACCCAAAGGGTTTACTAGAGTCAGTAATCTAGTTCACATTGCTATGTGATTAATACCCAAAGAGTACTAAGGTGTGATCATGTTTTTCTTGTGGGATAATTTTAGTCAACGGGTCTGTCACATTCAGATCCATAAGTATTTTGCAAATTTCTATGTCAACAATGCTCTGCACGGAGCTACTCTAACTAATTGCTCCCACTTTCAATATGTATCTAGATTGAGACTTAGAGTCATCCAGATCAGTGTCAAAACTTGCATCAACGTAACCCTTTACGACGAACCTTTTTTGTCACCTCCATAGTCGAGAAACATATCCTTATTCCACTAAGGATAATTTTGACCGATGTCCAGTGATCTACTTCCTAGATCACTATTGTACTCCCTCGCTTAACATAGTGCAGGGTATACAATAGATCTGGTACACAGCATGCCATACTTTATAGAATCTATGGCTGAGGCATAGGGAATGACTTTCATTCTCTTTCTATCTTCTGTCGTGGTCGGGCTTTGAGTCTTACTCAATTTCACACCTTGTAAAACAGGCAAGAACTCTTTCTTTGACTGTTCCATTTTGAACTACTTCAAAATCTTGTCAAGGTATGTACTCATTGAAAAAACTTATCAAGTGTTTTGATCTATCTCTATAGATCTTGATGCTCAATATGTAAGCAGCTTCACTGAGGTCTTTCTTTGAAAAACTCCTTTCAAACACTCCTTTATGCTTTGCAGAATAATTCTACATTATTTCCGATCAACAATATGTCATTCACATATACTTATCAGAAATGTTGTAGTGCTCCCACTCACTTTCTTGTAAATACAGGCTTCACCGCAAGTCTGTATAAAACTATATGCTTTGATCAACTTATCAAAGCGTGTATTCCAACTCCGAGATGCTTGCACCAGTCCATAGATGGATCGCTGAAGCTTGCATATTTTGTTAGCACCTTTAGGATTGATAAAACCTTCTGGTTGCATCATATACAACTCTTCTTTAATAAATTCGTTATGGAATGCAGTTTTGTTTATCCATTTGCCAGATTTCATAAAATGCGGCAATTGCTAACATGATTCGGACAGACTTAAGCATAGATACGAGAGAGAAACTCTCATCATAGTCAACACCTTGAACTTGTCGAAAACCTTTTGCGACAATTCTAGCTTTGTAGATAGTAACACTAATATCAACGTCCGTCTTCCTCTTGAAGATCCATTTATTTTCTATGGCTTGCCGGTCATCGGGAAAGTCAACCAAAGTCCACACTTTGTTCTCATATATGGATCTCATCTCAGATTTCATGGCCTCAAACCATTTCGCGGAATCTGGGCTCACCATCGCTTCTTCATAGTTCATAGGTTCGTCATGGTCTAGTAACATAACCTCCAGAACAGGATTACCATACCACTCTGGTGCGGATCTTATTATGGTTGACCTACGAGGTTCGGTAGTAACTTGATCCAAAGTTTCATGATCATCATCATTAACTTCCTAACTAATCGGTGTAGGCATCACTGGAACTGATTTCTGTGATGAACTACTTTCCAATTCAGGAGAAGGTACAATTACCTTATCAAGTTCTACTTTCCTCCCACTCACTTCTTTCGAGAGAAACTTCTTCTCTAGAAAGTATCCATTCTCAGCAACGAATGTCTTGCCTTCGGATCTGTGATAGAAGGTGTACCCAACTGTCTCCTTCGGGTATCCTATGAAGACACATTTCTCCGATTTGGGTTTGAGCTTATCATTGAAGGAAATATGCCCTAGAGGCAATAATAAAGTTATTATTTATTTCCTTATATCATGATAAAAGTTTATTATTCATGCTAGAATTGTATTAACCGGAAACATAATACATGTGTGAATACATAGACAAACAGAGTGTCACTAGTGTGCCTCTACTTGACTAGCTCGTTAATCAAAGATGGTTATGTTTCCTAACCATGGACAAAGAGTTGTCATTTGATTAACGGGATCACATCATTAGTTGAATGATCTGATTGACATGACCCATTCCATTAGCTTAGCACCCGATCGTTTATATGTTGCTATTACTTTCTTCATGACTTATACATGTTCCTATGACTATGAGATTATGTAACTCCCGTGTGCCGGAGGAACACTTTGTGTGCTACCAAACGTCACAACGTAACTGGGTGATTATAAAGGTGCTCTATAGGTGTCTCCAAAGGTACATGTTGGGTTGACGTATTTCGAGATTAGGATTTGTCACTCCGATCGTCGGAGAGGTATCTCTGGGCCCTCTCGGTAATGCACATCACTTAAGACTTGCAAGCATTGCAACTAATGAGTTAGTTGCGGGATGATGTATTACGGAACGAGTAAAGAGACTTGCCGGTAACGAGATTGAACTAGGTATTGGATACAGACGATCGAATCTCGGGCAAGTAACATACCGATGACAAAGGGAACAACGTATGTTGTTATGCGGTCTAACCGATAAAAGATCTTCATAGAATATGTAGGAACCAATATGGGCATCCAGGTCCCGCTATTGGTTATTGACCGGAGATGTGTCTCGGTCATGTCTACATTGTTCTCGAACCCGTAGGGTCCGCATGCTTAAGGTTACGATGACAGTTATATTATGAGTTTATGCATTTTGATGTACCGAAGTTTGTTCGGAGTCCCGGATGTGATCACGTACATGACGAGGAGTCTCGAAATGGCCGAGACATAAAGATTGATATATTGGAAGCCTATATTTGGATATCGGAAGTGTTCCGGGTGAAATCGGGATTTTACCAGAGTATCGGGAAGTTACCGGAACCCCCTGGGAGGTACATGGGCCTTAATGGGCCTTAGTGGAAGAAGAGGAGAGGCGGCCAGGGCTGGGCCGCGCGCCCCTCCCCCCTAGTCCGAATAGGACAAGGAGAGAGGGGGCCAGCGCTCCCTGTCGTGGTTCCAACTCTGACAGTGAGGTAGGGGGGTATGTATGGAGAGGCTAGATCTCAGCTATGGAGAAGTTGTAAATACACCAGGATGTACGAGTTCAGGCCCTTCGCGGCGGAAATAACAACCCTACGTCTCGGTGCCCGGAGGCGGTCGACTGGATTATGTGTGTATGAATTACAGGGGTGCCAACCCCTGCTACTGAGGAGGGGGGTGGCTTATATAGAGTTTGCCAGACCCCTCCGGTCCTCAGTAATGCAGGGTTAAAATACATTAAGACTGGGCGTTTACTGGTAACGTCCCTAATAAAGTGCTATGATGACCATAAAGACTACTTGATGGCCAACCGTTTTGCTTGCGGAGTGACTTTAGATCTCCTGTCAGTCGAGTGGTTGGCTTCGTAGTCGAGTGGTAGCTTCCTGGTCGAGTGTCTTGAATCCGTCGAGTGGGATACCTTCAAGTCGATTGAAAGGTGACTTCTTCCAGGGATGTCCTTGGGTAGGGCTCTTAGGACAGGTCCATGCCCCTACCCTAGGTACATAGCTTCATCATTAGCCCCCGAATGGATCGAGGTTCGAGTGGGGAAGGAGTTGGGGGTCCTTCCGACTGGTTCTTAGCATTACACGAATGTCTTGTACTGGATCAATCGTCACGGATGACGTTGTCAACTTCTTTCGGTCACCTTGATCTGTTCTTGGTCTCTCGTCGAGTGAATTTCCTTACTCGTGGAATACCGAGTGCCGGCACGAGCGGGCTCTTCGGTTTGACGAGTTGTTCTGCAGCTCGCGGATTTTGCGGGATTTGAATTTCGGGAAGTGAGTGGGACGGGGGCGGCCGAAGTAGTCGGATGGGATAGGATGGAAGCTCTCGATCTCCGCGCCACCTTTTTCTCCACGTACCACGCGCGCGCCTGTTGCGGGATTTGACGGGATCGCCTGGGCCTACCGGTCAGCCACTCAGAAGCGGCTCCTTATAAGTTGCCGGCTCGGGGCTCCCCAACAGTGTGCTCTCGCCTTTCCTTCTCTCCCCGCAAGGTCCTCCGCCACCTCCGCTCTCACCCTAGCATCGTAGGTCCGTTAGAGCCTCGCCGGCGACGATGGTGAAGGACAAGACGCCGGCTTTGGAGCGCGCGAAGAAGGCGGCGGTGCAGGGGAAGGGGAAGAAGTCCGCTCGGGGCGGATCTTCCTCGAGGACTGCTCTATCCAAGGATTGGATCCAGGGCGACTGGATGCCCTCGGTGATCCGGTAGGAAGACCTCGACGACATGGTCGAGGGGGGAGTCATTCCCCATGAAGCTGCGCGTCTCCCAGGGAGAGAAGTCGAACCCCAACCTCGTGACGGTGAGTGCGTCCTCCTCGCCACCCATATTGATCGTGGATTTTCTCTACCTCCTCATCCTTTTCTCCGGAGCTTTTTGAACTTCTTCGGAGCGCAGCTCCACCATTTCACTCCCAATTCCATCGTGTATCTTGCGGCTTTCGTTTCCTTGTGCGAAAGTTTCTTGGGTTGCCGCCCTCATTGGGGACTCTTTAAACACATCTTCACTTGCCGTTCCCAATCGGTAAAGAAAGCCAAGTCGAGTGACGAACGGACGCAAGTGATCCAGCTATGCGGGGGCCTGGCGATCCAGATGAGGGGTAAAAGTTCTTTTCCGTCTATCACTTTTCCCGAGTCGGTCCGTGGTTGGTAGTCGACCTGGTTTTATTGCCAAGACCAGGTGACCCCAGGGCAGTCGACTGGTCTTCCCCCTTTCTCTCTGGACCGAGCTCAAAAGCCTGCCTCTCTGAAAGTGTTGCCGAAGGAAAAGGCGCAAGTCAAGGTGCTGGTTGGTCGAGTGGTTCAGCTTGTCCGAGAGGGCGTGACCGGCATGGACTTGCTGGAGGTCTTACTTCGGAGGCGCATCCAACCGCTTTAGGCTCGTGACCACCCTATGTGGTTGTACTCGGGTCTCGACGACACCACTCGGGTTCACCCAGAGGAGGTCACCGATGAGATGCTGGAAGGGTGGTTGTCGAGCATCACAGGGAACAAAGACAACCCCCGAGGAGCCAGGAGGGTTCCCCCGCTTGACAGTACATACGGCGTGGACCAGGTCTGACCTTGTGTTCCCGACTAAGATCTTGCTTTCTTCATTTTCTCTCTTTGAATCGGTCGACTGACTTTCGACTTGTCTGCTATTCTCCAGGCAACTATAGAGATGTACTCGACACCCAACGGAGCACAGGGGCAGGCCGAGGAAGGGGAGGCGAGCGGAGGCAAAAGCGGAGACGAATAGGGGGACTGGGAGTCTGACGGCGAAGGAGAGGGAGACGACGATGTTGACTCCAGCGAAGAGGAGGAGGAGGAGGAAGCTGAACCTCCCCGCTCGGAAAGGCGATCCAAGCTTACACACGACCCTGCGCGGGAACATGGTAAGGCGACTGCTCCCGTTGGGAAGTCGTCGAAGCGCCCTCGGACCTCTTCTCCAGCACCGACTGAAAAAGCTCCCAAGCACCCCCGCGCGGCGCCGTCCAAGCCACCCAAGGCTCTGCCCAAGATGAGGATGGCTGTCCCCACCATTTTTGGGTAATGATAGAACTTGTTCTCCTTTGTCGACCGTGGACGGATCCTTGGTCGATCCACTGAGCCGACTGACTGTCTTTCAAATTTTGCAGTGCTGCTACTTCTGAGGTCTCCGCCAAGGACGATGATCAAGAGATGGAAGATGCTGTTACTTCCAACCCTGGTATGATTACTGATGTTCTGCCTTGAATTGACTGATGATTTCTTATAACTCTGGTCGATTGAATTTTTCTCGTAGCTCCTCCTCATGTTATTAACCTTCCTGACGACGAAGACGAAGCGCCGCTGAGAGTGAGGCGGAACAGGAAAGCGACGGCTGGCGAGACTCCACAATCCACTCTGGCGCCTGAGGCCGTAGTTCGAGACGGTGGCGATACCACCCAGGCTTCTGTGACTTTCGCCAATCCTCTGACGAGTGTGCGGCCCTTGACGTCGACCGTAAATCCGCCTTCGCTCTTCGCCACACACAACGTCCCTGAGGACCAAGTGGGTGCAGCTAAGGAAGCTATACGCCAGGCAGGCATCATGATGGAGCAGGTCAAGGTGGTTCGAGAAGCCAGCCAAGCGGCTTATGACGCGAGTTTAGCTCTTCAGAGTAACGTCCAGGTCAGTCGATTCACTGCTTGTTCTGTTAGGGTATGCTGTCGGAAGAATCTCTTTTCCGAAGATCTTTTAAATCTGTACACCCACTGGGTGTTTCTGTTAAGTTTTTTGGTCGAGTGGGGGCACACTGAGTGCACCCACTGGGTGTAGTCCCCGAGACTATGGTGGACTGCTGGCAGTCGACTGTAGTCTTTATATTGTGTTGCTGTAGTTTTACTCCTTCACTCGGTTTGGCCAGGCCATGTCGAATGAAACTGTATCCGGTCGACTGCGGGCAGTCGATTTTATTTTTCAAAACCAGTGGGGGCACGCTGAGTGCACCCACTGGGTGTAGTCCCCGAGACTACTGTTGAATATTTTTGATTCAGCTGTAGTCTTAGAAACGTCATCATTGTCTCTTGGTTACTCGGAAGCAACTTATCTTGGACCTCTGTCGACTGACTTTTGCAGAAATCCTGTGAACTTGTGGCTCTCTACACTGAGTTGGAGAACAAATAGATCCAGCTCGACCTTGACTTGAAGCTCGCTCAACAGAACCTGCAGAAGGCGCGAGACGAAGCAAAAGGTATGGCTGGCGAGGTTTCTCATTCTTGACGAGTGACTTCCCTTTCTTGCCCATTCTTGATGTTGAGTTCACTCGACGTTCTGTAGATAAACTGGAGGAAGCTCTGAAGAAGAAGGATCAAGATCTTGCCGAAGCACAGAAGGAGGCCTCGAGCAAAACGAAGCTTGCAGAAGAGAAACTGGCTTCGGTCGGAACTCTTGAACAGGAGAACTCCAGACTGAAAACTGCTCTCGAGACAGCTAATCGAGAGGTCAGCCGACTGAAGAACGACAAGATGGTTCTGCACGATCAGGCGGGTGAGCTGGCGGGGAAGGTAAACAATCTGGAGGTTTATCTCGGTGGACTCGCCAAGAAGCTGTTCATCATGCTCGAAGGTAATTATTCCGACCCGACTGTCTTGCAGTTACCAAGCCCGCGTAAGGCCACTGTCTTATTCTTGAATCGGGTTTGCAGAATTCTGCCAGAGCTGCGAAGAGGAAACCAGTCGAGTGGAGCCAGACTTGGATCCCGCCAATTCTCTCGTGAAGGATGAGGCTGCTATGAACGTGCTCCGACTGGAGTCTCGTGTTACCAGCGTTGTTGACTATCTTGCTCGGCTGAAGGTTGCGATGTCGCGGATCGACACATCACTCTGGCCTGGAACGACGCTTCAGAACGACCTCAAGTCCCTGATGGTTCGACTGGATGAAGTCCCGGGTCGAGTGGCGGAATGGAAGAAATCTTCTGCTAGATGTGGTGCTGATGTCGCTTTATCTCTGGTTCGCGTCCATTGCAAGGAGGCGCGAGAAGAAAAGCTGGCCGCCATCCAAGTTGCCAATACCAGGAAGCACAACTTTCAAGACTTCATGGAGACTTTCATTGTTGCTGCTACTCGTATTGCAGACGGGATCGACTTGGACGAATTTGTCGCCCCTTCCAGTCCTCCGCTTGAGGAATGAAAAACTTTTATGCTTCACTTTAAATTTGCCTCGGAATGCCGAGTGGATTCTGTAACCGTAAGACTCTGTCGAGCCGAGGGCTCGAGTACTTTGATCTGAGGTCTTGGACCTTTGGGTTTTATCCGAACTTGATTTATCGTTGAATATCTTCGGGAATTATCTGCCGAGTGGAACTTGGCCTTCACTCGAAATAACTTCGTATTTGTGGTGCAGCTCCGAAGGAAAAGGTAACAATCGATTCGCATCTTGCCGTCCTTGTGGATTGGGACGTGTTCCGAACTTAGGCGAGCACTAGGCTGCAGCTAAGCCCCCGAGTGGGAGGTTTGCTTTCCACTCGGTGGGGTTTTTGAACACTTAGGCGAGCACTGGGCTGCAGCTAAGCCTCCGAATGGGAGGTTTGCTCTCCACTCGGTAGGATTTTTGAACACTTAGGCGAGCACTGAGCTGCAGCTAAGCCCCCGAGTGGGAGGTTTGCTCTCCACTCGGTAGGAATTTTATATACTTAGGCGAGCACTGGGCTGCAGCTAAGCCCCCGAGTGGGAGTCTGGCTCACCACTCGGTAGGATTTTCAAATACTTAGGCGAGTACTTGGACTGCAGCTAAGCCCCCGAGTGGGAGGTTTGCTCTCCACTCGGTAGGATTTTTATATACTTAGGCGAGCACTGGGCT
>NC_041388.1:451124715-451171646 GCF_002162155.2 Triticum dicoccoides | reverse complement strand
AGGATTTTTATATACTTAGGTGAGCACTGGGCTGCAGCTAAGCCCCCGAGTGGGAGTCTGGCTCACCACTCGGTAGGATTTTCAAATACTTAGGCGAGTACTTGGACTGCAGCTAAGCCCCCGAGTGGGAGGTTTGCTCTCCACTCGGTAGGATTTTTATATACTTAGGCGAGCACTAGGCTGCAGCTAAGCCTCCGAGTGGGAGTCTGGCTTACCAGTCAGTAGGATTTTCAAATACTTAGGCGAGTGCTTGGACTGCAGCTAAGCCCCCGAGTGGGAGGTTTGCTCTCCACTCAGTAGGATTTTTATATACTTAGGCGAGCACTGGGCTGCAGCTAAGCCTCCGAGTGGGAGTCTGGCTCACCACTCGGTAGGATTTTTTTTGCAAACTTAGGCGAAACGGATTCACAGCTAAGCTACCCACTGGGGGATTTCATACGCAAACAAAAGTGACAGCAATTACAGGAAGACCTGGGACGCTCTTGTCTTTGATAAAAATAAACTACAGAAGTTTTTCTTATTACACCTCATCCGAGTGAGAATTCAAGTGTAAAATGGGCGGAGTAGTTCCGCATTCCAAGCTCGTGGCTCGTCGACCCGGCGATCAACGTTGTAGAGATGATATGCTCCATTGTGGAGGACTCTGGTGACGATGAAGGGGCCTTCCCAAGTAGGAGCAAGTTTGTGTGGTTTCTGTTGATCCACTCGGAGGACCAAATCTCCTTCTTGGAAGGCTCGACTCTTCACATTTCTGGCATGGAATCGACGCAAGTCTTGCTGATAGATGGTCGATCTGATCATAGCCATTTCCCTCTCCTCCTCTAGGAGGTCGACTGCGTCTTGCCGGGCTTGCTCTGCTTCGTCTTCATTATAAAGCTCGACTCTGGGGGCGTTGTGAAGTAGATCGCTCGGCAGGACGGCTTCGGCTCCGTAAACCAGAAAGAATGGCGTTCTTCCAGTCGACCGGTTCGGGGTGGTCCTCAGTCCCCACAAAACTGACGGAAGCTCGTCGACCCAAGCGCCTGCTGCGTGCTTGAGATCACGCATCAGTCGAGGCTTCAGTCCTTTGAGAATCAGACCATTTGCTCTTTCAGCTTGTCCATTCGACTGGGGATGCGCGACCGACGCGTAGTCGACTCGTGTGCCTTGAGAGGCGCAAAAAGCTCTGAACTTGTCTGAATCGAAGTTTGACCCATTGTCAGTGATGATGCTATGCGGGACCCCATATTTGAATATCAACTCTCTGATGAAACTGATAGCAGTGCTAGCATCAAGATTTTTGATAGGCTTGGCTTCAATCCATTTGGTGAACTTGTCGACTGCCACAAGCACATGTGTGAATCCGCTCCTGCCTGTTCTCAGTGGACCAACCATGTCCAGTCCCCAAACAGCGAAGGGCTAGATGAGTGGAATGGTCCTCAGAGCTGATGCTGGCTTTTGCGACATGTTGGAGTAGAACTGGCAGCCTTCACACTTGTTGACTATCTCTTTCGCCATTTCGTTTGCCCTGGGCCAGTAAAAACCCGCTCGGTATGCTTTGGCCACGATGGTCCGAGAGGACGCATGGTGACCACAGGTCCCCGAGTGGATATCATCAAGGATTATCTGACCTTCTTCTGGAGTTATGCACTTCTGACCGATTCTAGTTGCGCTTTCTCTATACAACTGTCCTTTTATGACTGTGAAAGCTTTAGATCGACGGACGATCTGTCGAGCCTCTTCTTCGTCCTCTAGAAGTTCTTTCCTCAAGATATACGCGATGTATGGTATCGTCCAGTCGGGAGTGATTGCCAAGACCTCCATGACTAGGTCGACCACAGCAGGAATTTCGACTTCAGTCGGATCTGTGGCACTTTTCGGTTGCGGGGCTTCTTCTGTAAAAGGATCCTCCTGGACTGACGGCGAGCAGATGTGCTCCAAAAACACATTGCTGGGAATGGCTTCTCTCTTGGAGCCTATCTTTGCCAGATCATCAGCTGCTTGATTTTTCAGTCGGGGGATGTGATGAAGCTCTAACCCCTCGAATTTCTTTTCTAGCTTTCTTACTGCGTTGCAGTAGCCAGTCATAGCCGGGCTTCTGACGTCCCACTCCTTCATCACCTGATTAACCACCAAATCTGAGTTGCCATAGACCATGAGGCGCCGGACGCCGAGTGAAATGGCCATGCGCAACCCATACAAGAGTGCTTCATATTCTGCTTCATTATTGGAGGAATCAAAGTGAATCTGGAGAATATATCTGAGCTTATCTCCTCGGGGGGAGACCAATACTACCCCAGCACCAGAACCATTCAGCATCTTAGATCCATCGAAGAACATGGTCCAGTGCTCCGAGTGAACTTGAGTCGGAAGCTGCTGTTCAATCCAGTCGGCGACGAAATCTGCAATTGCTTGGGACTTGATAGCCTTCTTTGCTTCAAACTTGATATCTAGGGGAAGGAGTTCAATCGCCCACTTCGCCACTCGACCAGTTGCATCTCTGTTGTGCAAAATCTCTGACAGTGGAGCGTCGCTGACGACTGTAATGGAATGGTCAGAGAAGTAGTGTGCAACCTTCTTCGTGGTCATGTAAATCCCATATACAAGCTTCTGGTAATGGGGATATCTTTGCTTCGAAGGAGTCAAAACTTCAGACACATAATATATTGGGCGCTGAACTCTGAAGGCCTTTCCTTCTTCCCGCTCGACCGTAAGTACTGTACTGACAACTTGTCCCATGGCCGCAATGTAAAGCAGCAGAGGCTCTTTACTGATTGGGGCAGCAAGCACCGGCTGGGTGGAGAGCAGAGCTTTGAGCTCTGCAAACGCTGCATCAGCTTCTGGAGTCCACTTGAACTTGTCAGACTTCTTCATCAGTCGGTAAAGAGGCAACACCTTTTCACCGAGACAAGAAATGAATCGACTTAGAGCGGCCAAGCAACCTGTAAGCTTCTGGACATCGTGCACACGCACAGGGCGCTTCATCCGGAATATGGTGCCAACTTTCTCGAGATTGGCGTTGATTCCTCGTTCGGAAACGAGAAAACCAAGTAACTTTCCACCTGGAACTCCGAATGTGCACTTTGATGGATTGAGCTTGATATCATATCCCCTGAGGTTAGCAAATGTTTTGGCAAGGTCAGTCAGCAGGTCGGAACCTTTCCGTGACTTAACCACAATATCATCCATGTATGCTTCTATGTTCCGACTGATCTGAGTGAGCAAACACTTCTGAATCATCCTCATGAACGTGGCTCCAGCATTCTTGAGGCCGAAGGGCATGGTGACATAACAGAAGCACCCAAATGGGGTGATGAAAGCCATTTTGATCTCGTCGGGTCCATACAGACGGATCTGATGGTACCCTGAATAAGCATCTAGAAAAGACAAACACTCACACCCCGTGGTCGAGTCGACTACCTGGTCGATGTGGGGGAGAGGGAAATGATCTTTTGGGCAGGCCCGATTGATATGTTTAAAGTCAATGCACATGCGAAGTGACTTGTCCTTCTTGGGGACCATGAAAACATTGGCGAGCCACTCGGAGTGGTAAATCTCTTGGATGAACTCCGCTGCTAAGAGCCGAGCCACCTCCTCGCCAATAGCTTTCCTCTTCTGGACGGCGGACCGTCGAAGATGTTCTTTCACAGGCTTGAACTTCGGGTCGACTCGTAGACGGTGCTCAGCCAGCCCCCTGGGAACTCCAGGCATGTCAGAAGGCTTCCATGCGAAGATGTACCAGTTCTCACGGAGGAACTGGATGAGCGCTTCTTCCTATTTGGAGTCGAGCGTCGTTGAGATGTGAGTCGGAGCAGCATTGGGGTCGGTCGGGTGAATGTGAACTGGCTTAGTTTCACCGGACGACTGAAAAGCTGATTCTGAAGCTAGCTTCTTGGCTCGCAGCAATTCAATTGAATCAGCAGTCTTCTGGTACTCTTGCAGCTCGACTACTGACATCTGAGCATCAGCGATCTTTGATCCTTTCTGAAAACACTCCTCTGCTTTCTTCCGATTGCCTGTTACGGTGATCACACCTCTGGGGCTGGGCATCTTCAACTTGAGATACACATAGCACGGTCGAGCCATGAAGCGTGCATAAGCTGGCCAGCCCAGAATAGCATGATAAGCACTTTGGAAGTCCACAACCTCAAATGTCAACTTTTCCTTGCGGTAATTCTTTGAATCACCGAAAACCACATCGAGAGCAATCTGGCCGAGTGACTCGGCTTTCTTTCCAGGAATGACTCCATGGAAACTCATGTTGCTGGCACTGAGCCTGGACATCGGAATGCCCATCCCTTTCAATGTTTCTGCATACAGGATGTTCAGGCCGCTGCCACCATCCATCAGGACTTTGGTCAGTCGGGTGCCTTCGACAACTGGATCGACCACCAGAGCTTGCCTCTCAGGGGTGGCAATGTGCGCAGGGTGATCGGACTGGTCGAACATGATGGCAGTCTGAGACCACTTCAGGTAGCTGGGTGTTGCCGGGGCCACCATATTCACTTCACGGTTAATGACTTTCAGTCAACTTTTGCTTTCGACATCAGCAAAAATCATCAAGGTGGAATTGACTTGGGGGTATCCATCGTCACTATCTTCTTTGTCCTCAACTCTGTCTGACTCTTTTTTCTTGTCTTTGGACTGCTTGCCCTGAAACTACTGGATCAGGAGCCGGCACTGTCGAGTGGTATGCTTTGGGTAAATAAGATTACCCTCTTCATCTTTCTTGGTGTGGATGTGACATGGCAGATCCAAAACATCAATTTCATCTTGATCCTTGACTTTCTTGGGGTTCCAGGGCCCCTTGGGTTTTCCCTTGAATTTTCCCTGGGTTACGGCCAGGGCCTCCCCAGGAGCGGCTGGCTCGGTCTTCCGCTTCTGCTTCCGACTGGAATTGCCTCCGATTTCCTGGGCGACTGCTTTCTGCTTGCCACTCTGGAGTCGATCTTCATCTTCTCCGTTAGCGTATTTGGCGGCAATTTCCATCATCCGATTCAGAGACATTTCTCCGGTCCGACCGAACTTCAGGTTCAACTCTCTGTTCTTGACGCCTTCTTTAAAGGCACAAACTGCTTGGTGATCTGGTACATTCTCGACTGTGTGATGCAAAGTGATCCACCTCTGGATGTAATCCCTCAGAGTTTCACTCGGTTTCTGCACACAAGACCGCAATTCCGTAAGGCCTGCCGATCGCTTGCATGTTCCTTCAAAGGTCGTGACAAACACTCGAGAGAGATCCTCCCAAGTGTAGATGCTGCTAGGTGCTAACTGATTCAGCCGCGCTCTGGCTGAGCCCTCTAACAGGAGAGGCAAATGCTTCATAGCCACCTCATCATTGCCGCCACCAATCTGGACAGCCACTCGGTAGTCTTCGAGCCAAGTGTCAGGCTTAGACTCGCCGGTGAACTTGCTGACTCCAGTCGCCAACCGGAAGTTGGGAGGAATCACTGCGGCCCTGATGGCTCGACTGAAACACTCTGGCCCCGAAACACGTACTCTGCTGCTGGCAGGCGCATCTCTGTCGTGGCCTTCTCGGTAAGCTCTGTTCCTGTCAACCAGACCCTGAACGAGGATGGATCTCGCATCAAAGCCTGGGTCCCTGGGGTCGACTGGAACTCTCCGCCCAACATTATGAGGGTGTCTGTCACCCTGCTGTCGAGACGCATATGACCACTCTGAAGGAAATATGCCCTAGAGGCAATAATAAAGTTATTATTTATTTCCTTATAATCATGATAAATGTTTATTATTCATGCTAGAATTGTATTTACCGGAAACATAATACATGTGTGAATACATAGACAAACAGAGTGTCACTAGTATGCCTCTACTTGACTAGCTCGTTAATCAAAGATGGTTATGTTTCCTAACCATGAACAATGAGTTGTTATTTGATTAACGAGGTCACATCATTAGTAGAATGATCTGATTGACATGACCCATTCCATTAGCTTAGCACCCGATCGTTTAGTATGTTGCTATTGCTTTCTTCATGACTTATACATGTTCCTATGACTATGAGATTATGCAACTCCCGTTTACCGGAGGAACACTTTGGGTACTACCAAACGTCACAACGTAACTGGGTGATTATAAAGGAGAACTACAGGTGTCTCCAATGGTCGATGTTGGGTTGGCGTATTTCGAGATTAGGATTTGTCACTCCGATTGTCGGAGAGGTATCTCTGGGCCCTCTCGGTAATACACATCACATAAGCCTTGCAAGCATTACAACTAATATGTTAGTTGTGAGATGATGTATTACGGAACGAGTAAAGAGACTTGCCGGTAACGAGATTGAACTAGGTATTGGATACCGACGATCGAATCTCGGGCAAGTAACATACCGATGACAAAGGGAACAACGTATGTTGTTATGCGGTCTGACCGATAAAGATCTTCGTAGAATATGTAGGAGCCAATATGGGCATCCAGGTCCCGCTATTGGTTATTGACCGGAGACGTGTCTCGGTCATGTCTACATTGTTCTCGAACCCGTAGGGTCCGCACGCTTAAGGTTACGATGACAGTTATATTATGAGTTTATGCATTTTGATGTACCGAAGGTTGTTCGGAGTCCTGGATGTGATCACGGACATGACGAGGAGTCTCGAAATGGTCGAGACATAAAGATTGATATATTGGAAGTCTATGTTTGGACATCGGAAGTGTTCCGGGTGAAATCGGGATTTTACCGGGTTACCGGGAGGTTACCGGAACCCCCCGGGAGCCATATGGGCCATCATGGGCCTTAGTGGAAAGGAGAAAGGGGCAGCCCAAGGGGGCTGCGCGCCTCCCCCCTTCCCCTAGTCCTAGTAGGACTAGGAGAGGTGGCCGGCCACCCCTCTCTCTCTTTCCCCCTTGGGAATCCTAGTTGGAATAGGATTGGGGGGGAGTCCTACTCCCGGTAGGAGTAGGACTCCTCCTGCGCCACCTCCTCCTGGCCGGCGCCTCCTCCCCCCTTGGCTCCTTTATATACGGAGGCAGGGGCACCTCTAAACACACAAGTTGACACAAGTTGATCCACGTGATCTATTCCTTAGCCGTGTGCGGTGCCCCCTGCCACCATATACCTCGATAATACTGTAGCGGAGTTTAGGCGAAGCCCTGCTGCTGTAGTTCATCAAAGATCGTCACCACGCCGTCGTGCTGACGAAACTCTTCCCCGACACTTTGCTGGATCGGAGTCTGGGGATCGTCATCGAGCTGAACGTGTGCTCGAACTCGGAGGTGCCGTAGTTTCGGTGCTTGATCGGTTGGATCGTGAAGACGTACGACTACTTCCTCTACGTCGTGTCATCGCTTCCGCAGTCGGTCTACGTTGGGTACGTAGACAACACTCTCCTCTCGTTGCTATGCATCACATGATCCTGTGTGCGCGTAGGAAATTTTTTGAAATTACTACGAAACCCAACAGTGGCATCCGAGCCTGGTTATTGATGTTGATGTTATATGCACGAGTAGAACACAAGTGAGTTGTGGACGATACAAGTCATATTGCCTACCAGCATGTCATATTTTGGTTCGGCGGTATTGTTGGACGAGACGACCCAGACCAACCTTACGCGTACGCTTACGCGAGACCGGTTCCCTCGACGTGCTTTGCATAGAAATGGCTTGCGGGCGACTGTCTCTCCAACTTTAGTTGAACCAAGTATGGCTACGCCCGGTCCTTGCGAAGGTTAAAACGGAGTCTATTTGACAAACTATCGTTGTGGTTTTGATGCGTAGGTGAGATTGGTTCTTACTTAAGCCCGTAGCAGCCACGTAAAAAATTGCAACAACAAAGTAGAGGACGTCTAACTTGTTTTTGCAGGGCATGTTGTGATGTGATATGGTCAAGGCATGATGCTGAATTTTATTGTATGAGATGATCATGTTTTGTAACCAAGTTATCGGCAACTGGCAGGAGCCGTATGGTTGTCGCTTTATTGTATGCAATGCAATCGCGATGTAATGCTTAACTTTATTACTAAACGGTAGTGATAGTCGTGAAAGCATAAGATTGGCGAGACGACAACGATGCTACGATGGAGATCAAGGTGTCGCGCCGGTGACGATGGTGATCATGACGGTGCTTCGGAGATGGAGATCACAAGCACGAGATGATGATGGCCATATCATATCACTTATATTGCTTGCATGTGATGTTTATCTTTTTATGCATCTTATCTTGCTTTGATTGACGGTAGCATTATAAGATGATCTCTCATTAAATTATCAAGAAGTGTTCTCCCTGAGTATGCACCGTTGCCAAAGTTCGTCGTGCCCAGACACCACGTGATGATCGGGTGTGATAAGCTCTACGTCCATCTACAACGGGTGCAAGCCAGTTTTTGCACACGCAGAATACTCAGGTTAAACTTGACGAGCCTAGCATATGCAGATATGGCCTCGGAACACGGAGACCGAAAGGTCGAGCGTGAATCATATAGTAGATATGATCAACATAACGATGTTCACCATTGAAAACTACTCCATCTCACGTGATGATCGGTTATGGTTTAGTTGATTTGGATCACGTAATCACTTAGAGGATTAGAGGGATGTCTATCTAAGTGGGAGTTCTTAAGTAATATGATTAATTGAACTTAAATTTATCATGAACTTAGTACCTGATAGTATCTTGCTTGTTTATGTTGATTGTAGATAGATGGCTCGTGCTGTTGTTCCGTTGAATTTTAATGCGTTCCTTGAGAAAGCAAAGTTGAAAGATGATGGTAGCAATTACACGGACTGGGTCCGTAACTTGAGGATTATCCTCATTGCTGCACAGAAGAATTCCGTCCTGGAAGCACCGCTGGGTGCCAGGCCTGCTGCTGGAGCAACGCCAGATGTTATGAATGTCTGGCAGAGCAAAGCTGATGACTACTCGATAGTTCAGTGTGCCATGCTTTACGGCTTAGAATCGGGACTTCAACGACGTTTTGAAACGTCATGGAGCATATGAGATGTTCCAGGAGTTGAAGTTAATATTTCAAGCAAATGCCCGGATTGAGAGATATGAAGTCTCCAATAAGTTCTATAGCTGTAAGATGGAGGAGAACAGTTCTGTCAGTGAGCATATACTCAAAATGTCTGGGTATAATAATCACTTGATTCAATTGGGAGTTAATCTTCCGGATGATTGCGTCATCGACAGAATTCTCCAATCACTGCCACCAAGCTACAAGAGCTTCGTAATGAACTATAATATGCAAGGGATGAACAAGACTATTCCCGAGCTCTTCGCAATGCTGAAAGCTGCGGAGGTAGAAATCAAGAAGGAGCATCAAGTGTTGATGGTTAACAAGACCACTAGTTTCAAGAAAAAGGGCAAAGGGAAGAAAAAGGGGAACTTCAAGAAGAACGGCAAGCAAGTTGCTGCTCAAGAGAAGAAACCTAAGTCTGGACCTAAGCCTGAAACTGAGTGCTTCTACTGCAAGCAGACTGGTCACTGGAAGCGGAACTGCCCCAAGTATTTGGCGGATAAGAAGGATGGCAAGGTGAACAAAGGTATATGTGATATACATGTTATTGATGTGTACCTTACTAGAGCTCGCAGTAGCACCTGGGTATTTGATACTGGTTCTGTTGCTAATATTTGCAACTCGAAACAGGGACTACAGAATAAGCGGGCACTGGCAAAGGACGAGGGGACGATGCGCGTGGGAAACGGTTCCAAAGTCGATGTGATCGCAGTCGGCACGCTACCTCTACATCTACCTTCGGGATTAATATTAGACCTAAGTAATTGTTATTTGGTGCCAGCGTTGAGCATGAACATTATATCTGGATCTTGTTTAATGCGAGACGGTTATTCATTTAAATCAGAGAATAATGGTTGTTCTATTTATATGAGTAATATCTTTTATGGTCATGCACCCTTGAAGAGTGGTCTATTTTTATTGAATCTCGATAGTAGTAATACACATATTCATAATGTTGAAGCCAAAAGATGCAGAGTTGATAATGAAAGTGCAACTTATTTGTGGCACTGTCGTTTAGGTCATATCGGTATAAAGCGCATGAAGAAACTCCATACCGATGGACTTTTGGAACCACTTGATTATGAATCACTTGGTACTTGCGAACCGTGCCTCTTGGGCAAGATGACTAAAACACCGTTCTCCGGTACTATGGAGAGAGCAACAGATTTGTTGGAAATCATACATACCGATGTATGTGGCCCGATGAATATTGAGGCTCATGGCGGATATCGTTATTTTCTCACCTTCACAGATGATTTAAGCAGATATGGGTATATTTACTTAATGAAACATAAGTCTGAAATATTTGAAAAGTTCAAAGAATTTCAGAGTGAAGTTGAAAATCATCGTAACAAGAAAATAAAGTTTCTACGATCTGATTGTGGAGGAGAATATTTGAGTTACGAGTTTGGTGTACATTTGAAAAACTGTGGAATAGTTTCGCAACTCACGCCACCCGGAACACCACAGCGTAATGGTGTGTCCGAACGTCGTAATCGTACTTTACTAGATATGGTGCGATCTATGATGTCTCTTACTGATTTACCGCTATCATTTTGGGGATATGCTTTAGAGACGGCCGCATTCACGTTAAATAGGGCACCATCAAAATCCGTTGAGACGACGCCTTATGAACTGTGGTTTGGCAAGAAACCAAAGTTGTCGTTTCTTAAAGTTTGGGGCTGCGATGCTTATGTGAAAAAGCTTCAACCTGATAAGCTCGAACCCAAATCGGAGAAATGTGTCTTCATAGGATACCCAAAGGAAACTGTTGGGTACACCTTCTATCACAGATCCGAAGGCAAAACATTCGTTGCTAAGAATGGATCATTTCTAGAGAAGGAGTTTCTCTCGAAAGAAGTGAGTGGGAGGAAAGTAGAACTTGACGAGGTAACTGTACCTGCTCCCTTACTGGAAAATAGTTCATCACAGAAAACTGTTTCAGTGACACCTACACCAGTTAGTGAGGAAGCAGCAAATGAAGGAGTCTGGATGAAGGAGTTCATATCCGATCTAGGTGTCATACCTAGTGCATCGGGTCCAATGAAAATCTTTTGTGACAATACTGGTGCAATTGCCTTGGCAAAGGAATCCAGATTTCACAAAAGGACCAAACACATCAAGAGACGCTTCAACTCCATCCGGGATCTAGTCCAGGTGGGAGACATAGAGATTTGCAAGATACATACGGATCTGAATGTTGCAGACCCGTTGACTAAGCCTCTTCCACGAGCAAAACATGATCAGCACCAAAGCTCCATGGGTGTTAGATTCATTACAGTGTAATCTAGATTATTGACTCTAGTGCAAGTGGGAGACTGAAGGAAATATGCCCTAGAGGCAATAATAAAGTTATTATTTATTTCCTTATAATCATGATAAATGTTTATTATTCATGCTAGAATTGTATTTACCGGAAACATAATACATGTGTGAATACATAGACAAACAGAGTGTCACTAGTATGCCTCTACTTGACTAGCTCGTTAATTAAAGATGGTTATGTTTCCTAACCATGAACAATGAGTTGTTATTTGATTAACGAGGTCACATCATTAGTAGAATGATCTGATTGACATGACCCATTCCATTAGCTTAGCACCCGATCGTTTAGTATGTTGCTATTGCTTTCTTCATGACTTATACATGTTCCTATGACTATGAGATTATGCAACTCCCATTTACCGGAGGAACACTTTGGGTACTACCAAACGTCACAACGTAACTGGGTGATTATAAAGGAGTACTACAGGTGTCTCCAATGGTCGATGTTGTGTTGGCGTATTTCGAGATTAGGATTTGTCACTCCGATTGTCGGAGAGGTATCTCTGGGCCCTCTCGGTAATACACATCACATAAGCCTTGCAAGCATTACAACTAATATGTTAGTTGTGAGATGATGTATTACGGAACGAGTAAAGAGACTTGCCGGTAACGAGATTGAACTAGGTATTGGATACCGACGATCGAATCTCGGGCAAGTAACATACCGATGACAAAGGGAACAACGTATGTTGTTATGCGGTCTGACCGATAAAGATCTTCGTAGAATATGTAGGAGCCAATATGGGCATCCAGGTCCCGCTATTGGTTATTGACCGGAGACGTGTCTCGGTCATGTCTACATTGTTCTCGAACCCGTAGGGTCCGCACGCTTAAGGTTACGATGACAGTTATATTATGAGTTTATGCATTTTGATGTACCGAAGGTTGTTCGGAGTCCTGGATGTGATCACGGACATGACGAGGAGTCTCGAAATGGTCGAGACATAAAGATTGATATATTGGAAGTCTATGTTTGGACATCGGAAGTGTTCCGGGTGAAATCGGGATTTTACCGGGTTACCGGGAGGTTACCGGAACCCCCCGGGAGCCATATGGGCCATCATGGGCCTTAGTGGAAAGGAGAAAGGGGCAGCCCAAGGGGGCTGCGCGCCTCCCCCCTTCCCCTAGTCCTAGTAGGACTAGGAGAGGTGGCCGGCCACCCCTCTCTCTCTTTCCCCCTTGGGAATCCTAGTTGGAATAGGATTGGGGGGGAGTCCTACTCCCGGTAGGAGTAGGACTCCTCCTGCGCCACCTCCTCCTGGCCGGCGCCTCCTCCCCCCTTGGCTCCTTTATATACGGAGGCAGGGGCACCTCTAAACACACAAGTTGACACAAGTTGATCCACGTGATCTATTCCTTAGCCGTGTGCGGTGCCCCCTGCCACCATATACCTCGATAATACTGTAGCGGAGTTTAGGCGAAGCCCTGCTGCTGTAGTTCATCAAAGATCGTCACCACGCCGTCGTGCTGACGAAACTCTTCCCCGACACTTTGCTGGATCGGAGTCTGGGGATCGTCATCGAGCTGAACGTGTGCTCGAACTCGGAGGTGCCGTAGTTTCGGTGCTTGATCGGTTGGATCGTGAAGACGTACGACTACTTCCTCTACGTCGTGTCATCGCTTCCACAGTCGGTCTACGTTGGGTACGTAGACAACACTCTCCTCTCGTTGCTATGCATCACATGATCCTGTGTGCGCGTAGGAAATTTTTTGAAATTACTACGAAACCTAACACACTCCTCGGGGGAGGGGTTGGCACTCGACGTCGATCGAACTGGTGATCATACTGCTCATTTCTTCTGTACTGATCGTGCCGGTCTTCACGTCCCTCACGCCTCGGGGGCGATCTTGGGCTGTGAGCCGACTGGACCGTATCCGTTGCAACGGATCGACTGTGGATCCTATTCCGTGACTGAGAAACAACGGAATTCTGGTTTCCCGCTGCCCGGAGCAACGCTCTGATTTGCAACAAGCCCCTGCCAGCCTCCGACTGGGAGGGCTGGATCGATTCTACTATACGGGCCGCGGCTGCCAAATTCTGAACTGGGGTTCGATATACCTGCGTAGGCGGGAAGAGCTGACGCCAACTGGACTCGGGAGCTCGCTGACGCGCTAGCTCGTCGAGTATTCGCTGGAGATTCTCCAGTCGAGTGCGCTCGGCCAAGTTAGCCAAGCGCGCGTCCTCCAAGGCCCGGGCCTCGGGGGTTTCTTCGACGATAGGAGTGTGGAGTGCATCCATGTTCCGGCGGCGAAACTCCTCTCGCTGCAATGATGTGAGAGGTTCGGGGAGATACTCATCGTGGGGATGCGACGGGTCGCCTCCACCCGCGCCTCCATCGGTGCGAGGGAAACCGGGAGGACTGTGTGTTCCATCGACCGCCAGAACCTCAGCCGCCGGGTCGCTGCTGTCGCACTCGGATGCGGTCTCCGCGGAGCCAGTCGAACAGGTCGTAGAGGGATTCGTTGGGCTCGATTGCCGCCACTTGTGGGGCTGCCGACTGGCGGGCCACGGCATGCCTCACCCACCTCTGAAGTCTCGACCGGCCGGAGCGCTTGCGCCGGTGAGAGACAGGGCGGGAAGATGACACGGGAACCGACCGATACTGGGTCGACGGCTGCCGCAGGAGGACGCCACGAACACATGCGCGGAAGTGCGTCGCACCGCGGACGGGGAGGGCGTCGATGTCGAGTGGAGCCTCCTGAAGCCAAGCGGAGTTGTCGGCGATGAACGTGAGTGCGCCGAGACGGATCTCGTGGCCCTCCACCGAATCTCCGCACGAAAACATGATCAAAGGGATCGGAAAAATCGCAACTTCTCCAACTAGGCGCTAAGACTCCTGCCCCACGGTGGGCGCCAACTGTCGTGGTTCCAACTCTGACAGTGAGGTAGGGGGTATGTATGGAGAGGCTAGATCTCAGCTATGGAGAAGTTGTAAATACACCAGGATGTACGAGTTCAGGCCCTTCGCGGAGGAAGTAACAGCTCTACGTCTCGGTGCCCGGAGGCGGTCGACTGGATTATGTGTGTATGAATTACAGGGGTGCCAACCCCTGCTACTGAGGAGGGGGGTGGCTTATATAGAGTTCGCCAGACCCCTCCGGTCCTTAGTAATGCAGGGTTAAAATACATTAAGTCTGGGCGTTTACTGGTAACGTCCCTAATAAAGTGCTATGATGACCATAAAGACTACTTAATGGCCGACCGTTTTGCTTGCGGAGTGACTTTAGATCTCCTGTTAGTCGAGTGGTTGGCTTCGTAGTCGAGTGGTAGCTTCCTGGTCGAGTGTCTTGAATCCGTCGAGTGGGATACCTTCAAGTCGATTGAAAGGTGACTTCTTCCAGGGATGTCCTTGGGTAGGGCTCTTAGGACAGGTCCATGCCCCTACCCTAGGTACATAGCTTCATCACCCCCCCTCCTTCTCTCTCTCTCTCTCCCTTCCCACCTCGCGAATCCTATTCCAACTAGGATTGGGGGGGGAAGTCCTACTCCCGGAGGGAGTAGGACTCCTCCTGGCGCGCCCTATGATGGCCGGCCGGCCTCCCCCTCTTGAACCTTTATATACAAAGGCAGGGGCACCCCTAGAGACACAAGTTGATCCACGTGATCATATTCTTAGCCGTGTGCGGTGCCGCCTTCCACCATAGTCCTCGATAATATTGTAGCGGTGCTTAGGCGAAGCCCTGCGACAGTAGTACATCAAGATCGTCACCACGCCGTCGTGCTGACGAAACTCTTCCCCGACACTTTGCTGGATCGGAGTCCGGGGATCGTCATCGAGCTGAACGTGTGCTAGAACTCGGAGGTGCCGTAGTTTCGGTGCTTGATCGGTCGGGCCGTGGAGACGTACGACTACATCAACCAAACGCTCCCGTTGTCGATCTACAAGGGTACGTAGATCACACTCTCCCCTCTCGTTGCTATGCATCACCATGATCTTGCGTGTGCGTAGGAAATTTTTTGAAATTACTACGTTCCCCAACAGTGGCATCCGAGCCTAGGTTTTATGTGTTGATGTTATATGCACGAGTAGAACACAAGTGAGTTGTGGGCGATATAAGTCATACTGCTTACCAGCATGTCATACTTTGGTTCGGCGGTATTGTTGGATGAAGCGGCCCGGACCGACATTACGCGTACGCTTACGCGAGACCGGTTCTCCTGACGTGCTTTGCACATAGGTGGCTTGCGGGTGACAGTTTCTCCAACTTTAGTTGAACCGAGTGTGGCTACGCCCGGTCCTTGCGAAGGTTAAAACAACACCAACTTGACAAACTATCGTTGTGGTTTTGATGCGTAGGTAAGATTGGTTCTTGCTTAAGCCCGTAGCAGCCACGTAAAACTTGCAACAACAAAGTAGAGGACGTCTAACTTGTTTTTGCAGGGCATGTTGTGATGTGATATGGTCAAGACATGATGCTAAATTTTATTGTATGAGATGATCATGTTTTGTAACCGAGTTATCGGCAACTGGCAGGAGCCATATGGTTGTCGCTTTATTGTATGCAATGCAATCGCGCTGTAATGCTTTACTTTGTCACTAAGCGGTAGCGATAGTCGTGGAAGCATAAGATTGACGAGACGACAACGATGCTACGATGGAGATCAAGGTGTCGCGCCGGTGACGATGGTGATCATGATGGTGCTTCGGAGATGGAGATCACAAGCACAAGATGATGATGGCCATATCATATCACTTATATTGATTGCATGTGATGTTTATCTTTTATGCATCTTATCTTGCTTTGATTGACGGTAGCATTATAAGATGATCTCTCACTAAATAATCAAGATAAAAGTGTTCTCCCTGAGTATGCACGGTTGCCAAAGTTCGTCGTGCCCAGACACCACGTGATGATCGGGTGTGATAAGCTCTACGTCCATCTACAACGGGTACAAGCCAATTTTGCACACGCAGAATACTCAGGTTAAACTTGACGAGCCTAGCATATGCAGATATGGCCTCGGAACACTGAGATTGAAAGATCGAGCGTGAATCATATAGTAGATATGATCAACATAGCGATGTTCACCATTGAAAACTACTCCATTTCATGTGATGATCGGTTATGGTTTAGTTGATTTGGATCACGTAATCACTTAGAGGATTAGAGGGATGTCTATCTAAGTGGGAGTTCTTTAAATAATTTGATTAATTGAACTTAAATTTATCACGAGCTTAGTACCTGATAGTATCTTGCTTATGTATGTTTGATTGTAGATAGATGGCCCGTGCTGTTGTTCCGTTGAATTTTAATGCGTTCCTTGAGAAAGCAAAGTTGAATGATGATGGTAGCAATTACACAGACTGGGTCCGTAACTTGAGGATTATCCTCATTGCTGCACAGAAGAATTACGTCCTGGAAGCACCGCTGGGTGCCAGGCCTGCTGCTGGAGCAACACCAGATGTTATGAACGTCTGGCAAAGCAAAGCTGATGACTACTCAATAGTTCAGTGTGCCATGCTTTACGGCTTAGAATCGGGACTTCAACGACGTTTTGAATGTCATGGAGCATATGAGATGTTCCAGGAGTTGAAGTTAATATTTCAAGCAAATGCCCGGATTGAGAGATATGAAGTCTCCAATAAGTTCTATAGCTGCAAGATGGAGGAGAACAGTTCTGTCAGTGAGCATATACTCAAAATGTCTGGGTATAATAATCACTTGATTCAGATGGGAGTTAATCTTCCAGATGATTGCGTCATTGACAGAATTCTCCAATCACTGCCACCAAGCTACAAGAGCTTTGTGATGAACTATAATATGCAAGGGATGAATAAGACTATTCCCGAGCTCTTCGCAATGCTGAAAGCTGCGGAGGTAGAAATCAAAAAGGAGCATCAAGTGTTGATGGTTAACAAGACCACTAGTTTCAAGAAAAAGGGCAAAAGGAAGAAGAAGGGGAACTTCAAGAAGAATAGCAAGCAAGTTGCTGCTCAAGAGAAGAAACCCAAGTCTGGACCTAAGCCTGAAACTGAGTGCTTCTACTGCAAGCAGACTGGTCACTGGAAGCGGAACTGCCCCAAGTATTTGGCGGATAAGAAGGATGGCAAGGTGAACAAAGGTATATGTGATATACATGTTATTGATGTGTACCTTACTAGAGCTCGCAGTAGCACCTGGGTATTTGATACTAGTTCTGTTGCTAATATTTGCAACTCGAAACAGGGACTACGGATTAAGCGAACACTGGCAAAGGACAAGGTGATGATGCACGTAGGAAATGGTTCCAAAGTCGATGTGATCGCGGTCGGCACGCTACCTCTACATCTACCTTCGGGATTAGTATTAGACCTAAATAATTGTTATTTGGTGCCAGCGTTGAGCATGACCATTATATCTGGATCTTGTTTAATGCGAGACGGTTATTCATTTAAATCAGAGAATAATGGTTGTTCTATTTATATGAGTAATATCTTTTATGGTCATGCACCTTTGAAAGTGGTCTATTTTTGATGAATCTCGATAGTAGTAACACACATATTCATAATGTTGAAGCCAAAAGATGCAGAGTTGATAATGATAGTGCAACTTATTTGTGGCACTACCGTTTAGGTCATATCGGTATAAAACGCATGAAGAAACTCCATACTGATGGACTTTTGGAACCACTTGATTATGAATCACTTGGTACTTGCGAACCGTGCCTCATGGGCAAGATGACTAAAACACCGTTCTCCCGTACTATGGAGAGAGCAACAGATTTGTTGGAAATCATACATACAGATGTATGTGGTCCGATGAATATTGAGGCTCGTGGCGGATATCGTTATTTTCTCACCTTCACAGATGACTTAAGCAGATATGGGTATATCTACTTAATGAAACACAAGTCTGAAACATTTGAAAAGTTCAAAGAATTTCAAAGTGAAGTTGAAAATCATCGTAACAAGAAAATAAAGTTTCTACGATCTGATCATGGAGGAGAATATTTGAGTTACGAGTTTGGTGTACATTTGAAACAATGCGGAATAGTTTCGCAACTCACGCCACCCGGAACACCACAGCGTAATGGTGTGTCCGAACATCGTAATCGTACTTTACTAGATATGGTGCGATCTATGATGTCTCTTACTGATTTACCGCTATCGTTTTGGGGTTATGCTTTAGAGACGGCCGCATTCACGTTAAATAGGACACCATCAAAATCCGTTGAGACGACGCCTTATGAACTATGGTTTGGCAAGAAACCAAAGTTGTCGTTTCTTAAAGTTTGGGGCTACGATGCTTATGTGAAAAAGCTTCAACCTGATAAGCTCGAACCCAAATCGGAGAAATGTGTCTTCATAGGATACCCAAAGGAGACTGTTGGGTACACCTTCTATCACAGATCCGAAGGCAAGACATTCGTTGCTAAGAATGGATCCTTTCTAGAGAAGGAGTTTCTCTCAAAAGAAGTGACTGGGAGGAAAGTAGAACTTGACGAGGTAACTGTACCTACTCCCTTATTGGAAAGTAGTACATCACATAAACCTGTTTCTGCGACACCTACACCAATTAGTGAGGAAGCTAATGATAATGATCATGAAACTTCAAAACAAGATACTACTGAACCTCGTAGATCAACCAGAGTAAGATCCGCGCCAGAGTGGTACGGTAATCCTGTTCTGGAAATCATGCTACTAGATCATGATGAACCTACGAACTATGAAGAAGCAAAATGGCTTGAAGCCATGAAATCTGAGATGGGATCCATGTATGAGAACAAAGTATGGACTTTGGTTGACTTGCCCGTTCATCGGCAAGCAATTGAGAATAAATGGATCTTCAAGAAGAAGACTGACGCTGACGGTAATATTACTGTCTACAAAGCTCGACTTGTCGCAAAAGGTTTTCGACAAGTTCAAGGGGTTGACTACGATGAGACCTTCTCACCCGTAGCGATGCTTAAGTCTGTCCGAATCATGTTAGCAATTGCCGCATTTTATGATTATGAAATTTGGCAGATGGATGTCAAAACTGCATTCCTGAATGGATTTCTGGAAGAAGAGTTGTATATGATGCAACCGGAAGGTTTTGTCGATCCAAAGGGAGCTAACAAAGTGTGCAAGCTCCAGCGATCCATTTATGGACTGGTGCAAGCCTCTCGGAGTTGGAATAAACACTTTGATAGTGTGATCAAAGCATTTGGTTTTATACACACTTTCGGAGAAGCCTGTATTTACAAGAAAGTGAGTGGGAGCTCTGTAGCATTTCTGATATTATATGTGGATGGCATATTACTGATTGGAAATGATATAGAATTTCTGGATAGCATAAAGGGATACTTGAATAAGAGTTTTTCAATGAAAGACATCGGTGAAGCTGCTTACATATTAGGCATAAAAATCTATAGAGATAGATCAAGACGCTTAATTGGACTTTCACAAAGCACATACCCTGACAAGATTTTGAAGAAGTTCAAAATGGATCAAGCAAAGAAAGGGTTCTTGCCTGTATTACAAGGTGTGAAGTTGAGTCAGACTCAATGCCCGACCACTGCAGAAGATAGAGAGAAAATGAAAGATGTTCCCTATGCTTCAGCCATAGGCTCTATCATGTATGCAATGCTGTGTACCAGACCTGATGTGTGCCTTGCTATAAGTCTAGCAGGGAGGTACCAAAGTAATCCAGGAGTGGATCACTGGACAGCGGTCAAGAACATCCTGAAGTACCTGAAAAGGACTAAGGATATGTTTCACGTATATGGAGGTGACAAAGAGCTCATCGTAAACGGTTACGTTGATGCAAGCTTTGACACTGATCCGAACGATTCTAAATCGCAAACCGGATACGTGTTTACATTAAACGGTTGAGCTGTCAGTTGGTGCAGTTCTAAACAAAGCGTCATGGCGGGATCTACATGTGAAGCAGAATACATAGCTGCTTCGGAAGCAGCAAACGAAGGAGTCTGGATGAAGGAGTTCATATCCGATCTAGGTGTCATGCCTAGTGCATCGGGTCCAATGAAAATCTTTTGTGATAATACTGGTGCAATTGCCTTGGGAAGGAATCCAGATTTCACAAAAGAACCAAGCACATCAAAAGACGCTTCAATTCCATCCGGGATCTAGTCCAGGTGGGAGACATAGAGATTTGCAAGATACATACGGAGCTGAATGTAGCAGACCCGTTGACTAAGCCTCTTCCACGAGCAAAACATGATCAGCACCAAAGCTCCATGGGTGTTAGAATCATTACTGTGCAATCTAGATTATTGACTCTAGTGCAAGTGGGAGACTAAAGGAAATATGCCCTAGAGGCAATAAAAAGTTATTATTTGTTTCCTTATATCAAGATAAAAGTTTATTATTCATGCTAGAATTGTATTAACCGGAAACATAATACATGTGTGAATACATAGACAAACAGAGTGTCACTAGTATGCCTCTACTTGACTAGCTCGTTAATCAAAGATGGTTATGTTTCCTAACCATGGACAAAGAGTTGTCATTTGATTAACGGGATCACATCATTAGTTGAATGATCTGATTGACATGACCCATTCCATTAGCTTAGCACCCGATCGTTTAATATGTTGCTATTGCTTTCTTCATGACTTATACATGTTCCTATGACTATGAGATTATGTAACTCCCATGTGCCGGAGGAACACTTTGTGTGCTACCAAACGTCACAACGTAACTGGGTGATTATAAAGGTGCTCTACAGGTGTCTCCAAAGGTACATGTTGGGTTGACGTATTTCGAGATTAGGATTTGTCACTCCGATCATCGCAGAGGTTTCTCTGGGCCCTCTCGGTAATGCACATCACTTAAGACTTGCAAGCATTGCAACTAATGAGTTAGTTGCGGGATGATGTATTACGGAACGAGTAAAGAGACTTGCCGGTAACGAGATCGAACTAGGTATTGGATACCGATGATCGAATCTCGGGCAAGTAACATACCGATGACAAAGGGAACAACGTATGTTGTTATGCGGTCTGACCGATAAAAGATCTTCGTAGAATATGTAGGAACCAATATGGGCATCCAGGTCCCACTATTGGTTATTGACCGGAGACATGTCTCGGTCATGTCTACATTGTTCTCGAACCCGTAGGGTCCGCACGCTTAAGGTTACGATGACAATTATATTATGAGTTTATGCATTTTGATGTACCGAAGTTTGTTCGGAGTCCCGAATGTGATCACGGACATGACGAGGAGTCTCGAAATGGTCGAGACATAAATATTGATATATTGGAAGCCTATATTTGGATATAGGAAGTGTTCCGGGTGAAATCGGGATTTTACCGGAGTACCGGGAGGTTACCGGAACCCCCCGGGAGGTACATGGGCCTTAATGGGCCTTAGTGGAAGAAGAGGAGAGGCGGCCAGGGCTGGGCCGCGCGCCCCTCCTCCCTAGTCCGAATAGGACAAGGAGAGAGGGGGCCGGCGCCCCCCTCCTTCTCTCTCTCTCCGTTCCCACCTCGCGAATCCTATTCCAACTAGGATTGGGGGGGAAGTCCTACTCCTGGAGGGAGTAGGACTCCTCCTGGCGCACCCTATGATGGTCGGCTGGCCTCCCCTCTTGAACCTTTATATACGGAGGCAGGGGCACCCCTAGAGACACAAGTTGATCCACGTGATCATATTCTTAGCCATGTGCGGTGCCCCCTTCCACCATAGTCCTCGATAATATTGTAGCGGTGCTTAGGCGAAGCCCTGCGACAGTAGTACATCAAGATCGTCACCACGCCGTCATGCTGACAGAACTCTTCCCCGACACTTTGCTGGATCGGAGTCCGGGATCGTCATCGAGCTGAACGTGTGCTAGAACTCGGAGGTGTCGTAGTTTCGGTGCTTGATCGGTCGGGCCGTGGAGACGTATGACTACATCAACCAAACGCTTCCGTTGTCGATCTACAAGGGTACGTAGATCACACTCTCCCCTCTCGTTGCTATGCATCACCATGATCTTGCGTGTGCGCAGGAATTTTTTTGAAATTACTACGTTCCCCAACAATCATGATGAAACTTTTTCTTATAAGCATCGCAACCCCAAACTTTAAGAAATGACAACTTTGGTTTCTTGCCAAACCATAGTTCATATTGTGTCGTCTCAACGGACTTAGATGGTGCCCCTTTTTAATGTGAATGCAGCTGTCTCTAATGCATGATTCCAAAACGATATTGGTAAATCGGTAAGAAACATCATAGATTGTACTATATCCAATAAAGTACGGTTATGACGTTCGGACACACCATTATGCTGTGGTGTTCCAGGTGGCATGAGTTTGTGAAACTATTCCACATTGTTTTAATTGAAGGCCAAACTCGTAACTCAAATATTCTCTTCCATGATCAGATCGTAGAAACTTTATTTTCTTGTTACGATGATTTTCCACTTTACTCTGAAATTCTTTGAACTTTTCAAATGTTTCAGACTTATGTTTCATCAAGTAGATATACGCATATCTGCTCAAATCATCTATGAAGTTCTGAAAATAATGATACTTGCCGCGAGCCTTAATACTCATCGGACCGCATACATCAGTATGTATAATTTCCAATAAGTTTGTTGATCGCTCCATTGTTTCGGAGAACGGAGTCTTAGTCATCTTGCCCATGAGGCATGGTTCGCAAGCATCAAGTGATTCACAATCAAGTGATTCCAAAATTCCATCAACATGGAGTTTCTTCATGCGCTTTACACCAATATGACCTAAACGGCAGTGCCACAAATAAGTTGCACTATCATTATTAACTTTGCATCTTTTGGCTTCAATATTATGAATATGTGTATCACTACGATCGAGATCCAACAAACCATTTCATTGGTGTGTATAACCATAGAAGGTTTTATTCATGTAAACAGAACAACAATTGTTCTCTAACTTAAATGAATAACCGTATTGCAATGAACATGATCAAATCATATTCATGCTCAACGCAAACACCAAATAACACTTATTTAGGTTCAACACTAATCTCGAAAGTATAGGGAGTGTGCGATGATGATCATATCAATCTTGGAACTATTTCCAACACACATCGTTACTTCACCCTTAACTAGTTTCTGTTCATTCCGCAACTCCCGTTTCGAGTTACTATTCTTAGCAACTGAACTAGTATCAAATACTGAGGGGTTGCTATAAACACTAGTAAAGTACACATCAATAATCATGTATATCAAATATACTTATGTTCACTTTGCCATCCTTCTTATCCGCCAATCACTTGGGGTAGTTCCGCTTCCAGTGACCAGTCCCTTTGCAGTAGAAGCACTCAGTCTCAGCTTAGGTCCAGACTTGGGCTTCTTCACTTGAGCAGCAACTTGCTTGCTGTTCTTCTTGAAATTCCCCCTTTTCCCTTTACCCTTTTCTTGAAACTAGTGATCTTGTCAACCATCAACACTTGATGCTCTTTCTTGATTTCTACCTTCATTGATTCCATCATCATGAAAAGCTCGGGAGTCGTTTTCGTCATCCCTTGCATACTATAGTTCATCACAAAGTTCTACTAACTTGGTGATGGTGACTAGAGAATTCTGTCAATCACTATCTTATCTGGAAGATTAACTCCCACTTGATTCAAGCGATTGTAGTACCCAGACAATCTGAGCACATGCTCACTGCTTGAGAGATTCTCCTCCATCTTGTAGCTATAGAACTTGTTGGAGACTTTATATCTCTCAACTCGGGTATTTGCTTGAAATATTAACTTCAACTGCTGGAACATCTCATATGGTCCATGACGTTCAAAACATATTTGAAGTCCCGATTCTAAGCCGTTAAGCATGGTGCACTAAACTTTAAAGTAGTCATCACATTGAGCTAGCCAAACGTTCATAACGTCTGCATCTGCTCCTGCAATAGGTCTGTCACCTAGCGGTGCATCAAGGACATAATTCTTCTGTGCAGCAATGAGGATAAACCTCAGATCACGGATCCAATCCGCATCATTGCTACTAACATCTTTCAACACAATTTTCTCTAGGAACATATCAAAATAAACATAGGGAAGCAACAACGCGAGCTATTGATCTACAACATAGATATGCTAATACTACCAGGACTAAGTTCATGATAAATTTAAGTTCGATTAATCATATTACTTAAGAACTCCCACTTAGATAGACATCCCTCTAATCCTCTAAGTGACCACGTGATCCAAATCAACTAAACCATAACCGATCATCACGTGAAATGGAGTAGCTTTCAATGGTGAACATCACTATGTTGATCATATCTACTATATGATTCACGCTCGACCTTTCGGTCTCCGTGTTCCGAGGCCATATCTGTTATATGCTAGGCTCGTCAAGTTAAACCTGAGTATTCCGCGTGTGCAACTGTTTTGCACCCGTTGTATTTGAACGTAGAGCCTATCACACCCGATCATCACGTGGTGTCTCAGCACGAAGAACTTTCGCAATGGTGCATACTCAGGGAGAACACTTTTACTATGACAATTTAGTGAGAGATCATCTTATAAAGCTACCGTCGAACCGAGCAAAATAAGATGTATAAAAGATAAACATCACATGCAATCAAAATATGTGACATGATATGGCCATGATCATCTTGTGCCTTTGATCTCCATCTCCAAAGTACCTTCATGATCTCTATCGTCACCGGCATGACACCATGATCTCCATCATCTTGATCTATATCAATGTGTCATCACGTGGACGTCTCGCCAACTATTGCTTTTGCAACTATTGCTATCGCATAGCGATAAAGTAAATCAATTATTGGCGATTGCATCTTTATGCAATAAAGAGACAACCATAAGGCTTCTGCCAGTTGCCGATAACTTCAACAAAACATGATCATCTTATACAACAACTTATATCTCATCACGTCTTGACCATATCACATCACAGCATGCCCTGCAAAAACAAGTTAGACGTCCTCTACTTTGTTGTTGCAAGTTTTACGTGGCTTCTACTGGGCTTAGCAAGAACCGTTCTTACCTACGCATCAAAACCACAACGATTGTTTGTCAAGTTGGTGCTGTTTTAACCTTCGCAAGGACCGGGCGTAGCCACACTCGGTTCAACTAAAGTTGGAGAAACTGACACCCGCCAGCCACCTGTGTGCAAAGCACGTCGGTAGAACCAGTCTCGCGTAAGTGTACGCGTAATGTCGGTCCGGGCCGCTTCATCCAACAATACTGCCGAACCAAAGTATTACATGCTGGTAAGCAGTATGACTTATATCGCCCACAACTCACTTGTGTTCTACTCGTGCATATAACATCAAACCATAAAACCTAGGCTCGGATGCCACTGTTGGGGAACGTAGTAATTTCAAAAAAATTCCTACGCACACGCAAGATCATGGTGATGCATAGCAACGAGAGGGGAGAGTGTTGTCTACGTACCCTCGTAGACCGAAACGGAAGCGTTGACGCAACATAGAGGAAGTAGTTGTACGTCTTCCCGGTCCAACCGATCCAAGCACCGTTACTATGGCACCTCCGAGTTCTTGGCACATGTTCAGCTCGATGATGCTCCCCGGGCTCCGATCCAGCAAAGCTTCAGGGAGAAGTTCCGTCAGCACGACAGCGTGGTGACGATCTTGATGTTCAACCGTCGCAGGGCTTCGCCTAAGCACTGCTACAATATGACCGAGGTGGAATATGGTGGAGGGGGGCACCGCACACGGCTAAGGAACAATCACGAAGATCAACTTGTGTGTTCTAGGGTGCCCCCTTGCCCCCGTATATAAAGGAGTGGAGGAGGGGAGGGACGGCCCTCTCTATGGCACGCCCTAGGGGAGTCCTACTCCCACCGGGAGTAGGATTCCCCCTTTCCTAGTCCAACTAGGAGTCCTTCCAAGTATTAGGAGTAGGAGACAAGGAAGGGGAAGGGAGAAGGGAAGGAAGGAGGGGGCGCAGCCCCTCCCCCTAGTCCAATTCGGACTAGGCCTTGGGGGGGCACGCGGCCTGCCCTAGGCAGCCCCTCTCTCTTTCCCGTATGGCCCAATAAGGCCCAATACTTCTCCCGGCGAATCTGTAACTCTCCGGTACTCCGAAAAATACCCGAATCACTCGGAACCTTTCCGAAGTCCGAATATAGTCGTCCAATATATTGATCTTTACGTCTCGACCATTTCGAGACTCCTCGTCATGTCCCCGATCTCATCCGGGACTCCAAACTCCTTCGGTACATCAAAACTCATAAACTCATAATATAACTATCATCGAAACCTTAAGCGTGCGGACCCTACGGGTTCGAGAACTATGTAGACATGACCGAGACACCTCTCTTGTCAATAACCAATAGCGGGACCTGGATGCCCATATTGGCTCCTACATACTCTACGAAGATCTTTATCGGTCAGACCGCATAACAACATACATTGTACCCTTTGTCATCGGTATGTTACTTGCCCGAGATTCGATCATCGGTATCTCAATACCTAGTTCAATCTCGTTACCGGCAAGTCTCTTTACTCGTTCCGTAATACATCATCCCGCAACTAACTCATTAGTTGCAATGCTTGCAAGGCTTATAGTGATGTGCATTACCGAGTGGGCCCAGAGATACCTCTCCGACAATCGGAGTGACAAATCCTAATCTTGAAATACGCCAACCCAACAAGTACCTTTGGAGACACCTGTAGAGCACCTTTATAATCACCCAGTTACGTTGTGACGTTTGGTGGCACACAAAGTGTTCCTTCGGTAAATGGGAGTTGCATAATCTCATAGTCATAGGAACATGTATAAGTCATGAAGAAAGCAATAGCAACAAACTAAACGATCAAGTGTTAAGCTAACGGAATGGGTCATGTCAATCACATCATTCTCCTAATGATGTGATCCCGTTAATCAAATGACAACTCATGTCTATGGCTAGGAAACTTAACCATCTTTGATCAACGAGCTAGTCAAGTAGAGGCATACTAGTGACACTCTGTTTGTCTATGTATTCACACATGTATTATGTTTCCGGTTAATACAATTCTAGCATGAATAATAAACATTTATCATGAAATAAGGAAATAAATAATAACTTTATTATTGCCTCTAGGGCATATTTCCTTCAGTTCCTTGAGCTTGCTGAAAATGACGGCCCTCGAAAATATGTCACCTTTGGTGATAATTCAAAGGGTAAAGTGGTTGGCCTTGGTTAGGTGGCCATCTCACATGATAGTTCCATTCAAAATGTCATGCTCGTTGAATCTCTCGGCTAGAACTTACTTTCAGTATCTAGACTTGCTGATTTCGGTTTGAATGTCCTATTTACTAAGGTAGATTGCCAAGTGTTTCGTCGAGACAATCATAAAATGGTCTTTACCGGTATACGTAGAGGTGATCTTTACATTGTTGATTTCTCTAAAAAGGCACAACCTAAAACTTGCTTTATTGCTAAATCCTCAAAAGGTTGGTTGTGGCATAGACGACTAGGTCACGTTGGCATGAGAAACCTTGACAAGCTTATTAAAGGAAATCATATCCTTGGAGTTAACGATGTCATATTTGATAAGGATAGACTTTGCAGTGCTTGTCAAGCAGGTAAACAGGTTGGAGGAAGGCATCCCGTGAAGAACATCATGACCACAAGGAGGCCACTCGAGCTACTTCATATGGATCTTTTTGGTCCCAACGCCTACAAGAGTCTCGGTGGAAATTCTTTTGGTCTAGTTATAGTTGATGATTTTTCAAGATTTACGTGGGTGTTCTTTCTTGATGACAAGTCGCAGGTCCAGAAGATCTTCAAAAACTTCGCTAGGAAGGCCCAAAATCAGTTTGACGTGAAGATCAAGAAGGTTCGGAGTGACAACAGAACGGAGTTCAAGAACGCAAATGTGGACACCTTTCTTGACGAAGAAGGGATTTCACACGAGTTCTCAGCTACGTACACACCTCAACAAAATGGAGTTGTTGAGAGGAAGAACCGGACGCTCATCGAAATGGCGAGACCGATGCTTGATGAGTACAAGACGCCGAAGCACTTTTGGGAAGAAGCGGTTGAGACAGCTTGTCATGCAACAAATCGCTTGTACCTTCACAAGCTACTCGGCAAGACGGCATACGAGCTCCTCACCGGTAACAAACCCCAAGTTGGATACTTTCGAGTATTTGGCTCAAAGTGCTACATTCTTGACAAGCATCGTCGTTCAAAGTTTGCTCCTAAATCTCATGAAGGTTTTCTACTTGGTTATGGCTCAAACTCTCACACTTACCGTGTCTACAACAATTTCACCCGAAAGGTTGAAGAGACGGTAGATGTGAAGTTTGATGAATCTAATGGCTCGCAAGTAGAGCAATTGCCAATCGATGTAGGAGACAAAGACCCTTCAGAAGCAATCCAAGACTTGTCTATTGGCAAAATTCGTCCAACGGAGGTGAAGGAGAGTACCTCGTCCGTCCAAGTGGAAGCTTCTGCTTCACGACAAGGTGAACCAAGAATTGATACGGAAGCATCCACAAGTGGGACACACCAAGATGAAGAAGACGAGGAAATGCATCAAGACGAACATCAACAACCTCCTTCTCCACCACGACAAGAGAACGACAACGTCAACAATGAAGAAGGCCAAGAAGAAGAACAAGATGAAGAAGATGTTCAACGAAGACCCAAGCAAAAGCTCTCACGAGTTCGAGCAAGAATTGCCAAAGATCATCCCGTCAAGCAAATCTACAATGATATACAAACCAGGAGAATCACTCGCTCAAAAACTCGTTTAGCTAACTTTTGTGAAAACTATTCATTCATCTCTAGCATTGAACCTATGAAGGTTGAAGAAGCATTGGAAGATCCAGATTGGATAAACGCTATGCATGAAGAGCTACACAACTTTGAGAGAAACCAAGTTTGGACATTGGTTGAGAAGCCCGACAACAACCACAACATCATTGGTACCAAATGGGTGTTTCACAACAAGCAAGATGAAGATGGACAAGTGGTTCGCAACAAAGCACGTCTCGTCGCCCAAGGGTACACACAAGTCGAAGGTATGGACTATGGTGAGACATATGCTCCCGTTGCTAGACTTGAGTCCATTCGCATCTTACTTGCCTATGCTAATCACCATAATATCACCTTGTACCAAATGGACATTAAAAGTGCTTTTCTAAATGGTGAAATAGAGGAGGAAGTTTATGTCAAACAACCTCCCGGCTTTATCAATCCTAAGAAACCAAATCATGTTTACAAACTTCACAAAGCTCTTTATGGTCTTAAACAAGCTCCTAGAGCATGGTATAAATGCTTGACCAAGTTCCTTATTGCAAGTGGTTTTGAAATTGGTAAAATTGATTCCACTCTTTTTACTAAAAGGGTTAATGGAGAACTATTTGTATGCCAAATTTATGTTGATGATATCATATTTGGTTCAACTAACCCTCTCTTTAGTGAAAAGTTTGGAAAGCTAATGTTAGAGAAGTTTGAGATGTCTATGATGAGTGAACTCAAATTCTTTCTCGGTTTGCAAATCAAGCAAACTAAGGAAGGTACATTTTTCTCTCAAACGAAGTACACCAAGGACTTATTCAAGAAGTTCAATATGCAAGAATGCAAAGGTATGCCTACACCCATGCCTACTAGTGGACATCTTGATTTGACCAAAGATGGTGAACCAGTTGATCAAAAGGTTTATCGCTCTATGATTGGTTCTTTGTTATACCTATGTGCTTCACGTCCCGACATTATGCTAAGTGTGTGCATGTGTGCACGTTATCAAGCTGCTCCTAAAGAATGTCATCTTAAGGCCGTGAAAAGGATAGTGAGATACTTAATTCATACACCAAACTTTGGCATTTGGTATCCTAAGAGGTCTTCTTTTGATCTTGTTGGCTATTCTGACTCGGATTATGCCGGAGACAAGGTTGATAGAAAGTCCACTTCGGGTACTTGTCAATTTCTTGGTAGATCTCTTGTGTCTTGGTCTTCCAAGAAACAAAACTCGGTATCCTTATCCACCGTCGAAGCGGAATACATTGCCGCTGGTTCATGTTGTGCTCAATTACTTTGGATGACCCAAACTCTTAAAGATTATGGGATCTATGTGAAACATGTTCCACTGCTTTGTGACAATGAAAGTGCTATCAAAATTGGTCATAATCCTGTACGACATTCTCGAACTAAGCATATTGAAGTTCGTCATCATTTCATTCGAGACCATGTTGCTAAGGGTGACATTGATCTTAAGCATGTTCGCACCGATAAGCAATTAGCGAATATATTTACTAAACCTCTTGATGAGAAAGTATTTTGCAGGTTGAGAGGTGAATTGAACATTATTGATGCTTCGAACTTGGAGTAGGAACTCCATTGGATACATGCAAGACATGAGCTTATGACTAATCCATGATATATCTCTTATGATGACTATCTTATGTCTTGGATATATTTGTACCTTGCATGTTGTCTCACCCATGTAGGTGCTTGGTTGAATCTAATTCCATGAGATTGCGACTCACTCACATCTTGAGCAATCTCTACATCACCAAGTCTCTACACAATGGTGGTTGAAGACAAGGAAGCACAAAACCATTCAAACATATCCTTTGACAAATTCTATGTTGAGCTTCATGATTGTCATTTTTGGATACACAAGTGCTCTTCCTTGCAAGAACTAACCCATGTAGGTAGATGAACTCAAACTCCAAGTGGTGCTCCCAACTCTTGATGAGCTACATCAACCTTGAGCACCCACACAAGTTCAACTACATGAGCAAGAACCGCACCACCACCCAAGGTATGTTTTCCATCTTAGAGAAGCTTTACTCCAAGACATGAGTCAAAGCAACTCAACAAGATGTGAATACATCAAGATGCTTAAACGAAAAATGGTAACCCCATTTTGAGCTTAAACGATGAGTATGACCTATGATCAAGTGTTCTCACTTGACTCCTAAGTCAATATACTCTAACATAGGTGACTATGTCACCGCCCAACTCTAGATGAAGTTCTCTTGTGTTCTTTTCTGTGTTATTGCATTTGTCTCATGCATATTTATTTTCTTTCTCTTTTAAAAAAAACTTCATCTAGATCTTTCAGTTTCTTCTCTTTTCTATTTGTTTTTGTTCTGCATTTTCTGCATTCAATTCCTTGCAAATCCTTCAGATAATTCATTGCAAATCTTTGTGAGATCCTACATGTTTAGTGAGCTGAGGTAATAAGTGTTTTTCTCTGTGTTGAACTCGGTTTCACCGACTTGTAGTTTTCGGTCCAACCGAATCTTTTCGGCCCCACCAAAACATGCCACTCGGTGCCACCGACTTCACAACAGGAAAAACAGTTTGCCACTTGTTCTATATTTCTTCTGATCCAGCTCTACTCAATGAATCTTGTCCTCTACAAGCATCACAGTTTTCTCCATTGCTTTGTGCTGAGTCTCAAGGACCAAACCTATACGACGGATTCCAGAAAGCCCTTCTTGGAAATTGATGTCGAAGGGGGAGAGAGAGATCACATCAAAGCTTATCACCTACAAGGGAGAAAGTATTAAGGGGGAGAAAGAGATTTCCAGGGGGAGAGAATACTCAAGGATCCCAGATGCTTGATGTTCAAAAGGAGAGATGTCACATGTCTTTTTAGGGGGAAAGACATGTTCATATGTGCTTATTTGCATTAAGTTCTATCCATTTGTATCTTTCAGCTCTGATTTTCTGTTCCCTATCTTCTCCCAATATCCCATGTAAGATTCAGGGGGAGCAAGACACCTAAGGGAAAGAAATCAGTCAAATTCATTGCATATCTTTACTCTTGGGGACATGTTGAATCCATTGTGGTACCTTGTACTCACTCTCTACATGTCATCCCAGTCTTGGTACTCTTGTGGCTTCTTTGGTTTGCTCTGGCTAGTGGAGGTACCTGTGTTATCTAACCTTGTTTGTGCAGGTTCATTCCATCCTAAGCCAGCTAAAGACTACAAGGTAAGTGTATGCATCAAAATCATGAGTATGAGGAATTCTTGCTTATGTACATACTGTTTGCAAGAAGGACTCATGAGCATGAAGGTATTTTCCTTGATAATCTTTTGCTCTGATGCATATGGCCAATATACATGTAACACATTGCCTACTCTGTCATGGTTATGCTCTCACATGCCTCTATATTTCACATTTACATGAGTGCATACATGTAGGGGGAGCCTATGCTTGTTACATGTCCTTCCAAAGCTTTACTTGCTGTTCTTTATATCTTTATCTAAAGCTTTAATGTATGTTGCCATCAATTACCAAAAAGGGGGAGATTGAAAGCACAAGTGCTCCCTAGGTGGTTTTGGTAATTAATGACAACATATCTCTTGTTGGACTAACGTTTCTATCTAGTATGTTTCAGATAAGTTCAACAATGGAGTGGCATGGACTAAAGGTTGTGAGAAATTTTCCAAGATGCTAAGGACAAAGGATTGGCTAAAGCTTAAAGCTCAAGACTCTTCATTTTACATTTTAGTGATCCAAGATCACATTGAGTCCATAGGAAAAGCCAATACTATCAAGGAGGGATGAGGTGTTGCTTAATGAGCCTCTTGCTTCAAGTGCTTAATGATATGCTCCAAAATCCTTAGCTACTTTCCCACTTCCACATATGACCTAAACCTAAGCCAAAATCGGACCTACCGATTATTTCTATCCGGCGCCACCGAGTTTCACTTGTCATAGCCATTGCCAAACCCTAGCAAATCGGTTCTACCGATAGGGATCTCGGTCTCACCGAGATGGGATTGTAATCTCACTGTGTATGTCCATTGCCAAAATCGGTCTCACCAATCTTGTACAATCGGTACTACCGAGGTTACAATGCAAACTCACTATGTATGCTCATTACCAAAATCGGTCTCACCGAGTTTGTGTAATCGGTCCCACCGAGTTTGCCTGACCAACCCTCTGGTTAGCTTATTACCAAATCGGTCTCACCAAGTTTCTGTAATAGGTCTCACCGAGATTACGTTATGCCCTAACCCTAACCATATCGGTCCTACCGGGTTGCATGTCAGTCCCACCGAAAATCTCTAACGGTCACTAGGTTTACTATTTCGGTCCGACCGAGTTTGTTGATTCGGTCCCACCGAGATTGGTAAATTGTGTGTAACGGTTGGATTTTGTGTGGAGGCTATATATACCCCTCCACCTCCTCTTCACTCGTGGAGAGAGCCATCAGAACACATCTACACTTCCAGCTCATATGTTCTGAGAGAGAACCACCTACTCATGTGTTGAGGCCAAGATATTCCATTCCTACCACATGAATCTTGATCTCTAGCCTTCCCCAAGTTGCTTTCCACTCAAATCTTCTTTCCACCAAATCCAAATCCTGTGAGAGAGAGTTGAGTGCTGGGGAGACTATCATTTGAAGCACAAGAGCAAGGAGTTCATCATCAACACACCATTTGTTACTTCTTGGAGAGTGGTGTCTCCTAGATTGGCTAGGTGTCACTTGGAAGCCTCCGACAAGATTGTGGAGTTGAACCAAGGAGTTTGTAAGGGCAAGGAGATCGCCTACTTCGTGAAGATCTACCGCTAGTGAGGCAAGTCCTTCGTGGGCGATGGCCATGGTGGGATAGACAAGGTTGCTTCTTCGTGGACCCTTCGTGGGTGGAGCCCTCCGTGGACTCGCGCAACCGTTACCCTTCGTGGGTTGAAGTCTCCATCAACGTGGATGTAGGATAGCACCACCTATCCGAACCACGGGAAAAACATCCGTGTCTCCAATTGCGTTTGAATTCTCCAAACTCTTCCCTTTACATTCTTGCAAGTTGCATGCTTTACTTTCCGCTGCCTATATACTCTTTGCATGCTTGCTTGATATGTATTGTGAATGTTGAAATTGTGCCTAAACTCCAGTTAAACCGAAAAAGCTTAAAACTGCAACTTTAGCATTAAGTGTCTAATCACCCCCCCTCTAGACACATCTACTTCAAGGTCCTACACTTTCCTTTCACACCTACCGCACACAGCGCGCATGGCCGGGGCGGCGCTTGCGCTCGCGCGGTCAAAGCCGCCTCCCCCGTAGCTCCGGCGGCCCAAATCCTGCGGGGCCCGAGGCGGTGGCCGGAGACACGACCTCGGTGAGCTCCGACGAGTCCTCCGTGCCCAGCGTGCAGTGATGCCTGCTCCGCGTCGCCGTCCGGCCTTCTCCGCTTCGCCCCGCGCCGGCCCTGCTCCGCGTCGCCGTCCGGCCTCCTCCGCTCCGCCCCGCGCCGGCCCTGCTCCGCGTCGCCGTCCGGCCTCCTCCGCTCCACGCCGGCCCTGCTCGCCGCCTCGCGCCTGCCGGTTTCCCGCTCGCTGGCTGGTCGGCTGCCGCCTCGGGCACCCAGACCGCGCTGCCGCCTCAGTTGCCTGGACTGCGCCGGGCCGGCTCCGCCTCGCCTCGAGCTCGCCATTGGCCTTGCTCCGTCCCCCGCCTCGCGCCTGCACCCCGCGCACGCCGGCTCCATGACTCGGCACGAGTCGTAGAACCTCACGTGGATGCGCTCGAAGACCCCCGTCGAGAGCGTCGACGCCGCGAGCCTGTCCGGGAACGCGTTGCGCGGCGTCGCCGTCAGCCGCGGCGCCTCCCCCCCGCGGGCCTTGCGCCTGGCCAGCTCCCTCGCCAGCGCGTCGTAGTGCTCTGCCGGCCCGCCGCGCTCCAGGAAGAGGTCCACGCCGTCGAGCCGCGCGCGGCCGAACGGGCGGCGCACGCCCCTGCGCTTGCCGCCGAGGTAGGAAAACCAGAGGTGGTCGGCGAGGTCGAGCGCGGACCGGTTGGTCGGGAGCGCGTAGTCACGGCCGAAGCCGCCGATGGAGAGGGAGACGGTGATGCTCACGGACTGGCAGTGCCTGATGTCGCCCCCGATGCCGGCGAGCGGGTGGCCGGAGAGGTCGAGGCGGTACTTGCCGTGGCCGTAGACGTTGAGGAAGGACATGATTACCGCCGTGTAGAGGCCGGCGTCGCAGGCTTCCCTGAGAGAGCCCTCGTCCTTGTTCTGGCCCCAGAAGACGGTGAGCTGGCCGGTCTTCCCCGTGGCGGCGGCCGGAACGGAGACGGAGCGCCAGCCGGTTCGGCGGTTCGCGTCGTGGTGATGGCAGGGATACGTGCGTGGGGGGCGAAACGAGTGGATATTTTTTTGATCGCAGGCAAAAAATTTCGCCGGCAGCCCCAAAGGGCGATAAAAATGACTCCTGGAGGGCTCTACGGCTGGAGATGCCCTTAGTCCTTGTGTTGGAGCTACGGGCCCAGTTTTTAGGTATTGGGCTCAAATTTGTTTGTCTGCTGGAGGCGGTTCTGGCGTGCCTCCGCCTCCCCTCCCCTGTTCCCTGTCTCGCGGAGGATTCAAACCCCCTGCGACGGCATCGCCACCGAACGCGAGCACGAGACCGACCAAGAAAGGAGCGAGCGCGAGCACGGGCAGCCGCCGCCCCCTCCAATCCCCCGCCCTCCCGGCGCCGCAAAACCCTCAGTAAACCCTAGCGCCCCATCGCCACAACCGGCGCATCTGCCGCCGCATCCATGGACTTCTACTCCGACGACGACTCGGACCCCGATTTCGACGAGAGCCTCCAGGAGGACCTCGACCTGGTCCGCCGCTCCTGCATCACCGCCGGCGCCGACCCGGATGCCGCCGTCGCGCAGGCCTCCTCCTACCTCGCCGTCCCCGCCGCGACGACGACTACAGCGGCGGCGGCGGCAGCAGATGGGTCGTCGGACGAGGGGGACGAGGACCTCGCCCTCGTTCGCAGCATCCGCGAGAACCTCCACCTGAACAAGGCCTCGCCCTCCTCGCCGCGCCCGATCTGCGCCTGGCCGCCTTCCGACGCGGAGGATGACGACCTCGAGACGCTCCGCGCGATACAGCGCCGCTTCTCGCACTACCACTCCGGTGAGTCCACCCGTGATCCGCTTCTTCCCGCTTCCAATTTGGACGCGCCTGGTAATCCCTATCCTAGAAAGACATATAAAAAATATTACCATGAGAAACCTGCAGGCTGAATTTTGATCACATTTAATCATGAAATATTCAGTGCATTTCGTTTGGTATAAAAGAACCATCGGATTGCCATTATTTTCTTAGAGCATTTCTGATTTTGTACTGTTCTGAATTGTATGTAGCAATGATGTCTTTTAAAGGCTAGCAACTAAAACGTGCTGCATTTGTAGTGAATCATATACAGTGTTAACTTTGAATGTTAAACTATGGGCCGAGCTAACACAATATGTAGCGTTATCCTGTTAGCAGAATTGCAATGCATGAGAATAAACCATTACAAACTCTATGCTGCCAAATTAGATGCAATATATGGTTGATTTTCTGATTCACTATTACATGTAAGCAGAGCCCTGTTCTCTTGAAGTCACATGTACCAGTATATAATTGAAAACTCAACATATGCAGTGTTATCATAATTCTTGAATTATTTAGGAAAAAAGCTTATATGTCGATAGATAAAGGGGCCCTTAATCTTTATTTACGTACTGAAGGTACCTCCACTGGTCCACTGGAGAACATGAAAAACGAGGCATCAAAAGGAGGGGATGATGAATTTATTGCACATCGACCTGGTGAAGAGGATGTACAGAAGAAAGATACGAATGCAAACACTCAAACTGGGTTCCCAAAAGCTGCACTGTTGTTAGTGGATGCTCTCAAGAAGAACAGAGCATGCCAGAAGTTTATTAGAAGGAAGATGATTAACATTGAAGCAAAGATTGAAGTAAATAAGGATCTTAGGGATCGTGTCAAATGTCTTATGGATTATCAGTTAAGCTGCAGAAGATCATTTGGCAAAGTTTTGTGCCAGAAGGTGGATCCTCGTGTTAGATTGATTTCCTCTCAAAAACAAAGTGCACAATCCGCAAAGGTAATAAGTCAGTATTTACAGCTGTGTATAGTATGCTAGATGACATATACAATCACCTTATGTTATATAGAGCACTTGTAGCTTCTGTTGTTTATGTTCCTATTTGTTCTCTGAAAACGGCACATCGATATTAACTTCCATAAGAGATTTTTCTACACCTCTGCCTATTTCCTGCATAAGATAGTTGTAAATTCCTATATGAAAAGGCGAATAGGTTTCATATCCTAGTGCAAGTAGGAACGACATATGTTGGTGGCTGATGGTTCATGTGTCATATGTACTATTATTTTCATGCTCTCTTCAGGCCATGTTCCCTGGGATTGTTTGATTGGTGGAAATTCAAATATGAAATTGCATCCATTTGGATCTTCTAATAATCTTCAACAAAATTTGTATGAATGAGACTTGAGTATGCTTTAGCAGGGTAGATCTCTATTGTATAAGAAGCTAGAGGCTGATTTGCAATTATGTCGTGACAGCATTTTCAGCCATGTTGAGTCTGTTGACTAAATTACTTCAGATCCTTTTCTTGTGAGCATGTATGTATCTTGTGTAAATTTTATTGAATTGCTATTCTTTATTTTAGGATATTGAATTGCTATTCTATCACACTTAATCAATTTATTTATTAGATCAACTCTTAATGTATTGTTTCTATTGTACACGCACATATTCTTCCTCTGTTGGCCGACCATTGTTTTCCATTTCATAACGGAGAGAATGGTACACAAAAACCTACTAGCTCGCGGACCATGGAAATATAGTCACATATTGCTCTTTCATGTGCATGAACATGATTGCCAAGTGATTGTCTTTCTAGATTTTTAGGAACAGATAATATGGCACTTACAAAAGAGTATCTGTTCTTGCAGAATAAATATAAGATATCTGCATTACTTCTCGGCCCAGCTGAGAACCCTCATGTTGAAAAGTATAAAGCAGTTCTGAAGCAATTCCCAGTGTCGCTTCAGAAGCATCCATGGTCAGATGTAGAGAAAGACAGGCTTGCTAAAGGAATAAAGCAGCAATATCAGGAAACGTTAATTAAGGACTCGTTGAAGAATGGAAGGTTTGTCGAATTTGTAGACTCTTTCACTAATGTAGCATTTTCATCTTCTATTTCAGTCGTGAACTTTAAATCATGACTTAATCATTTAGTATCACATTGAACAAGCAATTGTCATAGTTTTATCAGTTATTCTTTGCTAATACTTGAAGAGTACCCCTTTTTAAGCTTCAAGGGCATTAAAAGTTCTGTCTAAGTTTGTAGTTCTTGTGTTTCTCCATTATGCAGTCTGTTTATTAATTACAAGACTATTTTCCATTTTTCTTTAATTGTTTCTATCAAAATGAATTCGATGGGTTTCTGACTGAACTATCTATAAATTATGAATTGACAGTCTTTAATCTCTATAGTTGTGCTACTGGGGTATTTGTTTTCCGCAAATTGAGATGTAGGTTTGATGCCAAACTTGTGAGTTCTAATGCAATTTGACTTAGTCTTCTGCTAGAAGAGTTGACATAAAATCTTATTCTGTTAATTGTTTTGTTCTGCTGTTCCAGTGGTGACTTCAGTGCTGTCGATATGGCTTATGCACTGACGAACACTGTGGGTAATTTTGAGGCGACTCCTGAGATTCTCCGGTCAGTCTTGCCATTAGTAAACTGGGACTATATTGCTGCTATGTACCTTCCTGGTCGATCCGGTGCTGAATGCGAATCGAGGTACTTCCCTCTAGAAGATATTTTTCTCTTCTAGCGAACGGAGCAATTTTCATTTCTCTCATTGTGCAGAAGCTTCATCAGATCTTACTCTGCCATCTTTCCTGATATTGTTATTTGACGTTTCTGCAGTATGTGTCTGTATCTGTGTTTTCAATTGGTCAGTCCTAATTCAAGAAATTGTAATTTTATTCTCTACTAGGTGGCTAAACCATGACGACCCACGGATTAATCACAACGCCTGGACTGCGTGTGAGGAGAAAAGACTTATACTAACTGTCCAAGAAAAAGGAATGCATAACTGGATTAATATTGCGGTTGCATTGGGTACGCAGAGAACACCTTTCCAGTGCCTTGCCCGTTATCAACGAAGTCTCAATCCCCACATATTGAAGAGGGCCTGGACAAAAGAGGAAGATCTTCAACTTGTAGCTGCCGTCCAAACTTTTGGTTGTAACTGGCAACTTGTATCAGCTAGTCTGGTTGGTCGCATTGGCAACCAGTGCTCTAACAGGTATTGTTCTTTGACTTGTCTTTCAGACCTACTATCGAACCTATGCAATTGTGCCTTCTATCAGGACACATAGTTTATCACTCTTTATCGTGGTTATCTTTTCAAATGGTATTTAATATTTTTCCTCACTAATTTTACATGTATAAATTATCAAACCTATGTGATTGTACTTTATATTATGGCACATCTGTTATCACTCTTTATTGTGGTTATCTTTTCTAATGGTATTTAATCTTTGTCCTCACTAGTTTTATGTGGATAATCTCTTACTTTCCTTGGTTGGTGTATATTTGACATACCTTACATCGAACTTACTATAGGTGGAGGAAAACACTAATCCCTGAAAGGAAAAGGGTGGGGAGATGGTCTGAGGATGAGGACAAGCGCCTCCTGGTATCTGTCAAGTTTTTTAGGTCTGGCAGCTGGAATAAGATTGCTCAGTTTGTTCCTGGCCGCACACAAAGTCAATGCAGCGAGAGGTAATGTAGTAGTTTTACCATGTCAGTTCAAAGTTTACGGTTTGATCGTGATGCTATTTTTTATCCTCATTAAACAGGTGGCGTAATGTTCTTGATCCGGATATAGATCATGGGGAATGGCGCCCTGAAGAGGATTCCAAGTTATTGGCTTCCGTCCATGAGGTTGGTCCGTGCTGGTCCAAGATTGCTGGGGCTATGATTCCTCACCGTACTGATAATATGTGCCTGAGGTAAACCATAAACCTATTCTCTTTCAGATTTTACATGATGTAATTCTGATGTGTTGCTTGAAATTTCAAATTAATAATGCATTTCATGATGGAGCTGCCCCACCAACCGAAGCAAGTACAAATTTTGCTGCTAATGGTTATTCCATTTGTAACTGCAGGCGATGGAAAAGACTCTGTCAAGATGAATTACCTTTAATTGTAGCAGCCAATCAAGTAAAGAAATCTATTTTTCAGAACAACTTTGTTGATAGAGAAACAGAGCGACCTGCAATTTGCCCGAGTGACTTCCCATCACTTGTGTATTCGAAAGTTGACAGGGGTGATGAGAGCACTGTGAGGTACAGTAATTTCAATTGCAATGCTTTTCAAACAATAAAAAAGAAGGTAGTTTTAGCTATGTTCTCTTCCTCATCAGTACCTATTTTTCAGTGATCAAGTCAAGAAACCTCAAAAACGGTCGAGAAAATCACGTGTGGATAACGTGCCACCTAATGACCCCTCGAAGTCTTCTGCTGCTGCTGCTGCTGTAAACATCACCAAGAGAAAATCAAGGAAAAAATTATCTGGGTATTGCTTATAACATTACATATGCTTTACTGTTGAATTTCACTCCCTTATGCCTGCTCAGTGCTCACATGTTTGTTTCGTACTTACTTTTACAGAAGTGGAGCTGAAAACCAAACTGGGGAGGATGTAACTGTGTCTGATGGTGTCAACAATTCCTCTAGGGGCCACAGCAAAGCTAGGAAGAGGAAAGTTACCACTGATGGCGATGTGGTTGTGCAAAAGAGAATGAGGGGATCAATCTCTGTTGATAACGAGCTCACCCTAGATATGTTTGGGGGCCCTATCAGTTTCAATAATGAGGCACTTACTAATCAAAAGAGGGACCCTACATCTGTTGGTAAAGAAGGCACAGCTAAGAAGAGAACAAGGGGCACTGTGTCTGTCGGCAACGAGGGAGCTGTCAAAAAGAAAATGAGGGGTTCTATCTCTGTTGGTGAGGGGAGAGCAGTCAAAAACAGGATGAGGGGTTCAGTCTCTATTGACAACCAAGGCAACACAACGAAAAGGAAGAGAGTATCAAGGTATAACATGGATCATGGCTAAAAAAATTACTCAATAGTATCTGACATCATCTATATCCGCTTCCTCGTAGATTTTCAGTGTCACCATGAGTCCTTTGTTTTGTATAGGAAATCAGCCAAAGGCAATTCAACAACAGATGGTGGGGTGAACGCTTGTGAGTTGGACCTTCCAAGTATGCCCTCTGAAACTTCTGCAGAAAGACACATTGATACTGGAAACACGAACAAGATGAATCGGAAGTCTACTCCAAGGTAGCTCATTCTCCAATTCATTTTTTTTGTGTGTGGGCGTATTTGTGCCAAATGTCAATGAGGTGATGTGTGTTGTCTAAGTTTATTGATTCCTGGTTTACAGACCCAAGCAAATAAACATGGCAGAAGGGACCGTCGATGAATATTCACGTCTTGCTGATTGCATCTCCTTTGCCCGTGGAAATGGAGCCAGCAAGAACAATAGGTACTTCAATTCGAGTTACAGCATAATATCGGTCATGTTTTACGAAAACATCCTGTAGTTTAGTTCTGGATGAAGCCCCATAACTCATTTTATTAAATCAACGTTACACTTGTACTTAATTGGTAGTTCACTTCATCCACATAGCTAACCAACAGGAACAAATGGTACTTAAAAATTGGAGGTATAGCAGTTCATATTTCCTGGGGGGAAAAGTCCTCTTATTTAGTTCGGGTTGAAGACCTATGAGCTATGACTCATTTTATTAAATTATTGTTACACTTTACTTAATTGATACTTCGTCCGTAAAGAAATATAAGAGCGTTTAGATCGTAGTGACCTAAACGCTCTTATATTTCTTTACAGAGGGAATGGCTCACATCATGAGCTCCCCTTTTTAGTGATAAAACAAATTAACTAGATGGATTGTTAGAGTCGGCCCAACCTGGCAAGCTTGCATCTGTAAATTTAGTTTTCCAGCTTTTTTTTCAATTGCAGTGCCATGCCGTTAAATAATGCCATACAGTCAGACGGGCCCTCAGGTGAAAACCTACAGGTGGCCATTTCTGCTCGACTGGATCCCACTTATGTTGAGCAGCTCACCGAAGACTCAAGTTGTCAATTAGGTACAAATTCTATATTCTTTTGTATCTTAATGCTACATTGTACAGTACTGACATAATTCGTTTATGGTGAATGCTTTTGTGATTGCAGATGACAACCATTGAGCAGTTTGGATTCTTCTCTTGTATAAAGAGGGTTTCCCTATGCGGCACAGTTTGTGACTGCAAATTGCAACATTGACCGATCTAACTTTCCGAAGCTAGAGAAGCAAGAAGATACGGGGGCAAAGGTAGTTAACATATCAAGCATGATTTTACAGGCTTAATTGAGGATAAACTGCTCATCAGTCATTTTGCTTGTGTCTAGGGAGGGGTTGGGCACCCAATCAGCTGAAGGCGCATCAACCTGGCTTGCCCCTGATGCAGTAGTTTGTGTTCATTTTCTGATTGAGTTGGCCAGAGCATCTCAACGCTCCATGTAGTAGGTGGTCTCTGTTGAGTAATTCAAGTGTGTAGTTCATTGTTGTTTACTTTTAAGATGCGACATCTCGTTGGTTGAATTTAAACAAAGGCTGCAAATTTGTACAAAACTGTTCAGATCATTATAATGATGAGCTGCCATTTGGATGCATTATTGCGCTTCTCACTTGTGCATGAACGGGTGAACTTATAATATTTACAAGTAACTGGTGAACTTTCACACTGGTATTTTGTCTACCATTGGTGCAGATGGACCTCGTCTGCATTTGCTGTAGAGTTCAGCAAAAATCTGGCCTGAGTTCATGAACTTAATAGCTGGCGACCATTACTGTTCAGTGAAAGAACATGTCGATATTTATAACGAACTGGTGAACTTCCCATATATAAATAAAATCCCAGGAATTGAACAAATGACCATACACGCTATATAAATTATGTGTAACTGCTATCTCTGTGAGTTGAGTCAAAAAATATATCGACCCGAGTCTGCATAGCCACTCCGGTGCTTCTTCTGCCATGTCCACGCGACCCTGAGGCTCTCCTGGAGTTCGGTGTGCTGGGCTGTCCAGTTTAGCTCGCGGTTGATCCTTGCGGGGTTGCTGTACACTTCGGCATAGTCACCGGGGCGGCGAGGGAAGTAGTCGACCTTGATGTCGACTCCGGTCGCCTTCTTGCAAGCCTCCACAAACTCCTTCACCGACCTACCTGGAAATGGAAAGATAAAAGAAAAAGGTTAACATCACCATCATTCATAACATGATATGTGATGATGATCTATTTGATGGCTTACCTCTTCCGGTGCCAACATTGTATATGCCAACTTTGCCTCTCTCTGCCTTGTTGAGCGCTTTCACGTGGGCATCCACCAGGTCGGTGACATCGATGTAATCTCTTACGCAAGTCCCGTCGGCCGTTTCGTAGTCGGTACCTTTGACCTGTGAAGAAAAGCAAGAACTTGGTAAGCAGTTCCCAAAAGGAACGAAGAAAAACGCGAGTATTTTTTCACCGCTAGCGGCAGGGATTCCAAAACGCAGCAGCAGATAAGTAGTTGATAGAAGATGTTGGTACCTTCAAGCCTGGGATTATTCCTAGTGCCGCGTCGAAGCACGCACCGGATATACGGCCATGCTCACGCAATTCGGGTGGTGGAGCCTCACCCAGCCTTCCTTCTGGGTCAGAACCGATGACGTTGAAGTATCTAAAAGATTCAGGATACTCACTCAGTTACCAAATGGTGTTAGGTGTTATGGTGCTAGATAAGGAAGTTCACAGTTGTTAGTAAGAGATACCGACCTCAGGATCATCACCGACATGTCTGATTTCCTCGACTTGGAGAAGTCCAAAATGATATCCTCTGCCATTTTCTTGGCCTTGCCATATGGGTTTATAGGAAACTGGACAAAAGGTTCAGTGAACAACTTCAGGAAAAGAAACATTTTCAAAGTTTACATGCCATGAAAAATTCTCAAACTTTCGGAAAGAAGAGGCTGCAGTCTGCAGAGGCCACAACTGACCTGGGGAGTTTCTTCAGTGATAGGCATCTTCTCGGGTTCCCCGTAGGTGGCACATGTGCTAGAGTAGATCAGGGTTTTAACATTGTGCGTCGCCATGGCTTCTAGCACAACCAAAGTGTTTGCAGTGATGTTATGATAGTACCTGTTCAAAGTGTTTCATTATCTTGTGCAGGTAGGCTAGGTAGTTGGTGAATGGATAATGCAAGATGACAAGCAAAGTCTAGTACCTCAGAGGCTCAAGCGTGCTCTCTCCCACATACGCGACAGCAGCGAAGTGCATGACGGCATCAAATGCATTCTCTGCGAATATTCTGTTAACCTAAGGACATGTGTTAAGGAACAAAAATGTTCTAAAACAATTTCCTCGCCAGGTTAACATAATTATTTATCTTTTTCAAATGAGAAGCAATTAGTACAAAAGATAAATATGTCAGGATACAGCTTTTGGATCGCCTAAATCAGCATGTATGAATTGCAATCGCCCAGGATCAGGAAACAAGTTCTGAAGAACCTTGACCGCCCCGATATTTCCTCTTGAGAGATTATCCTAAAGACAAGAGAGAGAAAAAAATGTTAGCATTCTGATGATGCTGAATTTCGACAAAAAACAGCAATGCACAGTTCTGAGTAAAGTACCGACCACAATGGTGACTCTGAAGGAGTCTTTGAGCAATCGAAGAGCCGCATGCGATCCTATGTAGCCAGCGCCACCCGTCACCAACACATGTGTTACTCCGAGTTCATGGATGGAGAACTGGGCACATCAGCATCACATGTGTGAAGATTTACACACGAGGCACACTTGAGTGAAATCGAGAATCGTAATAAGCATCATAAGTATACACAACAAAGTAGCGTGCCATTTCTACTGCATTGCTTAGCAGAGTATGATTTGAGTCAGTTTGCAGCTGTGATAATTAACCGAGCAATGCAGCATCTGTGATTGCAACCCCATGAGATGCAAACGGACGGGATACCAAGTATATGTATGCATGGTTGAGGAGATGGAAGAAGGGTACGGGCGGTTAGCATACCACGCTGGGAGCCTTCCTATGGCAGGGCGGCTGGGTGAGCATGACGACGCACATGGCCGTGAGGAGCGCGACCATGATGATCTTGCTGAGGTACCTGGAGTTGCGCTTCGGATCAGAGAAGTCCATGTCTGCGAACGCCACAAGTTCAGTTAGATGCAACGTCGTTTACAGACACACACGCACACACACCAAGCCTCTGCAACCAAGCAGATGGCCATGGAAATACCACGACACAAAGCTAAGCTAATGCAGGAGAGAGGGGAAACAAGCAAGCACCCCTGGTAAATTCATCACCAAATTAACCGAGTCTGAGAAGACACGGAAATCAAGAACAAGCTTTGATATGATGGAGTGTGAAATTAAGCGGCGCACCTGAGAAGGACCAAGATCTGGGCGCGGGCCTGGGCTGAGGCCTGCTCCTGCCGGTGGGCAGCATCTGGCGGCGAGTCTCCTCGGCTCAGAGATAGCCGGTCAGATCCAACAACCCTGTTCCAGGCTGCTCCGCCTTTACAGCGGAACAGAGAAAGGATTGCAGGGGAGGAAGGAAGGCGGACACGAGAAAAAGTAATGAGCTTTGTGACCGGGGCAGGGGAGGGAAGGGGCGTACATCCAATGGATGAACGAGTGAATCGTGGGAGTGGGAACGGAAAGGGAAAGGGAAATGTGGCGAGGATGCGGACGGCGGGCGGGCGGGTGGGTGGATCCATGGGATGGGATGGGAGGGCGCAGCAGGGAAAGCGAAGACGACAGGACGCGGAGAGTGATGAGGTGTCGTCGCGCTGCCGCGGCCGCCGCTGGGAGGAAAGATGGAAGGACCGTCAGAGAGAAAGAGAGGTGTCGTTTTCTGGCTACGCCAGTGACACGACGGATGTGGTACCACGTGCTCAAGTCGTTGCCTCGTCGGTGTCGGTCCAGTAAAGTCTCTATTTCCATGTTTAAATCTAGATAGAGGTTGCAGAGTTCACTGGAAGCAAATCTCCTTCAAATTTCTGGAAATGGGTACCTTTACCCTTCTAATCTCGGTTGTTTATGTTGAAGGACTGTGCTAACCACCAGTCGACTGGTGGTTAGCAACATATCCGCACGACTCCCGCTACACCGATTTTTTCATCCCTAGCGATTCTCCCCGTATCGCAGCTTTTTTACGCAAAAAAATCAAAAGAACGCGCACCGGAGTTGAACACAAGACCTCGAGCGTCCATCCCCAGCTCAACAACCACCAGATCTAACCCCTCATTGCAATTAAGTCATGCGTTTAGTATATATTTCACTACCATCTATAACGTCAGACAAGCTTCAAAAAATCTAACTCCTTATAGAATTTAAGTACATATTTGAAAGAGAAATTCGCCTCACAACTAAATTGAACGGTCGGACCAAATCAAATAATAAACTAACCAATTTTTGGACATTTGTTTATTATGTATAATAGTATAGGAAACATGCTTTTCCAGTGTTTTCCTTGGATTTCTGTACTGGACAGTTTTCGCGAACGGATATATGGTGTCTCCATGACCCTCATGTTATACTAGTTATCTAGAACTTATCGGGGGATGTTTCTACACTTATTTTAACTGAAACAAAAGTTATCGGGGTGTTTATATGTAAGTTATCAAATATGTGAGGTGTAAATTATTCTGCTATTTACACAAGAGTTATTGGGGTACATTTTTAATTTAAAAAATCCCCGATTTAAAATTATTAGGGGGCTTGTGCATAAGTTATCAGGTCTGTAATGCGTTATAGGTCAAACCATTTGTTTACTATTGACCACACCCCCCCCCCCCCTCAAAAAAATATGATATCATCTTAGATTATCCTTATTTCAAAAGTTCAAAATGTTTTATAG
>NC_041388.1:451017579-451124456 GCF_002162155.2 Triticum dicoccoides | reverse complement strand
GTGCACAAATTACCATTCTAATTAGGCAGAAGTTACCAGGTATATGTTTTTCAACACATTTTTTGTCCGGGTCAAAAAAGTTACTGTGATGTTGGTACGTGAGTTATCAGCTCTGTTGTGCGAATATTACCATGCTATTTATACAAAAAATTATCGAGGTATGCTTAATTTTTATTATTATTTTAAGGTCAAAAGTTACCGTGGTGTTCGTACATGAGTTATCGACTATGTTGTCATATATTATCATGCTACTTACATACAAGTTATCTGGATATGTTTTTCAGCAACATTTTTCCCATTTAAAAAGTAATCATGTGTGTTATGTGTGAGTTATCAGTTCTACTGTGTGTATATTATCATGCTAATTACACACAAGTTATCGGGGTATGTTTTTCAAAACTTTAATCCCGTTCAAAATGTTACAGTGGTGTTTGTATATGAGTTATCAGCTATTATGTCTATATTACCATGATATTTACATAAAAATTACCGGGTATGTTTCAACAATTTTCATCTAGAGGTGAAAAGCTGTCATGCTATTTGCACATGAGTTATTAGATCAGATATGCGTATATTACCATGTTATTTACATCAAAGTTATCGGGGTATATTTTTAAACAACTTTTATCACGAGGATGAAAAGTTACCGTGATGTTTGTACTTGAGTTATCAGCTCTGATGTGCGTATATTATCATATTATTTATAATGAAGTTACCGCGGTGTTTATATCTGAGTTATCAACTTTTATCCTGGTCATTTTTCATGGGCGGCCCACAAGCACGCATGCTTGGCACGTAATAGGCGCGGCCCGACACACGACTAAACGGGTCGTGCCTGCCTGTTGCACGCCGTGCGCCGCGCTTTTCCTTCGAGGTGAGGACCAACGTCTGTAGATAAGATCATGAAGGTAAAAAATGTCATATGTTACCGTATATTGCAACGACAAGGCCATGGGCGAATTACCATGCTTAAAGTTTAGGTGATTTACGTAACAGATGGAGGTTTACCTCAAGTTGCGTTGGCTTAGTTGGTTATTGGCTTTCCTAGCATCGTAGGGGATGTGGGTTCGAATCCCATTGCAGATTATTTTTTCTTCCACATAAACAACAGTAGCTCAATTTGTGGGCGGGTCCACCTTAAATGCAGCAGTGATTGACGTGCGGTCGGGCGGGAGAGAAAAATCGGATCTTAACTGCAGTACAGGTCAACGTGCGAGCAGGAGAGAAAATCGGGATCCAATCTGCGGGCGACCAGATTCGGCGGAAAAAAAGGAAGGGATGACGCGTGCAGGATGAGGATCTGACGGCGCGCGAGTCGTTCGTATCTGATGCAAAAATCCAGACAACTGGATTTTAGCTTTTCCGTATGTTAAAATATAATGTGAATTGGTACACTGGCCCCTCTAATCTTACTAGAAAATGAACCCACGTCCTTCTCTTTTCCTCCTCCACCACAAGAAAAGACCCCAGGTTTCCCTTCTCCTCCCGTCGGCGCCGTTGCAGGTCTGCCTCATCTCTGATGGCCTTTGGGCCATGGAGGTGCGGAGGGTAAACCCGGGCAAACGTCGGGCCATGCCGGGTTTTGGGCCGGGCTTGTAAAAGCACGGCCTTCATTTCTCAAGCCCGAGCCTGGCCCAAAGCCCGAAACACTTCCTGTTTTCAAGCCCGAGCTCGGCCAAAATCAAGCCCGAAAGCCCGGCCCGAGTGCTGTTTTTTAGTACGCGCACGTGCAAGCCTGACCCGAAACTCGAAAGCCTGACCCAAAATTCAGAAAAATAGAATCCCGAGCCCGGCCCGAACTATCTTTTGGGCTGCAAAACAAAGTCCGAGCCCAGCTCGAATGTCAAGCCCGACCCGGCCCGGCTCGGGTTTTCGGGTTGGGTCGTCAGGACGGGCTATCCATACCCGGGTTTAGCGGAGGGCATCGGCCTCCTGTCGGCGGGAGGGGCCCAGTTCTCATTCTTGTTAGATTCATCGTCTTGGTTGGGGTTGTGTGGCGGCGACGGTGTCCCTCAGTAGGAATGATGTCCAAATAGTGCATCTAGCTTCGTCGGAGGGCGTGTGGAGGTGTGTCTCCATCGGATCTCGTGGGATTCGGTCGGGGCTGGTCTTAAGTGGATCTTTTTGGGTCCGGTCTTCGTTCGTCTTTGTTTGTGTGTTTTATAGATTTGATCCTTCCGATCTATGACTTTCCTCATCAGCGGTAGTTGTTGCTCTGGTGCGCTGGTCCTATGAGGCCTTAGCATGACGACTTACTGATTGTCTACTACAACAAGGTTTAATCGACTCCGGCGGGGGAGGAGTGATGACGGTGGCGCGTCTTCGGTTCACTCCAGTGCTTGTAGTCGTTGCTAGGTAGTGCACAAACCTGGTTGTATTATTTATTACCTCTGGTGTTCTTTGTACTGTCACGATTAAAGATGAATAGATTGAAAGTTTCTCGCAAAAAGAACAAAAAAAATAATGTGAATGAATTAACTATGTTAGGATTCTTGTTGATGATCTTGATATATATACAACCTAAGGAGACGTCATAAGGGACGACAATTACAATCAAAGAAGGAGAGGAGAGGATACGTCTATACAAGGAGACGCTTTTCTACAAAGAGGCACATGTTCAGTGTATGGAGACACTCTAATGACAGTTGTTAATTAGCATGTTAATTTACAAATAACTAAAACTAATCCTAACGCTTCCCCTTGTACATCACCGTTTCTCAAAGTAGTCATTATTGAAGCTTCCTTGTGTATTATGAGTATCATTTGGTCTTGATCATAATTATATAGTAACTCCTTCAAAAGCCCTATGGAAAAAGTATGAGAAGAATAGTGTTTGATGTGTTGTTAAAACTCCCTTAAACCCTGCGGGGAAAATAAAAAGAAAATGATGCAACATATGTCCTTGAATCAACATAGCATGACGCTCTATGTTCTTCTTCTTCTTCTCTAATGAATTTCTTCCTTTTGATATCCTAACTGGTTTGAGAGAATCGCTCATAAGCGTTCATGGCATAAATAGAAATAAAATGAACAGTAACAGTCGAGGCTGAGGGCCGCCGTGTCTTCGACGCCAGAGAGTGTTCCTACCATGGCCGTGCATCATGGGCTCGTCGGTGTCAGTCCAATGAAGTCTTTTTTTTTCTACTTTTAAATCTACTAGAGGTTGTAGAATTCACCAAAAACAAACCCCACCTTCAATTTTCTGAAATTGGTACCTAACCCCTCTAATCTCAATTGTTTACGCCTTTGATGCGGTTTTAGAAGTGGATCTCATGACCTGGCAACAAGGAAACTGGGTTTGCCGACTAAGCTTGGATTGACGTTGCAACGTATCAAACAATTATGATATGAATCTGAAAGTGCTAGTTATCGACTAGAGGGGAAGGGGGTGAATAGGCGATTTTTATGAAAGTCTTCGAAACTCGCAATGTCTTCGAAGACAGACAAACAAGTAACACCTAAACATAATGCAACGGAAGATAAACTACACGAGCCATGCCATAGTCAAAGAAATAGTACAAAGAAAGCACAAAGACAGATAGCAGCTAGGTAGAACATACCAGAATAGGAAGACATTATGAAGCTAAATATGCAATCGGGGAAAAATGTCTTCACACAGTGAATTCAATGAGAGCAGGCAGGCAATGACTTCACGAAGCTAAACAGTAAGTAAAGGGTGAAGTGATAGAACCAATTGCTTGACGAAGACAAGGATTTGGTAAACCAGTTCCAGTTGCTGTGACAACTATATGTCTGGTTAGGGAGGCTGAGATTGAACTCAGAAGACTATGTCTTCACCTTATTCCCCTTGAGCTAAGGTCACTTAGTCCTCGCCCAACCACTCAGGTAAGTCTTCAAGATAGACTTCCAAACCTTCACAGACTTTGTTCACCGGTGATCCACAATGACTCTTAGATCCTCAGAACGCGATGCCTAATCGACTGGAAGATCACAGTCTTCAAGTGTAATAAGTCTTTAGATCACGCAGGACAGAAAGACTTCAGTGATGTCAAACACTCTTTGGTCTTTGGGTGTTTTGGATTTTGTCCTCGCAATGATTCTCTCTCAAAGGCTTCGGAGGTGTGTTGCTCTCAAACGACAAAAGCCGTGCACTAACTCTGAGCAACCATCAATTTATGGTGGAAGGGGGTGGCTATTTTATAGCCAGGGAGCAACCTGACATGATTTGTGTGAAATGACCCTGGGGGATTGGGGAACCGACACATGTCCAATGGTCGGATTTCAAACACACGCGACATCTTGACTTGAGTTACAAGCAAGGCTGACTTATCCAAAACAGGATAAGATTTTCTCTCATTGTCTTCACTCGAAGACATAGGATTTGAGTTGAGCATCATGTCAGTTTTTTGACTTTGTTCACCTAGACCCCACTTGACAGTTCGGTGGTTCCTATGACTCAAGAAATAAGAAAATTAAACTACGAAAAGAACTATGTCTTCGCACTCCATTGTCTTCAAGCAAATGTCTTCACGCGTCATTATCTTCGACGCGAAAGTCTTCGCGAACCACCAATGTCTTCATACATTTTTAGGGGTCATCTCTGATGAGTAAACTGAATCAATAGGGACTTCTACCTGTGTTCTTCTGTGAATCTCATAAACACATTAGTCCCTCAATCACGTTTATCGTTAATACTCCAAAACCAACTAGGGGTGCCACTAGATGCACTTACATAATCTTATCTCTTTCTTGCGGGCATATGAATCATATCTCTTACTGATTAATCCACTTGATACATGATACACTCTTGGACTCAAGTCTCAACAACAAGAAAGGGGAGATGTAAGTAGAGCCAGGGATCAGAAGAAAGAACAAACCCAATGACTACCACCACAGTCTAGGTCACCGATACCCCACACTCACATGCATAATAAAAATAAGTACCCCCTCACTTGGTTCAGTTGGCACCTGTGTAATGTGTGTTGGGCTTTGCGATCCATTTTGTCTTCTAGGGCTCTCCCAGGACTTCATCAGTAGTGATAGTGTCAACAGTTTCTGCGACACCCCCCCTCTAGACTTGGTTTGTCCCCAAGCCAATGCCTATGGGAAACGCGACTTCAGCGGTACCTTGTCTTCCCAAGTGGTGAGAGACACCGAGAAGCCTGACTAGCGGACCAAGACTTGAGGAATTTGCTAGATCCCAAACTACACCAGACAATGTTGAAGGATAGCCACGGTACTTGAAAAGGAAGTGGGTCGTCGTCCAAGACTGGCAGTTCAAGCATGATGGTTGTCGCCGGCGAAACCCCTGCTCGGAGCTGAGACATATGAATGAGAGGGTGGAACTTCATGTGCTCCGAAAGCGCCAGTTTGTATGCCACTTCACCCACACACCGGAGCACCTAACATGGACCAAACTACCAAAAGCCAGTTTGTGATTAGCTCATGCTACAACTTAGAATTGTGCACGCACTTGCAGCTTAAGGTACACCTTCTCCCCCTCTTGGACTCCCTAAGGGAGTCCTGGATTAGGGGGTATCCGGATAGCCGGACTATATCCTTTGGCCAGACTGTTGGACTATGAAGACACAAGATTGAAGACTTCGTCCCATGTCCGAATGGGACTCTACTTGGCGTGGAAGGCAAGCTAGGCAATACGGATATGTATATCTCCTCCTTTGTAACCGACCTTGTGTAACCCTAGCCCCCTCCGGTGTCTATATAAACCGGAGGGTTTTAGTCCATAGGACAACAGACAATCATACCATAGGCTAGCTTCTAGGGTTTAGCCTCTCCGATCTCGTGGTAGATCAACTCTTGTACTACTCATATTATCAAGAATAATCAAGCAGGACGTAGGGTTTTACCTCCATCAAGAGGGCCTGAACCTGGGTAAAACATCGTGTCCCCTGCCTCCTGTTACCATCCGCCTTAGACGCACAGTTCAGGACCCCCTACCCGAGATCCGCCGGTTTTGACACCGACATTGGTGCTTTCATTGAGAGTTCCACTGTGCCGTCGCCATAAGGAATGATGCCTCGTATCGTTGTTAAAAACGACATTACCGCCGGGGGAGCCCTGGCTGTCGGCCAAACTCTCCGGCTTGGCAGTTTCATCATGACCGCCCGTTCGGCCGCTGCACCGACGATGACCTCTCGGGTCATCAAAAACAGCCTCCACGTCGGCTCGGAATTCGCCGAGCAGATGGATCCAATGGAGCTCTCTTCCCTAAACGAGCTCTTGGATCGTATCGCCGCCTTGGGAGTCGCTACAGACTATGATCGGATTGGGCTTAAACCCGATCAAAGGGAGATTAACTCTCCACCGGTCACCCACCATATTGCGGTAGTGGAGGAACAATGCGGCGATTCTTCCTCTATTTTGAGGACTAACTATGTCCGGATTCCCGAGCTCTCCGAGCCGGATACCCGCTTACGGGAGGACATCACCCAAGCCCTGAACCTAGAATCAGGCAGCGGGCCAGACTTATCGGGCAACATTCTGGAACTCGAACTTCCAAGATTGGAAACTCCTCGGCCCCTGGGTCTCAGATCGGGTAGGGGTTCAGACTCAAATCCACCCACCCACCCAGACATAAACGATCTTTCCCACATCAGGCAAGAGCCCCATGAAATAGTACATCATTATTGGGCCAGATTCCTCCTTGTGATGAATAAGGTTAAGGACTGTCGCGAGGAAGACGCAGTCTCATTTTTCTGCAATAATTGCATGGACAAGGGAATCCTTAACGCCTTAAGTCGCCGTGACATATCACGCTTCGCTGACTTGGCGTTCATAGTACGAAAGTACTATGCGATGGAAAGCGCCTGGAAAACCGAAACGAAATTTTGGGATAATCCGACTCAGAATATACACCCAGTCCGAAGTAAAAGGATGCACTATCATAAGACACCCGAGTTAGTTACAACGAAACAAAAACCCTTTACAGGGCATGGAACCGTATTGGAGGGATGGCTTAACGGACCCTGCAAAATTCATAGTACAGAAGATACCATACCAACACACAGCCTTAGAGCATGTTGGATACTCCGGCAGGTGGGCAAAAGTGGTGAGGATCTTCTTATCCCAAATGCCACAGAGCACCATCCCATGGATAACAATATGGTATTAATAGTTTTTGAAACCTTCGCATCAAATAATAGGCGCAAACGAACACTCCGCAGCCTTGCCGAAATCTGCCACGTGGCAACAATGAATCCATGGAGTGACACGGCTATTACCTTCAATGCCAGTGACGAACCTAAATTCCGAACTGCCCGAGCTCCAGCTGCACTGGTCCTAGTCCAATTGTGGACGGCTTTCGACTCACCAAAGTACTCATGGATGGCGGCAGTGGATTAAACCTCATCTATGAGGAAACTCTTCAAAAAATAGAAATAGACTGGAACCGCATTGAGCAAAGCAGCACAACCTTCAGAGGAATCATCCCTAGTTGGGAAGCACACCGTGCTGGGAAAATCACACTAGATGTGGTATTCGGCACGCCGGAGAACTATAGGTCCGAAGAAATTACATTCCAAGTGGCCCCATTCAGTAGTGGATACCACGCCCTTTTAGGACGGGAGGCGTTCACGATCTTCCAAGCCATACCCCATTATGGGTACATGAAGCTCAAAATGCCCGGGCCCAACAGAATCATCACTCTCGCTAGTGATCCGGACACAACACTCCGCGTCGAAAACAAAACAGCCGCATTGGCCCACAAGGCATTATCCGAAGCCCTTTCGGCCGAGGAATTAACTGCGCTACGCTCCACGGTGGACAGGGACGACGTAATACTTGACAAGAGATCCAAGTCCACCTCTTTTAAATCAGCGGATGGAATAGTCAAATTCCAAGTCCACCCAACGGACCCTACAAAAACAGCCTCCATCGGGGCATAGTTAAACCCCACCATGGACGCCGCACTACGAGAGTTCCTGCGTGAGAATTGGGACATATTCGCCTGGCACCCCTCAGACATGCCAGGAATCCCACACAGGCTGGCCGAGCACAGCCTCAATATCCTAAAGGGATTCAAGCCGGTCAAGTAGGCTCTTCGGCGTTTCTCTGAACCTATGAGACAGGCCATGGGAGAGGAACTAGCCAAGTTATTGGAGGCCGGATTCATTAGAGAAATAAAACACCCGGACTGGCTAGCAAACCTGGTGATGGTACCAAAGAAGGACAAATCCTGGCGCCTATGTGTCGATTTCAAGGACCTCAACAAGGCTTGCCCAAAGGATCCCTTCCCCCTCCCTCGCATTGATCAAATTATCGATGCTACCACAGGACACGAGTCATTGTGTTTCCTCGACGCATACTCCGGCTACCACCAAATCAAGATGGTGGAGTCCGACCAAGCTGCAACGGCATTTATCACACCATATGGCCCCTTCTGTTTCAACACAATGCCTTTTGGGCTCAAAAACACCGGCGCAACATATTAACGCATGATTCAGACATGTCTGGAGAAACAAATCGGCAAAACAGTAGAGGCATACATAGACGATGTGGTCGTCAAAACCAAACACGTCGACTCTCTAATAGACGACTTGAGGCTCACATTCGACAACCTCCGAACATACGACATCAAGCTCAATCTGGAAAAATGCGTTTTCGGCGTACCAGCCAAAAAGCTCCTGGGTTTCATTGTCTCCAGTAGAGGAATTGAAGCCAATCCGGCCAAAATCCAAGCTTTGTCACAGTTGGCTACCCCAACAGACCTCAAACAAATCCAGAAATTAACTGGATGTGTGGCGGCTCTAAGCCGCTTTATCTCCCGCTTAGGAGAAAAGGCATTACCCCTTTATCGCCTCCTTCGGCGCACCGAACACTTCGAGCGGACGGACGCTGCCACAGCCGGATTGGAAGAAATAAAGGCCATATTGGCAACCAACCCAATCCTGGCCGTGCCAAACATCGGCGAACCAATGCTGTTGTACACTACGGCAACTCATCAGGTTGTAAGCGCAGTGCTCGTCGTCGAACGAGAAGCGGACAGACATAAATTCTCTCTTCAAAAGCCGATATATTATGTATCCACTATCCTCACTCTATGCAAATCACGGTACCCACATTATCAAAAGATAGCCTATGCGGTATTCATGGCATCCCAAAAGCTGCGACACTAATTTCAAGAGTGTTCAATTACAGTAGCCTCGGAAGTGCCACTTAATGATATTATAAACAACCGCAACGCCATGGGCCGAATTGCCAAATGGGCCATTGAGCTCCTCCCATTCGACATAACATACAAACCTCGGTGAGCCATTAAATCGCAAGTATTGTCCAACTTTGTCGCCGAATGGACGGAAGCCGAACTCCCTAAAGAGTACGGCGCATACTCCAATTGGATCATGCACTTCGACGGCTCCAAAATGCTGGCTGGTCTGGGGGATGGCGTCGTCCTGGCGTCCCCAACTGGAGATACAGTGCAATACGTATTGCAGATACTGTATACAGACTCCAACAACGCAGCCGAATACGAAGCCCTGTTACATGGTCTTCAAATGGCAGTTTCCATGGGCATTCAACGCCTAGAGGTGCGTGGGCATTCGAACCTCACAATATCCCAAATAAATGTAGACTTCGATGCCAAAGATCCGAAGATGGCGGCCTATCGAAATGCCATCCTAAAGATGTCAGCTCGGTTTGAGGGGCTCGAATTTCACCATGTGGCTCGGGAAAACAATCAGGCGGCGAATATCCTCGCCCGCATCGGCGCAAAACGTGATGCGGTCCCCCAACATCTTTTTGGAGAGGTTTTTTAAGCCATCCGTGGTATGGGAAGGGGACACCGGTAACAATAGTCTAGACCCGTCCAAAATGCCCAATATCGAACACTCTGACATAATCGGAGGCTTTGCCACCGAAATAACACCTTTAGCCCACGTCATAATGGCCACCATTGCCCTGTGGACAGAACCATTCTTGGCCTACCTAACTAGGCAGGAACTTCCCGCGGACCAAAATGAGGCACGCTGCATAGTGCGGCGATCTAAAGCCTACAGGGTCCACGAGGGAGAGCTGTATAAAAAAAGCACTACCGGAGTCCTTCAAAGGTGCATCTCCGAAGAGGAAGGGCGGAAGCTTTTGGCAGAAATTCATGCCGGACTTGGCGGCCATCAGGCCGCAACCCGGGCCCTTGTAAGCAAGGCCTTCCGTACAGGGTTTTATTGGCCGACGGCCCGGGCAGATGCACAAGACTTGGTCCAACGCTGCGCCGGTTGCCAGCTTTTTGCAAATCAAAGCCACATGCCACCTACCGCCCTCCAAAGAATCCCCATTACCTGGCCCTTCGCGGTCTGGGGGCTTGACATGGTTGGACCCCTTAAAGGGGGAACCCATAAGAAAAAATACTTACTGGTCATGGTGGATAAATTCACCAATGGATAGAAGCCAAACCTGTTAAAACAGCCGAATTCGAAACGGTGATAGACTTCATATCCGGGGTTACACCGTTATGGCGTCCCCCACAGCATCATCACTGACAACGGCACGAACTTCATGGCCGATGAGGTAAAACTCTGGTGCAGCAACATGGACATCAAGCTCGATTATGCTTCCGTCTATCACCCACAAACCAACGGCCAAGTTGAGCGAGCAAATGGTCTTATCATGAGCGACATTAAACCCAGATTAGTGCGGTCCTTAAAGGAGTCTAACACGCACTGGGTAGAGGAGCTCGACTCTGTACTCTGGGGGCTGCGGACCACGCCAAAATGTACTACCGGATATACACCCTTCTTTATGGTGTACGGCGCAGAGGCAGTTCTGCCCTGCGACATAATTCATGTCTCACCTCGAGTGCGCATGTACGAAGAAAGAGAAGCCGAGCTCGATCGGCAGGACAGTCTGGACACCCTGGAGGAGGAGCACGACGTGGCAAAAGCCCGTTCCGCATTTTATCAGCAACAGGCTCGCAGATACCAAAGCAGAGAAGTATGGGCCAAAACTTATAACGTTGGCGAGTTAGTTCTACGCCTGCCGGAGAAGAAAAAGTCCAAGCTCGAGCCCAAATGGGAAGGTCTCTTCATTATTGACCAAGTTCTGACCGGTGGAGCGTACCGTCTACGGGATGCATCGAATAATCGACTTGAGCCGAACCCATGGAACACAGCCAGGCTCCGAAGATTTTACGCCTAGCGCCGGACTCTATGTTCATCTCCTTCCTCTGTCCATTTTTTGCATATACATTATCTGTCCTTTTTCTCTTTCTTTCTTTTATTCTTTATCTAGGCCTTCAAGGGCCAACTTGTGCCTCGCTTGCACATTATAGATGCGCTAACCGCGCTCATTATACCTGGAGGCTTCTTACACAGAAGCTTAATTATCTATCTTGGCTTCATGCCCAACACATGTGTTATTCTTACACATGTACCTTTTCTTCGCCATTATATGCATCGATATGACTTAAGTTTTGGCCAAGCTAGATTGCCTGGCTCTTGTATTTATGCCCTACGTTCCCGTTAATTCGGCTAGGGCATAAGGGGAGCACATCTGCGATTGTTACTGCCGGGTCAGCCGGATGTGTACCTCAGACTGGGTGAAGCCGAAAGCTAGCGTTCTTAAGGGAATATTCGGTCGGTGAACAAAAGATGATTTTTATTTATTTTCCATATGTGCCCCCAGATGTTTTTTGCCTGTGTTTCCCCTCGCAGTCCAGACATGCACTTTGGGGCATGCATACCCAGGGAAAGGAACCCTTAACGGAACTACTCTCCCTAGAAGATGTTTCTTACTACCCATGTAATATAACATAACTAGTTGGGCACTTGTCTGTTCAAGCACTAATGACCCCTACGCCTAGTCTCCACGCATACCCCGGTTTTTATATAACTGAGCGGGTATTTGAACACACTCCGGACTATCGGGTCTCGAGGTTGAAGCGAAAAGGTCCGCCATGATAAATGATTTACAATCCGGCTAGAAGGCATTATACATGTCACTTTAATTACATAGTCATGCAGACTGATTAAATTCCTCTTCTATACCATCCAACAGGCGGTCTAGCCTACAATCTTGTTGGGAATACTTTGCGGCTAATTCTACTTGCCCATAGACTAAGCTAATGGGGATCTCTTTCCCATCGGGCCCCATAGATCCGACCTCGGCCATGTGATTTGGGTCAGCCTTGGTATACCGTGTCTTCACCATGGCCCAGGCTTTCCTGGCACCTTGACTGCAGGCAAATATCTTCCATAATCGAAAGCGCCGCCATGCTCCCTTGAGTTTCTCCACAAGCTCTCCAATGCCTTCTGGCAGGGAGACGGACGGCCACAAGGCCTGGGCAATACCTTGCATCACCTGCCGAACTTGTTCGTGCAGTTGTGAGAGCTCAGATAGAAGATCACCCGCAGACCCGGGCATCTCCTCCGCGGGACGACCCGTCAGCATACCTGCAGACATAACTCTGTTAGCCAGCTTCTCTGCCGACCCCTTTTTTAAGGGTTCGTTCAAGCACTTACTGAAAATGCCGCGTCGAAGCCGCTTATTCTCCTTCTCGGAGTCCGCAAGTTGGGCTCGAACATCTTTCAGTTCCGCGGTCAGCTTGGTATTGGCGTCTTGGAGATTGTTTTTCTCCCGCCTGACCTCAGTCAGCACGCGTTCGCCAGCCTTTAGCTGTCGTATGCCATGCTGTTCCTCCGGGTTCTCTCCGGATTCATCTGCAATATCTACTGTTAGATCTGCAGCCACACCGCATGCTATATGGTACCTATCATTCTTTGAAACAAATGTTACCAGCTGGGGACTTTTTAGGTTCCTTCAATGCGGCAACGGCGGCCCGAAGTTGGTTCTTGCATTCCTCCAGCTCCTGTGACAGTCGGGTATTCTTCTCTGTAAGAACCTGCACAATAGATGATCCTTAAATCAGTTCTGCTATCTGTTTCAAGTATCAGGGGCCACTGATACATATAATCCTCAGATTTGCTTACCCGTACATCCCTTACATACTGGTCCGTGGCTCTGGCTAGACCACTTTGAGCAGCACGGAGGTACGCGTCTCCAGAATTGAAGGCATCAAATACCTCTTGGGAGAAGCAAGCGTCACGGAGTACGGCTCGGCGACGCCTATAATTCATGGCGCTCTCCACTTCTGAATTTGTAGCGGATAGTCTATCCGCATCCTCTGTAGGAGGAGTATCCGGCGTCCGCCCCATGTCGGCTTCCGCCTCTATGTCCAGCCCTGGAGCCCAACTAGTGGAAGCATGATCGGCAGCCTCACCAGACATATTCTGGCGAGCGTTTTTTCTGTTAAAGAAACATGGGCGTCATTAAATTTTGAGAAAGACGACAACCACGGAGCGGGGTTTTTGTCATACCTCTGTGCCGGTGTCTCCGTCCTGACCGCCTTCCTTTTTGGCCTGCCCGGCCTCGGTACCTTTTGTTGGCGAGTTGCTGCGGGTTCGGCACGGCGTCCCGAAGGCCTTCCCTGTAAAACACCATATGTATATGGTAGGTGAAGTGTCTAAAAGGGGATCCTAGTTTTTGGAGTTGGGATTTTTGTTTTTTCTTACGTGCGACGCGGGAAGTATTCCGGGATAGTCGGCCGTAATGGCCACCATGGTGTCATCACAGCTTAATTGATAGAACTGCCGGTCTATCAGCTCCATGAATATGTCCGGATCTTCTTTGAGTCCGGGACCGAAGGCCCGGTCTGTTGGGGAACGTAGCAGAATTTTAAAATTTTCTACGCATCACCAAGATCTATCTATGGAGTCATCTAGCAATGAGGGAGAGAGGAGTGCATCTACATACCCTTGTAGATCACGAGCGGAAGCGTTCAAGAGAACGGGGTTGATGGAGTCGTACTCGTCGTGATCCAAATCACTGAAGATCCTAGCGCCGAACGGATGGGACCTCCGCTTTCAACATACGTACGGAGCGAGGACGTCTCCCGCGCCTTGATCCAGCAAGGAGAAGGGAGAGGTTGAGGAAGAGGGCTCCAACAGCAGCACGACGGCGTGGTGGTGGTGAAGCTGCAGTACTCCGGCAGGGCTTCGCCAAGCTCTTATGGAGGAGGAGATGTGTTGGGGAGGGGAGGGGTGCGCCTTGGATGTTGTAAGAATCCCTCCCCTCACCCCTCTATTTATAGGGGAAGGGGGAAGGGGTCCGGCCCCCTCTAGATGAGATCTCGAGGGGGCGGCGGCCAAGGGGAGGGGGGCTTGCCCCCAAGCAAGGGGGCGCCCCCCTTTAGGGTTCCCCCCCAACCCTAGGCGCATGGGCCCTAGGGGGGGGTGGCGCCCCAGCACACTTGGGCTGGTTCCCTTCTCCATATAGCCCATAAGGCCCCCCGGAAGAGGTGGACCCTCCGGGTGGACCCCCGGAACCCCTCCGGTGGCCCCGGTACAATACCGATATGCCCCCGAACCTTTTTGGCGACCGTATGAAAACTTCCCATATATAAATCTTTACCTCCGGACCATTCCGGAACTCCTCGTGACTTCCGGGATCTCATCCGGGACTCCGAACAACATTCGGTAATCACATACAAGTCTTCCTAACAACCCTAGTGTCACCGAACCTTAAGTGTGTAGAGCCTACGGGTTCGGGAGACATGCAGACATGACCGAGATGACTCTCCGGTCAATAACGAACAGCGGGATCTGGATACCCATGTTGGCTCCCACATGCTCCACGATGATCTCATCGGATGAACCACGATGTCGAGGATTCAATCAATCCGTATACAATCCCCTTTGTCAATCGGTACGTTACTTGCCTGAGACTCGATCGTCGGTATCCCAATACCTTGTCCAGTCTCGTTACCGGCAAGTCACTTTACTCGTACCGTAATGCATGATCCCGTGATCAACCACTTGATCACATTGAGCTCATTATGATGATGCATTACCGAGTGGGCCCAGAGATACCTCTTCGTCATACGGAGTGACAAATCCCAGTCTCGATTCGTGCCAACCCAACAGACACTTTTAGAGATACCTGTAATGTACCTTTATAGTCACCCAGTTACGTTGTGACGTTTGGCACACCCAAGGCACTCCTACGGTATCCGGGAGTTGCACAATCTCATGGTATAAGGAAATGATACTTGACATTCAGAAAAGCTACAACAAACGAACTATACGATCTTTGAGCTATGCTTAGGATTGGGTCTTGTCCATCACATCATTCTCCTAATGATGTGATCCCGTTATCAATGACATCCAATGTCCATAGTCAGGAAACCATGACTATCTTTTGATCAACGAGCTAGTTAACTAGAGGCTCACTAGGGACGTGTTGTGGTTTATGTATTCACACATGTATTACGATTTTCGGATAACACAATTATAGCATGAACAATAGACAATTATCATGAACAAAGAAATATAATAATAACCATTTTATTATTGCCTCTAGGGCATATTTCCAACAGTCTCCCACTTGCACTAGAGTCAATATTCTAGTTACATTGTGATGAATTGAACACCCATGCAGTTCTGGTGTTGATCATGTTTTGCTCTAGGGAGAGGTTTAGTCAACGGATCTTCTACATTCAGGTCCGTATGTACTTTACAAATCTCTATGTCTCCATTTTGAACACTTTCACGAATGAAGTTGAAGCGACGCTTGATATGCCTGGTCTTCCTGTGAAACCTGGGCTCCTTGGCAAGGGCAATGGCTCCAGTGTTGTCACAGAAGAGAGTCATCGGGCCCGACGCATTGGGTATGACTCCTAGGTCGGTAATGAACTCCTTCACCCAGACTGCTTCTTGTGTTGCCTCCGAGGCTGCCATGTACTCCGCTTCACATGTAGATCCCGCCACAACGCTTTGCTTGCAACTGCACCAGCTTACTGCCCCACCATTCAAAATATACACGTATCCGGTTTGTGACTTAGAGTCATCCAGATCTGTGTCGAAGCTAGCATCGATGTAACCCTTTACGACGAGCTCTTCGTCACCTCCATAAACGAGAAACATATCCTTGGTCCTTTTCAGGTACTTTAGGATATTCTTAACCGCTGTCTAGTGTTCCATGCCGGGATTACTTTGGTACCTTTCTACCAAACTTACGACAAGGTTTACATCAGGTCTGGTACACAACATAGCATACATGATAGACCCTATGGCCGAGGCATAGGGGATGACACTCATCTTTTCTCTATCTTCTGCCGTGGTCGGGCATTGAGCCGTGCTCAATCTCGTACCTTGCAATACAGGCAAGAACCCCTTCTTTGACTGATCCATTTTGAACTTTTTCAATATCTTGTCAAGGTACGTACTCTATGAAAGACCAATGAGGCGTCTCGATCTATCTCTATAGATTTTGATGCCTAATATATAAGCAGCTTCTCCGAGGTCCTTCATTGAAAAACACTTGTTCAAGTAGGCCTTTATGATTTCCAAGAATTCTATATCATTTCCCATCAACAGTATGTCATCCACATACAATATGAGAAATGCTACAGAGCTCCCACTCACTTTCTTGTAAATGCAGACTTCTCCATAAGTCTGCATAAACCCAAACGCTTTGATCATCTCATCAAAACGAATGTTCCAACTCCGAGATGCTTGCACCAGCCCATAAATCGAGCGTTGGAGCTTGCACACCTTGTCAGCATTCTTAGGATCGACAAAACCTTCCGGCTGCATCATATACAATTCTTCCTTAAGGAAACCATTAAGGAATGCTGTTTTGACGTCCATTTGCCATATCTCATAATCATAGAATGCAGCAATTGCTAACATGATTCGGACGGACTTCAGCTTCGCTACGGGTGAGAAAGTCTCATCGTAGTCAACCCCTTGAACTTGTCCATAACCCTTAGCGACAAGCCGAGCTTTATAGATGGTCACATTACCATCCGCGTTTGTCTTCTTCTTAAAGATCCATTTATTTTCTATGGCTCGCCGATCATCGGGCAAGTCAGTCAAAGTCCATACTTCGTTTTCATACATGGATCCTATCTCAGATTTCATGGCTTCCAGCCATTTGTCGGAATCCGGGCCCGCCATCACTTCTTCATAGTTCAAAGGTTCACCGTTGTCTAACAACATGATTTCCAAGACAGGGTTGCCGTACCACTCTGGTGCGGAACGTGTCCTCGTGGACCTATGAAGTTCAGTAGTAACTTGATCTGAAGTTTCATGATCATCATCATCAACTTCCTCTCTAGTCGGTGCAGGCACCTCAGGAACATTTTCTTGAGCTGCGCCACTTACCGGTTCAAGAGGTAATACTTCATCAAGTTCTACTTTCCTCCCACTTATTTCTTTCGAGAGAAACTCTTTCTCTAGAAAGGACCCATTCTTGGCAACAAAGATCTTGCCTTCGGATCTGAGGTAGAAGGTATACCCAACAATTTCTTTAGGGTATCCTATGAAGACGCATTTTCCGACTTGGGTTCGAGCTTTTCAGGTTGAAGTTTCTTGACATAAGCATCGCATCCCCAAACTTTTAGAAACGACAGCTTAGGTTTCTTCCCAAACCATAATTCATATGGTGTCGTCTCAGCGGATTTCGACGGAGCCCTAGTTAAAGTGAATGCGGCAGTCTCTAAAGCATAGCCCCAAAATGACAGCGGTAAATCGGTAAGAGACATCATAGATCGCACCATATCCAATAGAGTGCGATTACGACGTTCAGACACACCATTACGCTGAGGTGTTCCAGGCGGCGTGAGTTGTGAAACTATTCCACATTTTCTTAAGTGTGTGCCAAATTCGTGACTCAAGTATTCTCCCCCACGATCTGATCGCAAGAACTTGATTTTCCTGTCATGTTGATTCTCAACCTCACTCTGAAATTCCTTGAACTTTTCAAAGGTCTCAGACTTGTGTTTCATTAAGTAGACATACCCATATCTACTCAAGTCATCAGTGAGGGTGAGAACATAACGATAGCCACTGCGAGCTTCAACACTCATTGGACCACACACATCAGTATGTATGATTTCCAATAAGTTGGTTGCTCGCTCCATTGTTCCTGAGAACGGAGTCTTGGTCATTTTACCCATGAGGCATGGTTCGCACATGTCAAATGATTCGTAATCAAGAGACTCTAAAAGTCCATCTGCATGGAGCTTCTTCATGTATTTGACACCTATGTGACCAAGGCGGCAGTGCCACAAGTATGTGGGACTATCATTATCAACCTTACATCTTTTGGTATTCACACTATGAATATGTGTAGCATTACGCTCGAGATTCATTAAGAATAAACCATTCACCATCGGAGCATGACCATAAAACATATCTCTCATATAAATAGAACAACCATTATTCTTGGATTTAAATGAGTAGCCATCTCGTATTAAATGAGATACTAATACAATGTTCATGCTCAAAGCTGGTACTAAATAACAATTATTGAGATTTAAAACTAATCCCGCAGGTAAATGTAGAGGTAGCGTGCCGACGGCGATCACATCGACCTTGGAACCATTCCTGACGCGCATCGTCACCTCGTCCTTCGCCAGTCTCCGCTTATTCCGCAGCTCCTGCTTTGAGTTACAAATGTGAGCAACCACACCGGTATCAAATACCCAGGAGCTACTACGAGTACTGGTAAGGTACACATCAATTACATGTATATCACATATACCTTTCATGATGCCGGCCTTCTTGTTCGCTAAGTATTTGGGGCAGTTCCGCTTCCAGTGACCACTTCCCTTGCAATAAAAACACTCAGTCTCGGGCTTGGGTCCATTCTTTTGCTTCTTCCCGGCAGCTTGCTTACCGGGCGTGGCAACTCCCTTGTCGTCCTTCTTGAAGTTCTTCTTACCCTTGCCTTTCTTGAACTTAGTGGTTTTATTCACCATCAACACTTGATGTTCCTTTTTGATTTCTACCTCTGCTGATTTCAGCATTGAATATACCTCAGGAATGGTCTTTTCCATCCCCTGCATATTGAAGTTCATCACAAAGCTCTTGTAGCTCGGTGGAAGCGACTGAAGGATTCTGTTAATGACCGCGTCATCCGGGAGATTAACTCCCAGCTGAGTCAAGCGGTTATGCAACCCAGACATTTTGAGTATGTGCTCACTGACAGAACTATTTTCCTCCATCTCACAGTTGAAGAACTTGTCGGAGACTTCATATCTCTCGACCCGGGCATGAGCTTGAAAACCATTTTCAGCTCTTCGAACATCTCATATGCTCCGTGTCTCTCAAAACGCTTTTGGAGCCCCGGTTCTAAGCTGTAAAGCATGCCGCACTGAACGAGGGAGTAATCATCAGCACGTGTCTGCCAAGCGTTCATAATGTCTTGGTTCTGTGGGACGGGTGCGTTACCTAGCGGTGCTTCTAGGACATAATCTTTCTTGGCAGCTATGAGGATGATCCTCAGGTTCCGGACCCAGTCCGTATAGTTGCTACCATCGTCTTTCAGCTTGGTTTTCTCTAGGAAGGCGTTGAAGTTGAGGACAATGTGGGCCATTTGATCTACAAGACATATTGTAAAGATTTTAGACTAAGTTCATGATAATTAAGTTCATCTAATCAAATTACTCAATAAACTCCCACTCAGATAGACATCCCTCTAGTCATCTAAGTGAAACATGATCCGAGTCAACTAGGCCGTGTCCGATCATCACGTGAGACGGACTAGTCAACATCGGTGAACATCTTCATGTTGATCGTATCTTCTATACGACTCATGCTCGACCTTTCGGTCTTCTGTGTTCTGAGGCCATGTCTGTACATGCTAGGCTCGTCAAGTCAACCTAAGTGTATTGCGTGTGTAAATCTGGCTTACACCCGTTGTATTCAAACGTTAGAATCTATCACACCCGATCATCACGTGGTGCTTCGAAACAACGAACCTTCGCAACGGTGCACAGTTAGGGGGAATACTTTCTTGAAATTAATTCGAGGGATCATCTTATTTAAGCTACCGTCGTTCTAAGAAAATAAGATGTAAAACATGATAAATATCACATGCAATCAAATAGTGACATGATATGGCCAATATCATTTGCTCCTTTGATCTCCATCTTCGGGGCTCCATGATCATCGTTGTCATCGGCATGACACCATGATCTCCATCATCATGATCTCCATCATCGTGTCTTCTTGAAGTTGTCACGTCATCTATTACTTCTACTACTATGGCTAACGCTTTAGCAATAAAGTAAAGTAAATACATGACGTTTATGTTGACACGCAGGTCATAAATAAATAAAGACAACTCCTATGGCTCCTGCCGGTTGTCATACTCATCGACATGCAAGTCGTGATTCCTATTACAAGAACATGATCATCTCACACATCACATTTATCATTCATCACATCCTTTGGCCATATCACATCAGAAAGCACTTGCTGCAAAAACAAGTTAGATGTCCTCTAATTGTTGTTGCAAGTTTTTACGTGGCTGCTATAGGATTCTAGCAAGAACGTTTCTTACCTACGTCAAAACCACAACATGAATTGCCAATTTCTATTTACCCTTCATAAGGACCTTGTTCATCAAATCCGATCCGACTAAAGTGGGAGAGACAGACACCCGCCAGCCACTTTATGCTACTAGTGCATGTCAGTCGGTGGAACCGGTCTCACGTAAGCGTACATGTAAGGTTGGTCCAGGCCGCTTCATCCCACGATGCCGCCTAATCAAGATAAGACTAGTAACGGCAAGATAATTGACAATATCGACGCCCACAACTACTTTGTGTTCTACTCGTGCATAGTAACTACACATAGACCTAGCTCATGATGCCACTGTTGGGGAACATAGCAGAATTTTAAAATTTTCTACGCATCACCAAGATCTATGGAGTCATCTAGCAATGAGGGAGAGAGGAGTGCATCTGTTGGGGAACGTAGTAATTTCAAAAAATTTCTACGCACACGCAAGATCATGGTGATGCATAGCAACGAGAGAGGAGAGTGTTGTCTACGTACCCTCGTAGACCGAAGCGGAAGCGTTGATGCAACATAGAGGAAGTAGTCGTACGTCTTCCCGATCCGACCGATCCAAGCACCGTTACTCCGGCACCTCCGAGTTCTTGGCACACGTTCAGCTCGATGACGCTCCCCGGGCTCCGATCCAGCAAAGCTTCGGGGAGGAGTTCCGTATGTATTACCTAGTTCAATGAGTTAGTTGCGAGATGATGTATTACGGAACGAGTAAAGAGACTTGCCGGTAACGAGATTGAACTAGGTATTGGATACCGACGATCGAATCTCGGGCAAGTAACATACCGGTGACAAAGGGAACAAGGTATGTTGTTATGCGGTCTGACCGATAAAGATCTTCGTAGAATATGTAGGAGCCAATATGGGCATCCAGGTCCCGCTATTGGTTATTGACCGGAGACATGTCTCGGTCATGTCTACATTGTTCTCGAACCCGTAGGGTCCGCACGCTTAAGGTTTCGATGACAGTTATATTATGAGTTTATACATTTTGATGTACCGAAGGTTGTTCGGAGTCCCGGATGAGATCACGGACATGACGAGGAGTCTCGAAATGGTCGAGACATAAAGATTGATATATTGGAAGCCTATGTTTGGATATCGGAAGTGTTCCGGGTGAAATCGAGATTTTACCGGAGTACCGGGAGGTTACCGGAACCCCCCGGGAGCTAAATGGGCCTTAATGGGCCTTAGTGGAAGAAGAGGAGAGGCGGCCAGGGCTAGGGCCGCGCGCCCCTCCCCCTAGTCCGAATAGGACAAAGAGAGAGGGGGGCGGCGCCCCCCTCCTTCTCTCTCTCTTTTCCACCTCACGAATCCTATTCCAACTAGGATTGGGGAAGAAGTCCTACTCCCGGAGGGAGTAGGACTCCTCCTGGCGCGCCCTATGGTGGCCGGCCGGCCTCCCCCTCTTGAACCTTTATATACGGAGGCAGGGGCACCCAGAGACACACAAGTTGATCCACGTGATCATAATCTTAGCCGTGTGCGGCGCCCCCTTCCACCATAGTCCTCGATAATATTGTTGTGGTGCTTAGGCGAAGCCCTGCGACAGTAGTACATCAAGATCGTCACCACACCGTCATGCTGACGGAACTCTTCCCCGACACTTTGCTGGATCGGAGTCCGGGGATCGTCATCGAGCTGAACGTGTGCTAGAACTCGGAGGTGCCGTAGTTTCGGTGCTTGATCGGTCGGGCCGTGGAGACGTACGACTACATTAACTAAACGCTTCCGTTGTCGATCTACAAGGGTACGTAGATCACACTCTCCCCTCCCATTGCTATGCATCATCATGATCTTGCGTGTGCGTAGGAATTTTTTTGAAATTATTACGTTCCCCAACAAGCCAGGCCCGACAGCGAAAGCAACCTAACATGCCCGTAGTTGTGGACAATGCATCTTGCGAGTGTAGAAGGATTCCGTTAGTGACAGGGATGATATTTTACCGTGCCTCCACCCTGGCAGGTTCCCTGGCTCGCCGACACCGCTTACCTGCGGTTTTAGGAGCAGCAGGAGCAATCACACTCACCAAAATCGCTGGAAACTAAGAGCCTGTTTGGGACTGCTCTGCTCCTTAAAATTCAGCTCCGCTCCGGAAAACAGAAGCCAAACGGGGTAGCTCCACGATATGCCGCTCCGCAAAAAAACTAGAATCTGGGATACAACTCCTAGTTTTTTATGAAGCTCTTCAGGGGGTGCTCCAAAAAAACTCTAGAAGCTGGAGTTAGGTGCAAATTACCCACCACTGCCACTAGTAAATGGATACCCCTTCATTTCTTCCCCCTCAACCAATCAAATAGATCCTTTCCACCAAATTTCTCATTCTTGAAGCTGGAGCTAGATGGCAGCCAAACATTCTCTTTGGTAGTACTACAACTTCTAGATGAAACTGCTCCAAAGTGAATTTAGTGAAGCGAAACCGATTTTTGTGAAGCGGAGCAGTCCCAAACAGGCCCTAACAATATACGGAAGAAAATAAAGACCTTCCCTAATTGGGCTAGCTTGGGCGTTTTCTTGCCTATCGGCCTTATTCACACCAACCGGGATCCTTGGGCCCATCAACTCAGTTCTACCTAGGCCACTACAGGCGCAATGCTATTTCTCACCCATTGCGAGTTGTAATATGCCTTGCCTACATGGTGGCATCACTGGGCCGGCCAATACAATAGCGCACGATGTTTCTCATCAATTCTTCCAGTGTTTGCAGCGATTTCCTTTGCTTTTCTCTGATTTACTTTTTCCTTCTTTTTGGTTTTCTTTGTTTATTTCTTAGTTTCTTCTTTTTTAATTTAAATTTCCCCTTTTTTCTGCCATTTTCAACACGTGTCTATGTACACATTGTACATTATTTGTATACACCAGAAACGTTTTTGATACACATTTAAAATTTTGAAATACATGATTAACACTTTTTCAAATATATGTATTGATGTATGTTTTCTCGTACACATTGTAAATTTTGGTATACATATAAAACATTTTTATTACAGGTTTACATTTTTCAAATACATGGTAATTTTTCAGATGTCTTTTCATGTCTATTATTTCCATACACGTCATAGATTTTTTATAGAGTTATCGAAAAGTATAGACATCTAACTTTTTTCCAAATACATGTTAGTGTATTTAAAATTTTAATGTACATTTTTTCTAATGATACAATTTTAATTTTGTGAATTATGTAAACATTTGTTTTCATTGTATAAGATTTTTCAAAAGTGTCTTGTATTTTTTTGAACGCGTAACATTTTTGGGATGTCACGAAGATTTTTTTAATGCTATCCATATTTTCTAAAATTATACAAACAAACAATTTACACTTTAATAACAATTTTAAAATTGGTGGTATATTTTTAAAAGATATACATTAAGTATTTTGGAATGCAAATAAAATTTAGAAAAACTATTAAAACAGAAAGAAGAACAACAGCAATAGAAACTAGTATGTACAAACGATCAGAAACTAAGAAAAATCAATACTACATTTTGACTTACAAATACAAGTACATTTTTATATAGATATAAAAAAGTATGCACGTTTAACATTTACATGTACGTTTTTCTTTTCAAATACATGTTGATTTTTTATATAGATATAGAAAAGTATGTACATTTAATATATGAAACCATTTTTTTATTGTATAAATTTTTTCAAAAATATCTTGTATATTATTTTGAAGGTGTCAACATTTTTAAATGTGACGAACCATTTTTTTAATGATATAATTTTTATATTGCACAAACAAACAATTCACACTGTCTTAACATTTTTTTAATTCGTGATAAACATTAAAAACTTGTCGACACATTATTTTTTGTGGAATATATGTTTTTACATATTTTTTCAAAAATATAAATAAAAAAAATAAAGGAAAAGAACCAACAATAGAAAATTTTATATATAAAGGACCAGACGTAAGAAAAATGTGAGCTACATTAACTGGGCCGGCCATTTTCAGCCTTGTGGCGACACACTCTTCTATCTCGCTAGAAGCGAGACGCAGACTCACCCCACGAGAGGCTAGGCAACTCGTGGAAAGAAAACCAACACATATCTTTATCTTTATCTTTACCTAATATTAAAGAGAGGATTGTTTCTCCATTTTTTTTTGTTCGTATAGTCTGGCCTACATAAATTTTCGTCCGTCACGAGTTTTCTCGTTCGTCCTGATTTGTTTTCTGTGAAAAAATAAATTAGGAGGATTGTTTCTCCATTTTTTTGTTCGTATAGTCTGGCCTACATAAATTTTCGTCCGTCACGAGTTTTCTCATTCGTCCCGATTTGTTTTCTGTGAAAAAATAAATTAGGACGCACATAGCCGTGATGGGCTGGCCCATTAGTACAGCTCCTGCACCAGCGAAAAAAGTCCAGGGAAAAACAATACTGCGCCACAAGGAATCAAACCCGGACGCCCAAGCTAGAGGGCTCACAAAGCTAGCCACTGGACTAGACAAGCATTTATATTTACGTTGCAGCGCGACTTATTAAATTAAACTAGCAGCTACGCCAGATACTGAAAGCAAAAGAAAAACGTTTTTTTGTTGCAAAAACTGAATATATTTTAGAACGCAAATATTTTGCAAAATTGTGAAGGAAAAAAAATTAAATTCGAGCAATTAGAAACCAATTTTTTTTAACCTGAATATTTTTTTAAACATGAACAATTTTTGAAAACTAGGAAGTACTATACTGATTTTTAAAATTTGTGAACATTTTTAAAAACACAAAAAAATTGAACTTTAAATTTGAAAAGGCAAAGATTTGTTCAAAACATAATTATTCTTGAAATATGGGAGGTACTATACCTTTTTAAAAAAAATCTATACCTATTGATAAAACAGGGTGCATTTTTTAAATACATCCACGAATGCATTGTTTTAGTTTAATTAAACTAGGGGTATGGAGGGAATCCTTTTCTTCGTCACCTCCTCACGTACGACCAGCCTACCTGGGCCAGTGACACACATCACAATGCATGAGGAGTCCAATTATGACTTCATGGTCTATCTGACACAAACTACTCAATTTATATGATAGCATAAGCATATATTATGTGCACTACTTCTTTCTAATATATTACTCGGATGATAAAAATAATCTATGTTCAACGCTCGTCATCTCGCCGGACACGAAGGTGGCGCAAGGACCTAGCCAACCATGGTTAGTGACAACTGATAATGCGACCGCCGGCGACAAGGACAACAAAGAGGACAAGCGGAAACATGTGTCTAATGTCATAGTGAAATGAAGAATGTGGACATGAGGACAAGGTATTAGTCATGTTTACTATGTTAGGGGAATGAGGGTGAGGTTTTTAGCCATTCTCAGTGGGTAAGGACGTGTGGGGGATATTTTCTCCCGTTACAACGCACAGACATGTTTGCTAGTACCCCTAAAAACACGAATCAATCGATCTGGCTGCCTCGCTCGCCTGGTCGGCTGCCTCGCTTGGTTGTTCGTATGTGCGCTGCACAACTCGGGCATAGACCCTAGCCACTCTTGCATGGATGCGACACGGTGGACTGACAGAGCACTGACGATCAGGCCTCGAATGATGCTACAACTTCGACGGGCGACCATCGAGATCCGAAGGTGACGACTCCTCTAGTGGGAATTCCACTCAAGCTCTGAAAAAATGGTGGCTCGCCGTCTCCAGCAAACACTAGTCGTGTCCGTGCGTGGATCACCAATAACTACCCAACCTGGGCAAGGCCACGACCAGGGGCAACAAATGGCAGCAAACTGCCAACAACGAGGACATGTACCTCTTGTTGCGTTCAACGCTTTGCAACAGAGCCTTGTTGCAAATCTCATAAATATTTTTTTTGTCCGTTCTGCTTACTTAGGCCTTATACAATGCAAAGTGCTTGGACAAAAATAAATCAATTGTTTTAAGATGCATGAGCTCATTTCTAGAGGATAGACACTTAATTAGACAACCCATATGTAGAGATAAGCACTGATACTTGATAAATACTCGGTTGCTTGCATTGTACAAGGCCTAGAGCCTTTGCAACAAACCTTATGTTGCGCTCAGCGCTTTGCAACCCGAGCCTTATTGCAAACCACAAACATTTTTTTTTTCGTTTCTTTAACTGCACGGTCTGCAACGTAGTTCGTGTTGTGCACGCGCGTCTTGCAACAAAGACCATGATGCAAACGGCTTACTCAATGTGGCGGACGTTTCACGTCTGACCGGCCGGTTGATGGGCAGCGTCGAAGAATTTAGATAACATCATCCTCATATCATGTGTAATCATATTGGTATTGAGAGCACTTTTGAACGTGGTTTGCACAGTTTTTTAAATTATATTTTGGTTTTCATAGGATATTTTCGTCTTCGGGTTGTGTGACGAGCCAAAACAAAACATGGGTGTACAGGGGGAGAGGGGACATATGAACTCGTGGACAAAGACACCAGAGGACAGGAGGGGGGCACCCTACAGGCTACAGAAGAGAGTTCAGAGTCGTGAGACTACTCGAGAGCAGATCGCCATCGGCCGAACTGTCACCAGTGCCCGCGACGTGATCCGGCGCCTCCCTCGTCGTTTCAAACCCAAAAATCTCGGAGCCGATTCAGTCGGGGAAAGAGCCAAGCGAAGATGCCTTCTGTCACCGTCTCCCCCACCCGGTCACTCATTATTCCATAGTCCCGCTCGCTTTTGCCTCTCGGCTAGGAGAATCCGCCGTTCCGGGGAGCTTCCCGTGCTGTCTCGTGCGCAGCGTACAGGTCCCTCTCCGTCGTCGCCGTCACTCGCCTTGAAAGCGTCGGTCATTTCGCTTCTGAATCGCTGCTTCTAATTTTGGTATGGAATTTTAAGAAGGTTGAAAATTCTCGGGCTGATTCGTTGCATGGTGATTTCTATAGAAGAGCCAAATGACAATGAGTTTGGCGGGCCGACGGCTGATGGAGCTGCCCTGCCTAATCCGGGCTCGATTATCTTAATGTTTATGGTGTGCTTAGCTTAAGGGGAAGCTTGCAAGTTACAGCTGATACGGATGTGGCAGCTGCTTTCCTGGTGATTTCTTCGGCCGGACTCGTCTTCAAGCCCGGTGGTGCTCAAGTTCTCATCATTCTAGTACGACCCGTACAGGGAGAGGTACAAACGATTATTGAGGATTTCGTCATGCCGAGCTAGCTGGACTGGATGCACTGCTGCTGGATGCGCATCTCGGATGCCGCTATTGGCTAGTACTGCTGCTGACTTCTTCCTGCTCCGGAGCGTGCCAAGCGTCAGTAGGGCAGCTCCACGACGACAGCGCCGGTCATGGCTGGTGATGATCCTTGGTGTCTTAGAACATCTCCGGCCGTTGGCCTCCTATGGGCTTGAAAAATTGTTTTCTGTGGACGAATCGGCGTTAAAATTGGCTTGGGAGACGATTGGGTTTCCAGCCGCCGCCCTTAGGCGTCGATACCGGCCCAATTTTGACGCAAATTTGCCCGTTTTTCAGCCCAATTTAGTGTAAAATCGGCACGCTATCGGCGCAAATCGGCCCATATTCATTGTGCTTCGGCGCAAATTCAACAGAAGTTATTTTTTATCACATAGTTCATCACATAAAATCAATAAAAATCAAATTATTCAATACAAAGTATATAGTTCAATAAATAAAAACTCATATTTCATCACATGTCGAGTTAGATGTTGTCCTTGAGCCTTCATAGATGCTCCACCAGATCCTGCTGCAGTTGTTGATGCACCTGTGGGTCTCGGATCTTCTGACGCATATTGGGAAGGCAGTCTAGGTTGCCGGTAGCTAGTGATCAACTTGGGCAAAAGAACCCTGCCTGCAATATGGTTCAGTGTCAAACACTGGCTCTTCCTGCTCGCTCTCAATGATCATGTTGTGCAAGATGACACATCAAGTCATGATCTCTCACATTTGATCTTTCGACTAGGTCTGAGCGGGGTACCGGACAATAGCAAATTGAGATTGGAGCACACCAAATGCCCGTTGGACATCCTTCCTGCAAGCCTCCTGAACCTTCGCAAAGTGGGAGTTCTTGCCTCCTGGCACAGAGTTTGAGATAGTCTTCACAAATGTAGACCATCTCGGATAGATGCTATCTGCTAGGTAGTATCCCTTGTTGTAGTGTCTGTTGGGGAACGTAGTAATTTCAAAAAAATTCCTACGCACACGCAAGTTCATGGTGATGCATAGCAACGAGAGGGGAGAGTGTTGTCTACGTACCCTCGTAGACCGGAAGCGGAAGCGTTAGCACTACGCGGTTGATGTAGTTGTACGTCTTCACGGCCCAACCGATCAAGCACCGAAACTACGGCACCTCCGAGTTCTAACACACGTTCAGCTCGATGACGACCCCCAGACTTCGATCCAGCAAAGTGTCGGGGATGAGTTTCATCAGCACGACGGCATGGTGACGATCTTGATGTTTTACCGTCGCAGGGCTTCGCCTAAGCACCACTACAATATTATCGAGGATTATGGTGGAGGGGGGCACCGCACACGGCTAAGAGATCAATAATCAATTGTTGTGTCTATGGGGTGCCCCCTGCCCCCGTATATAAAGGAGTGGAGGAGGGGGCCGACCAAGGAGGGTGGCGTGCCCTAGGGGGGAGTCCAACTCCCACCGGGAGTAGGACTCCCCCTTTTCCTATTAGGAGTAGGAGAGGGAAGGAAGAGGAAGGAGTGAGGAAGGAAAGGGGGGCTGCCCCCCCTCCCAATTCGGATTGGGCTTGGGGGAGGGGGCGCCCCCTCCCTTGCTCCTTTCCCCTCCTTTCCACTAAGGCCCAATAAGGCCCATATACTGTTGGGGAACGTAGCAGAATTTTAAAATTTTCTACGCATCACCAAGATCAATCTATGGAGTCATCTAGCAACGAGGGAGAGAGGAGTGCATCTACATACCCTTGTAGATCGCGTGTGGAAGCGTTCAAGAGAACGGGGTTGATGGAGTCGTACTCGTCATGATCCAAATCACCGATGACCAAGTGCTGAACGGACAACACCTCCGCGTTCAACACACGTACAGTTGGAAGACGTCTCCTCCTTCTTGATCCAGCAAGGGGGAAGGAGAGGTTGATGAAGATCCAGCAGCACAATGGCGTGGTGATGGATGCAGCAGGATCCCGACAGGGCTTCGCCAAGTGCAAGCGGGGAGGAGAGGTGTTACGGAGGGAGAGGGAGGCGCCAAGAGCAAGGGGTAAGGCTGCCCTCCCCCCTCTTTATATAGGGGCCTTGGGGGGCGCCGTCCCTAGGGAGATGGATCTCCAAGGGGGCGGCGGCCAAGGGGTGGCTCCCCCCCCCCCAAGCCAAGTGGGGGGCGCCCCCACCCCTAGGGTTTCCCAACCCTAGGCGCAGGGGAGGCCCAAGGGGGGCGCACCAGCCCACTAGGGGCTGGTTCCCCTCCCAATTCGGCCCATGGGGCCCTCCGGGATAGGTGGCCCCACCCGATGGACCCCCGGGACCCTTTCGGTGGTCCCGGTACAATACCGGCGACCCCCGAAACCTTTCCGATGGACAAAACTGGACTTCCTATATATAAATGTTTACCTCCGGACCATTCTGGAACTCCTCGTGATGTCCCGGATCTCATCCGGGACTCCGAACAACTTTCGGGTTACTGCATACTAATATCTCTACAACCCTAGCGTCACCGAACCTTAAGTGTGTAGACCCTACGGGTTCGGGAGACATGCAGACATGACCGAGACGCCTCTCCGGTCAATAACCAACAGCGGGATCTGGATACCCATGTTGGCTCCCACATGCTTCACGATGATCTCATCGGATGAATCACGATGTCGAGGATTCAATCAATCCGTATACAATTCCCTTTGTCAATCGATACGTTACTTGCCCGAGACTCGATCGTCGGTATCCCAATACCTCGTTCAATCTCGTTACCGGCAAGTCACTTTACTCGTACCATAATGCATGATCCCGTCATCAACCACTTGGTCACATTGAGCTCATTATGATGATGCATTACCGAGTGGGCCCAGAGATACCTCTCCGTCGTACGGAGTGACAAATCCCAGTCTCGATTCGTGCCAACCCAACAGATACTTTCGGAGATACCTGTAGTGTACCTTTATGGTCACCCAGTTACGTTGTGACGTTTGGCACACCCAAAGCACTCCTACGGTATCTGGGAGTTGCACAATCTCATGGTCTAAGGAAACGATACTTGACATTCAGAAAAGCTACAGCAAACGAACTACACGATCTTTGAGCTATGCTTAGGATTGGGTCTTGTCCATCACATCATTCTCCTAATGATGTGATCCCGTTATCAATGACATCCAATGTCCATAGTCAGGAAACCATGACTATCTTTTGATCAACGAGCTAGTCAACTAGAGGCTCACTAGGGACGTGTTGTGGTCTATGTATTCACACATGTATTACGATTTCCGGATAATACAATTATAGCATGAACAATAGACAATTATCATGAACAATGAAATATAATAATAACCATTTTATTATTGCCTCTAGGGCATATTTCCAACAGTCTCCCACTTGCACTAGAGTCAATAATCTAGTTACATTGTGATGAATCAAACACCCATGCAGTTCTGGTGTTGATCATGTTTTGCTCTAGGGAGAGGTTTAGTCAACGGATCTGCTACATTCAGGTCCGTATGTATTTTACAAATCTCTATGTCTCCATTTTGAACACTTTCATGAATGGAGTTGAAGCGACGCTTGATATGCCTGGTCTTCCTGTGAAACCTGGGCTCCTTGGCAAGGGCAATAGCTCCAGTGTTGTCACAGAAGAAAGTCATCGGGCCCGATGCATTGGGTATGACTCCTAGGTCGGTAATGAACTCCTTCACCCAGACTGCTTCTTGTGCTGCCTCCGAGGCTGCCATGTACTCCGCTTCACATGTAGATCCCGCCACAACGCTCTGCTTGCAACTGCACCAGCTTACTACCCCACCATTCAAAATATACATGTATCTGGTTTGTGACTTAGAGTCATCCAGATCTGTGTCGAAGCTAGCATCGATGTAACCCTTTACGACGAGCTCTTCGTCACCTCCATAAACGAGAAACATATCCTTAGTCCTTTTCAGGTACTTCAAGATATTCTTGACCGCTGTCCAGTGTTCCATGCCGGGATTACTTTGGTACCTTCCTACCAAACTTACGGCAAGGTTTACATCAGGTCTGGTACATAGCATAGCATACATGATAGACCCTATGGCCGAGGCATAGGGGACGACACTCATCTTTTCTCTATCTTCTACCGTGGTCGGGCATTGAGCCGTGCTCAATCTCGTACCTTGCAATACAGGCAAGAACCCCTTCTTTGACTGATCCATTTTGAACTTTTTCAATATCTTGTCAAGGTACGTACTCTATGAAAGACCAATGAGGCGTCTCGATCTATCTCTATAGATCTTGATGCCTAATATATAAGCAGCTTCTCCAAGATCCTTCATTGAAAAACACTTGTTCAAGTAGGCCTTTATGCTTTCCAAGAATTCTATATCATTTCCCATCAACAGTATGTCATCCACATACAATATGAGAAATGCTACAGAGCTCCCACTCACTTTCTTGTAAATGCAGGCTTCTCCATAAGTCTGCGTAAACCCAAACGCTTTGATCATCTCATCAAAATGAATGTTCCAACTCCGAGATGCTTGCACCAGCCCATAAATCGAGCGTTGGAGCTTGCACACCTTGTCAGCATTCTTAGGATCGACAAAACCTTCCGGCTGCATTATATACAATTCTTCCTTAAGGAAACCATTAAGGAATGCCGTTTTGACGTCCATTTGCCATATCTCATAATCATAGAATGCGGCAACTGCTAACATGATTCGGACGGACTTCAGCTTTGCTACGGGTGAGAAAGTCTCATCGTAGTCAACCCCTTGAACTTGTTAATAACCCTTAGCGACAAGCCGAGCTTTATAGATGGTCACATTACCATCCGCGTCTGTCTTCTTCTTAAAAATCCATTTATTTTCTATGGCTCGCCGATCATCGGGTAAGTCAGTCAAAGTCCATACTTCGTTTTCATACATGGATCCTATCTCGGATTTCATGGCTTCCAGCCATTTGTCGGAATCCGGGCCCGCCATCGCTTCTTCATAGTTCGAAGGTTCACCGTTGTCTAACAACATGATTTCTAAGACAGGGTTGCCGTACCACTCTGGTGCGGAACGTGTCCTCGTGGACCTACGAAGTTCAGTAGCAATTTGATCTGAAATTTCATGATCATCATCATTAACTTCCTCTCTAGTCGGTGCAGGCACCTCAGGAACATTTTCTTGAGCTGCGCCACTTACCGGTTCAAGAGGTAATACTTCATCAAGTTCTACTTTCCTCCCACTTTTTCTTTCGAGAGAAACTCTTTCTCTAGAAAGGACCCATTCTTGGCAACAAAGATCTTGCCTTCGGATCTGAGGTAGAAGGTATACCCAATAGTTTCTTTAGGGTATCCTATGAAGACGCATTTTTCCGATTTGGGTTCGAGCTTTTCAGGTTGAAGTTTCTTGACATAAGCATCGCATCCCCAAACTTTTAGAAACGACAGCTTAGGTTTCTTCCTAAACCATAATTCATACGGTGTCGTCTCAACGGATTTCGATGGAGCCCTATTTAAAGTGAATGCGACAGTCTCTAAAGCATAGCCCCAAAATGATAGCGGTAGATCGGTAAGAGACATCATAGATCACACCATATCCAATAGAGTGCGATTACAACGTTCGGACACACCATTTTGCTGAGGTGTTCCAGGCGGCGTGAGTTGTGAAACTGTTCCACATTTCCTTAAGTGTGTGCCAAATTCGTGACTCAAGTATTCTCCCCCACGATCTAATCGCAAGAACTTGATTTTCTTGTCACGTTGATTCTCAACCTCACTCTGAAATTCCTTGAACTTTTCAAAGGTCTCAGACTTGTGTTTCATTAAGTAGACATACCCATATCTACTCAAGTCATCAGTGAGGGTGAGAACATAACGATAGCCACCGCGGGCCTCAACACTCATTGGACCGCACACATCAGCATGTATGATTTCCAACAAATTGGTTGCTCGCTCCATTGTTCCTGAGAACGGAGTCTTGGTCATTTTACCCATGAGGCATGGTTCACACGTGTCAAATGATTCATAATCAAGAGACTCCAAAAGTCCATCTGCATGGAGCTTCTTCATGCGTTTGACACCTATGTGACCAAGGCGGCAGTGCCACAAGTATGTGGGACTATCATTATCAACCTTACATCTTTTGGTATTCACACTATGAATATGTGTAACATTACGCTCGAGATTCATTAAGAATAAACCATTCACCATCGGAGCATGACCATAAAACATATCTCTCATATAAATAGAACAACCATTTTTCTTGGATTTAAATGAATAGCCATCTCGAATTAAACAAGATCCTGATACAATGGTCATGCTCAAAGCTAGCACTAAATAACAATTATTGAGGTTTAAAACTAATCCCGTAGGTAAATGTAGAGGCAGCGTGCCGACGGCGATCACATCGACCTTGGAACCATTCCCGACGCGCATCGTCACCTCGTCCTTCGCCAGTCTCCGTTTATTCCGCAGCTCCTGCTTTGAGTTACAAATGTGAGCAACCGCACCGGTATCAAATACCCAGGAGCTACTACGAGTACTGGTAAGGTACACATCAATTACATGTATATCACATATACCTTTAGTGTTGCCGGCCTTCTTGTCCGCTAAGTATTTGGGGCAGTTCCGCTTCCAGTGACCACTTCCCTTGCAATAAAAACACTCAGTCTCGGGCTTGGGGTCCATTCTTTGGCTTCTTCCCGGCAGCTTTCTTACCGGGCGCGGCAACTCCCTTGCCGTCCTTCTTGAAGTTCTTTTTACCCTTGCCTTTCTTGAACTTAGTGGTTTTATTCACCATCAACACTTGATGTTCCTTTTTGATTTCCACCTTCGCTGATTTCAGCATTGAATATACCTCAGGAATGGTCTTTTCCATCCCCTGCATATTGAAGTTCATCACAAAGCTCTTGTAGCTCGGTGGAAGCGACTGAAGGATTCTGTCAATGACCACGTCATCCGGGAGATTAACTCCCAGCTGAGTCAAGCGGTTATGTAACCCAGACATTGTGAGTATGTGCTCACTGACAGAACTATTTTCCTCCATCTTACAGTTGAAGAACTTGTCGGAGACTTCATATCTCTCGACCTGGGCATGAGCTTGAAAAACCATTTTCAGCTCTTCGAACATATCATATGCTCCGTGTCTCTCAAAACGCTTTTGGAGCCCCGGTTCTAAGATGTAAAGCATGCCGCACTGAACGAGGGAGTAATCATCAGCACGTGACTGCCAAGCGTTCATAACATCTTGGTTCTCTGGGACAGGTGCGTCACCTAGCGGTGCTTCTAGGACATCATCTTTCTTGGCAGCTATGAGGATGATCCTCAGGTTCTGGACCAGTCCGTATAGTTGCTGCCATCATCTTTCAGCTTGGTTTTCTCTAGGAACGCGTTGAAGTTGAGGACAACGTGGGCCATTTGATCTACAAGACATATTGTAAAGATTTTAGACTAAGTTCATGATAATTAAGTTCATCTAATCAAATTATTCAATGAACTCCCACTCAGATAGACATCCCTCCAGTCATCTAAGTGAAACATGATCCGAGTTAACTAGGCCGTGTCCGATCATCACGTGAGACAGACTAGCCAACATCGGTGAACATCTTCATGTTGATCGTATCTTCTATACGACTCATGCTCGACCTTTCGGTCTTCCCTGTTCCAAGGCCATGTCCGTACATGCTAGGCTCGTCAAGTCAACCTAAGTGTATTGCGTGTGTAAATCTGGCTTACACCCGTTGTATTCGAACGTTAGAATCTATCACACCCGATCATCACGTGGTGCTTCGAAACAACGAACTTTCGCAATGGTGCACAGTTAGGGAGAACACTTTCTTGAAATTATTACGAGGGATCATCTTATTTAAGCTACCGTCGTTCTAAGAAAATAAGATGCAAAACATGATAAACATCACATGCAATCAAATAGTGACATGATATGACCGATATCATTTGCTCCTTTGATCTCCATCTTCGGGGCTCCATGATCATCGTTTTCATCGGCATGACACCATGATCTCCATCATCATGATCTCCATCATCGTGTCTTCTTGAAGTTGTCACGTCATCTATTACTTCTACTACTATGGCTAACGCTTTAGCAATAAAGTAAAGTAATTACATGACGTTTATGTTGACACGCAGGTCATAAATAAATAAAGACAACTCCTATGGCTCATGCCGGTTGTCATACTCATCGACATGCAAGTCGTGATTCCTATTACAAGAACATGATCATCTCATACATCACATATATCATTCATCACATCCTTTGGCCATATCACATCACAAAGCACTTGCTGCAAAAACAAGTTAGACGTCCTCTAATTGTTGTTGCAAGTTTTTACGTGGCTGCTATAGGTTTCTAGCAAGAACGTTTCTTACCTACGCCAAAACCACAACGTGAATTGCCAATTTCTATTTACCCTTCATAAGGACCCTGTTCATAGAATCCGATCCGACTAAAGTGGGAGAGACAGACACCCGCCAGCCACCTTATGCAACTAGTGCATGTCAGTCGGTGGAACCAGTCTCACGTAAGTGTACGTGTAAGGTCGGTCCGGGCCGCTTCATCCCACAATGCCGCCGAATCAAGATAAGACTAGTAATGGCAAGATAATTGACAATATCGACGCCCACAACTACTTTGTGTTCTACTCGTGCATAGTAACTACGCACAGACCTAGCTCATGATGCCACTGTTGGGGAACGTAGCAGGATTTTAAAATTTTCTACGCATCACCAAGATCAATCTATGGAGTCATCTAGCAACGAGGGAGAGAGGAGTGCATCTACATACCCTTGTAGATCGCGTACGAAAGCGTTCAAGAGAACGGGGTTGATGGAGTCGTACTCGTCGTGATCCAAATCACCGATGACCAAGTGCTGAACGGACAGCACCTCCGTGATCAACACACATACAGTTGGAAGACGTCTCCTCCTTCTTGATCCAGCAAGGGTGAAGGAGAGGTTGATGAAGATCCAGCAGCACGACGGCGTGGTGGTGGATGCAGCAGGATCCAGGCAGGGCTTCGCCAAGCACAAGCAGGGAGGAGAGGTGTTACGGAGGGAGAGGGAGGCGCCAAGAGCAAGGGGTAAGGCTGCCCTCCCTCCCTCCTCTTTATATAGGGGCCTTGGGGGGGGCACCGGCCCTAGGGAGATGGATCTCCAAGGGGGCGGCGGCCAAGGGGTGGCTTCCCCCCCAAGCCAAGTGAGGGGCGCCCCCACCCCTAGGGTTTCCCAACCCTAGGCGCAGGGGAGGCTCAAGGGGGGGGGGCGCACCAGCCCACTAGGGGCTGGTTCCCCTCCCAATTCTGCCCATGGGGCCCTCCGGGATAGGTGGCCCCACCCGGTGGACCCCCGGGACCCTTCCGGTGGTCCCGGTACAATACCGGCGACCCCCAAAACCTTCCCGATGGACAAAACTGGACTTCCTATATATCAATCTTTACCTCCGGACCATTCTAGAACTCCTCGTGACGTCCGGGATCTCATCCGGGACTCCGAACAAATTTCAGGTTACTGCATACTAATATCTCTACAACCCTAGCGTCACCGAACCTTAAGTGTGTAGACCCTATGGGTTCGGGAGACATGCAGACATGACCGAGACACCTCTCCAGTCAATAACCAACAACAGGATCTGGATACCCATGTTGGCTCCCACATGCTCCACGATGATCTCATTGGATGAACCACGATGTCGAGGATTCAATCAATCCGTATACAATTCCCTTTGTCAATCGGTACGTTACTTGCCCGAGACTCGATCGTCGGTATCCCAATACCTCGTTCAATCTCGTTACTGGCAAGTCACTTTACTCGTACCGTAATGCATGATCCCGTGATCAACCACTTGGTCACATTGAGCTCATTATGATGATGCATTACCGAGTGGGCCCAGAGATACCTCTCCGTCATACGGAGTGACAAATCCCAGTCTCGATTCGTGCCAACCCAACAGATACTTTCGGAGATACCTGTAGTGTACCTTTATGGTCACCCAGTTACGTTGTGACGTTTGGCACACCCAAAGCACTCGTACGGTATCCGGGAGTTGCACAATCTCATGGTCTAAGGAAATGATACTTGACATTCAGAAAAGCTACAACAAACGAACTACATGATCTTTGAGCTATGCTTAGGATTGGGTCTTGTCCATCACATCATTCTCCTAATGATGTGATCCCGTTATCAATGACATCCAATGTCCATAGTCAGGAAACCATGACTATCTTTTGATCAACGAGCTAGTCAACAAGAGGCTCACTAGGGACGTGTTGTGGTCTATGTATTCACACATGTATTACGATTTCCGGATAATACAATTATAGCATGAACAATAGACAATTATCATGAACAATGAAATATAATAATAACCATTTTATTATTGCCTCTAGGGCATATTTCCAACATATACCTCCCGGGGGGTTCCGATAACCTCTCGGTGATCCGGTATTGTCCCAATCTCACCCGGAACCTTTCCGGTGTCCAAATATAGTCGTCCAATATATCGATCTTTTTGTCTCGACCATTTCAAGACTCCTCGTCAAGTCCATGATCACATCCGGGACTCCAAACAACCTTCGGTACATCAAAATATATAAACTCATAATGAAACTGTCATCGTAACATTGAGCGTGCGGACCCTACGGGTTCGAGAACAATGTAGACATGACCGAGACACGTCTCCGGTCAATAACCAATAGCGGAACCTGGATGCTTATATTGGCTCCTACATATTCTACGAAGATCTTTATCGGTCAGACCGCATAACAACATACGTTTGTTCCCTTTGTCATCGGTATGTTACTTGCCCGAGATTCGATCGTCGGTATCTCAATACCTAGTTCAATCTCGTTACCGGCAAGTCTCTTTACTCATTCTGTAATACATCATCTTGCAACTAACTTATTAGTTGCATTGCTTGTAAGGCTTAAGTGATGTGCATTACCGAGAGGGCCCAGAGATACCTCTCCGACAATCGGAGTGACAAATCCTAATCTCGAAATACGCCAACCCAACATGTACCTTTGGAGACACCTGTAGAGCACCTTTATAATCACCCAGTTACGTTGTGACGTTTGGTAGCACACAAAGTGTTCCTCCGGTAAATGGGAGTTGCATAATCTCATAGTCATAGGAACATGTATAAGTCATGAAGAAAGCAATAGCAACATACTAAACGATCGGGTGCTAAGCTAATGGAATGGGTCATGTCAATCACATCATTCTCCTAATAATGTGATCCCATTAATCAAATGACAACTCATGTCTATGGTTAGGAAACATAACCATCTTCGATTAACGAGCTAGTCAAGTAGAGGCATACCAGTGACACTTTGTTTGTCTATGTATTCACACAAGTATTATGTTTTCGGTCAATACAATTCTAGCATGAATAATAAACATTTATCATGATATAAGGAAATAAATAATAACTTTATTATTGCCTCTAGGGCATATTTCCTTCAGTCTCCCACTTGCACTAGAGTCAATAATATAGATTACACAGTAATGATTCTAACACCCATGGAGCCTTGGTGCTGATCATGTCTTGCTCGTGGAAGAGGCTTAGTCAATGGGTCTGCTACATTCAGATCCGTATGGATCTTGCAAATCTCTATGTCTCCTACCTGGACTAGATCTCGGATGGAATTGAAGCGTCTCTTGATGTGCTTGGTTCTCTTGTGAAATCTGGATTTCTTTGACAAGGCAATTGCACCAGTATTGTCACAAAAGATTTTCATTGGACCCGATGCACTAGGTATGACACCTAGATCAGATATGAACTCCTTCATCCAGACTCCTTCGTTTGCTGCTTCCGAAGCAGCTATGTACTCCGCTTCACATGTAGATCCCGCCATGATGCTTTGTTTAGAACTGCACCAACTGACAGCTCCACCACTTAATGTAAATACATATCCAGTTTGTGATTTAGAATCGTCCGTATCAGTGTCAAAGCTTGCATAAATGTAACCATTTACAATGAGCTCTTTGTCACCTCCATATACGAGAAACATATCCTTAGTCCTTTTCAGGTATTTCAGGATGTTCTTGACCGTTGTCCAGTGATACACTCCTGGATTACTTTGGTACCTCCCTGCTAGACTTATAGCAAGGCACACATCAGGTCTGGTACACATCATTGCATACATGATAGAGCCTATGGCTGAAGCATAGGGAACATCTTTCATTTTCTCTCCATCTTCTGCAGTGGTCGGGCATTGAGTCTTACTCAACTTCACACCTTGTAACACAGGCAAGAATCCGTTCTTTGCTTGATCCATTTTGAACTTCTTCAAAACTTTGTCAAGGTATGTGCTTTGTGAAAGTCCAATTAAGCGTCTTGATCTATTTCTATAGATCTTAATGCCCAATATGTAAGCAGCTTCACCGAGGTCTTTCATTGAAAAACTCTTATTCAAGTATCCCTTTATGCTATCCAGAAATTCTATATCATTTCCGATTAGCAATATGTCATCCACATATAATATCAGAAATGCTACAGAGCTCCCACTCACTTTCTTGTAAATACAGGCTTCTCCAAAAGTCTGTATAAAACCAAATGCTTTGATCACACTATCAAAGCGTTTATTCCAACTCTGAGATGCTTGCACCAGTCCATAAATGGATCGCTGGAGCTTGCACACTTTGTTAGCTCCCTTTGGATCGACAAAACCTTCCGACTGCATCATATACAACTCTTCTTCCAGAAATCCATTCAGGAATGCAGGTTTGACATCCATCTGCCAAATTTCATAATCATAAAATGCGACAATTGCTAACATGATTCGGACAGACTTAAGCATCGCTACGGGTGAGAAGGTCTCATCGTAGTCAATCCCTTGAACTTGTCGAAAACCTTTTGCGACAAGTCGAGCTTTGTAGACAGTAACATTACCGTCAGCGTCAATCTTCTTCTTGAAGATTCATTTATTCTCAATTGCTTGCCGATCATTGGGAAAGTCAACCAAAGTCCACACTTTGTTCTCATACATGGATCCCATCTCAGATTTCATAGCTTCAAGCCATTTTGCGGAATCTGGGCTCACCATTGCTTCTTCATAGTTCGTAGGTTCATCATGATCTAGTAGCATGACTTCCTGAACAGGATTACCGTACCACTCTGGTGCGGATCTTACTCCGGTTGATCTACGAGGTTCAGTAGTAACTTGTTCTGAAGTTTCATAATCATCATCATTAGCTTCCTCACTAATTGGTGTAGGTGTCACAGAAACCGGTTTCTGTGATGTACTACTTTCCAATAAGGGAGCAGGTACAGTTACCTCATCAAGTTCTACTTTCCTCCCACTCACTTCTTTCGAGAGAAACTCCTTCTATAGAAAGGATCCATTCTTAGCAACAAATGTCTTGCCTTCGGATCTGTGATAGAAGGTGTACCCAACAGTCTCCTTCGGGTATCCTATGAAGACATATTTCTCCGATTTGGGTTCGAGCTTATCAGGTTGAAGCTTTTTCACATAAGCATCGCAGCCCCAAACTTTAAGAAACGACAACTTTGGTTTCTTGCCAAACCATAGTTCATAAGGCGTCGTCTCAACGTATTTTGATGGTGCCCTATTTAACATGAATGCGGCCGTCTCTAAAGCAAACCCAAAACGATAGCGGTAAATCTATAAGAGACATCATAGATCGCACCATACCAAGTAAAGTACGATTACGACGTTCGGACACACCATTACGCTGTTGTGTTCCGGGTGGCGTGAGTTGCGAAACTATTCCGCATTGTTTCAAATGTAAACCAAACTCGTAACTCAAATATTCTCCTCCACGATCAGATCGTAGAAACTTTATTTTCTTGTTACGATGATTTCAACTTCACTCTGAAATTCTTTGAACTTTTCAAATGTTTCAGACTTATGTTTCATTAAGTAGATATACCCATATCTGCTTAAATCATCTGTGAAGGTGAGAAAATAACGATATCCGCCACGAGCTTCAACATTCATTGGACCACATACATCTGTATGTATGATTTCCAACAAATCTGTTGCTCTCTCCATAGTACCGGAGAACGATGTTTTAGTTATCTTGCCCATGAGGCACGGTTCACAAGTACCAAGTGATTCATAATCAAGTGGTTCCAAAAGTCCATCAGTATGGAGTTTCTTCATGCGCTTTACACCGATATGACCTAAACGGCAGTGCCACAAATAAGTTTCACTATCATTATCAACTCTGCATCTTTTGGCTTCAACATTATGAATATGTGTATCACTACTATCGAGATTCATCGAAAATAGACCACTCTTCAAGGGTGCATGACCATAAAAGATATTACTCATATAAATAGAACAACCATTATTCTCTGATTTAAATGAATAACCGTCTCGCATCAAACAAGATCCAGATATAATGTTCATGCTCAACGCTGGCACCAAATAACAATTATTTAGGTCTAATACTAATCCCGATGGTAGATGTAGAGGTAGCGTGCCGACTGCAATCACATCGACTTTGGAACCATTTCCCACGCGCATCGTCACCTCGTCCTTCGCCAGTGTTCGCTTAATCCGTAGTCCCTGTTTCGAGTTGCAAATATTAGCAACAGAATCAGTATCAAATACCCAGGTGCTACTGCGAGCTCTAGTAAGGTACACATCAATAACATGTATATCACATATACCTTTGTTCACCTTGCCATCCTTCTTATCCGCCAAATACTTGGGGCAGTTCCGCTTCCAGTGACCAGTCTGCTTGCAGTAGAAGTACTCAGTTTCAGGCTTAGGTCCAGACTTGGGTTTCTTCTCCTGAGAAGCAACTTGCTTGCTGTTCTTCTTGAAGTTCCCCTTCTTCTTCCCCTTGCCCTTTTTCTTGAAACTAGTGGTCTTGTTGACCATCAACGCTTGATGCTCCTTCTTGATTTCTACCTCCGCAGCTTTTAGCATTGCGAAGAGCTCGGGAATTGTCTTATCCATCCCTTGCATATTATAGTTCATCATGAAGCTCTTGTAGCTAGGTGGAAGTGATTGGAGAATTCTGTCAATGACGCAATCATCCGGAAGATTAACTCCCAGTTGAATTAAGTGATTATTATACCCAGACATTTTGAGTATATGCTCACTGACAGAACTGTTCTCCTCCATCTTGCAGCTATAGAACTAATTGGAGACTTCATATCTCTCAATTCGGGCATTTGCTTGAAATATTAGCTTCAACTCCTGGAACATCTCATATGCTCCATGACGTTCAAAACGTCGTTGAAGTCCGATTCTAAGCCGTAAAGCATGGCACACTGAACTATCGAGTAGCATCAGCTTTGCTCTGCCATACGTTCATAACATCTGGTGTTGCTCCAGTAGCAGGCCTAGCACCCAGCGGTGCTTGCAGGACGTAATTCTTCTGTGCAGCAATGAGGATAATCCTCAAGTTACGGACCCAGTCCGTATAATTTCTACCATCATCTTTCAACTTTGCTTTCTCAAGGAACGCATTAAAATTCAACGGAACAACAGCACGGGCCATCTATCTACAATCAAACATAAACAAGCAAGATACTATCAGGTACTAAGTTCATGAGAAATTTAAGTTCAATTAATCATATTACTTAAGAACTCCCACTTAGAAAGACATCCCTCTAATCTTCTAAGTGGTCACGTGATCCAAATCAACTAAACCATAACCGATCATCACGTGAAATGGAGTAGTTTTCAATGGTGAACATCACTATGTTGATCATATCTACTATATGATTCACGCTCGACCTTTCGATCTCAGTGTCCGAAGCCATATCTGCATATGCTAGGCTCGTCAAGTTTAACCTGAGTATTTTGCGTGTGCAAAACTGGCTTGCACCCGTTGTAGATGGACGTAGAGCTTATCACACCCGATCATCACATGGTGTCTGGGCACGACGAACTTTGGCAATGGTGCATACTCAGGGAGAACACTTTTGTCTTGAAATTTAGTGAGAGATCATATTATAATGCTACCGTCAATCAAAGCAAGATAAGATGCATAAAAGATAAACATCACATGCAATCAATATAAGTGATATGATATGGCCATCATCATCTTGTGCTTGTGATCTCCATCTCCGAAGCATCGTCATGATCACCATCGTCACCGGCGCGACACCTTGATCTCCATCGTAGCATCGTTGCCGTCTCCCCAATCTTATGCTTCCACGACTATCGCTGCCGCTTAGTGATAAAGTAAAGCATTATAGCGCGATTGCATTGCATACAATAAAGCGACAACCATATGGCTCCTGGTAGTTGCCGATAACTCGGTTACAAAACATGATCATCTCATACAATAAAATTTAGCATCATGTCTTGACCATATCACATCACAACATGCCCTGCAAAAACAAGTTAGACGTCTTCTACTTTGTTGTTGCAAGTTTTACGTGGCTGCTACGGACTTAGCAAGAACCGTTCTTACCTACGCATCAAAACCACAACGATAGTTTGTCAAGTTGGTGCTGTTTTAACCTTCGCAAGGACCGGGCGTAGCCACACTCGGTTCAACTAAAGTTGGAGAAACTGACACCCGCCTGCCACCTGTGTGCAAAGCATGTTGGTAGAACCAGTCTCGCGTAAGCGTACGCGTAATGTCGGTCCGGGCCGCTTCATCCAACAATACTGCCGAACCAAAGTATGACATGCTGGTAAGCAGTATGACTTATATCGCCCACAACTCACTTGTGTTCTACTCGTGCATATAACATCAACGCATAAAACCTAGGCTCGGATGCCACTGTTGGGGAACGTAGTAATTTCAAAAAAATTCCTACGCACACGCAAGATCATGGTGATGCATAGCAACGAGAGGGGAGAGTGTTGTCTACGTACCCTCGTAGACCAGAAGCGGAAGCGTTAGCACAACGCGGTTGATGTAGTCCTACGTCTTCACGGCCCGACCGATCAAGCACCGAAACTACAACACCTTCGAGTTCTAGCACACGCTCAGCTCAATGACGATCCCCGGACTCCGATCCAGCAAAGTGTCGGGGATGAGTTTCTTCAGCACGACGGCATGGTGACGATCTTGATGTTTTACCGTCGCAGGGCTTCGCCTAAGCACCGCTACAATATTATCGAGGATTATGGTGGAGGGGGGCACCGCACACGGCTAAGAGATCAATGATCAATTGTTGTGTCTATGGGGTGCCCCCTGCCCCCGTATATAAAGGAGTGGAGGTAGGGGCCGGCCAAGGAGGGTGGCGCACCCTAGAGGGGAGTCCAACTCCCACCGGGAGTAGGACTCCCCCTTTTCCGATTAGGAGTAGGAGAGGGAAGGAAGAGAAAGGAGGGAGGAAGGAAATGGGGGGCCGACCCCCCTCCCAATTCGGATTGGGTTTGGGGGGGAGGGCGCCCCTCCCTTGCTCCTTTCCCCTCCTTTCCACTAAGGCCCAATAAGGCCCATATACCTCCCGGGGGGTTCCGATAACCTCCCGGTGATCCGGTATTGTCCCAATCTCACCCGGAACCTTTCCAATGTCCAAATATAGTCGTCCAATATATTGATCTTTATGTCTCGACCATTTCGAGACTCCTCGTCAAGTCTGTGATCACATCCGGGACTCCGAACAACCTTCAGTACATCAAAATATATAAACTCATAATGAAACTATCATCGTAACGTTAAGCGTGCGGACCCTACGGGTTCGAGAACAATGTAGACATGACCGAGACACGTCTCCGGTCAATAACCAATAGCGGAACCTGGATGCTCATATTGGCTCCTACATATTATACGAAGATCTTTATCAGTCAGACCGCATAACAACATACGTTTGTTCCCTTTGTCATCGGTATGTTACTTGCCCGAGATTCGATCGTCGGTATCTCAATACCTAGTTCAATCTCATTACCGGCAAGTCTCTTGACTCGTTCTGTAATACATCATCTTGCAACTAACTTATTAGTTGCATTGCTTGCAAGGCTTAAGTGACGTGCATTACCGAGAGGGCCCAGAGATACCTCTCCGACAATCGGAGTGACAAATCCTAATCTCGAAATACGCCAACCCAACATGTACTTTTGGAGACACCTGTAGAGCACCTTTATAATCACCCAGTTACGTTGTGACGTTTGGTAGCACACAAAGTGTTCCTCCGGCAAACGGGAGTTGCATAATCTCATAGTCATAGGAACATGTATAAGTCATGAAGAAAGCAATAGCAACATACTAAACGATCGGGTGCTAAGCTAATGGAATGGGTCATGTCAATCACATCATTCTCCTAATGATGTGATCCCGTTAATCAAATGACAACTCATGTCTATGGTTAGGAAACATAACCATCTTCGATTAATGAGCTAGTCAAGTAGAGGCATACTAGTGACACTTTGTTTGTCTATGTATTCACACAAGTATTATGTTTCCGGTTAATACAATTCTAGCATGAGTAATAAACATTTATCATGATATAAGGAAATAAATAATAACTTTATTATTGCCTCTAGGGCATATTTCCTTCAGTGTCGCCCATTGACCTCAAAGTTCACCGGAGGAGAATGACCTTCAACAAGCTTGGCAAAGACAGGGGAGCACTGCAGTACTTTGATGTCATTGTGAGTTCCTGGCATACCAAAGGAGTGCCAAATCCAGAGGTCTTGTGTGGCTGCTGCCTCAAGTACCACACTAGAACCGCCTTTGGTGCATTTGTACATCCCCTGCCAAACAAATGGACAGTTTTCCATTTTCAATGCATGCAGTCGATGCTTCCAAGCATCCTAGGAAATCCTCTTGCTGCATTCTGTGCTAGGATCCGAGCAGTGTCTTCAGCATTGGGTGATCGTAAATATTGCGGTCCAAACACTGCCACCACTGCCCTGCAGAACTTATAGAAACACTCAATGGGCATGGACTCAGCCATGCGCCCATAGTCGTCGTGTGAATCACCAGGAGCTCCGTATGTAAGCATCCTCATAACTGTCGTGCACTTCTAGATTGAGGTGAATCCAAATTTGCCGGTGCAATCCTTCTTGCACTTTAATTAGCTGTCGAACCCCCGGCGGAATTCACAATCCTGAGGGAAAACTTTCGTCTCATCCGATAACGGCGCCAAAATACTTTATCGTCGTGCAGTGGAGCGTCGGCGAAGTAGTTGGAGTAGAGCATGCAATAGCCTTCCAGTCGATGTCGGTTATTTGCTTTTAGCCGCCCGGAGTCGAGCCACGTCGCCGCGGTTTTGCATTGCTCGCGAGCAAGCCGACCAGGGCAGCAAGGACCATGAGATGCTCTTCGTCCTAGACATCGGCATCGGCTTCCTCCTCCAGCAGTGCTGCGAGTGCCTCCTCGTCGTCCGAGTCCATGGCTGAGTAGACAAATCGCCGAACACCTGGCGGGCGCGGTGGGTGATACATCTCCTTCGTATCTATAATTTTTGATTTTCCCATGCCAATATTATACAACTTTTACATACTTTTGGTAACTTTTTATACTATTTTTGGGACTAACATATTGATCCAATGCCTAGTGCCAGTTCCTGTTTGTTGCATGTTTTTTGTTTCGCAGAAAATCTATATCAAACGGAGTCCAAACAGGATAAAAACTTACAGAGATTTTTTTGGAATATATGTGAATTTTGGGAAGTGGAATCAACACCAGACGATGCCTGAGGGGCCCACAAGGGTGAGGGGCGCGCCCCAGAGGGTAGGGCGCACCCTGGGCCCTCGTGGCCACTCAGTAAGGCGGTTGGTGCCCTTGTTTCGCCGCAAGAAAGCCAATATCCGGATAAAAATCGTGTCAAAGTTTCAGCCCAATTGAGTTACGGATCTCCGAGAATTTAAGAAACGGTGAAAGGGCGGAATTGAAGAGCGCGGAAACAGAAGGAAATAGAGAGAGAGATCCAATCTCAGAGGGGTTCTCGCCCCTCCACCGCCATGGAGGCCATGGACCAGAGGGGAAACCCTTCTCCCATCTAGGGGGAAGGTCAAGGAAGAAGAAGAAGGGGGCTCTCTCCCCCCCCCTCTCCCGGTAGCGCCGGAACGCTGCCGGGGCCATCATCTTCACTGCAATCTACACCAACAACTTCACCGCCGTCATCACCAACTCTTCCCCCCTTTATGCAGTGGTGTAACCCCTTTTTTACCCGTTGTAATCTCTACTTAAACATGGTGCTCAATGCTATATATTATTTCTCAATGATGTATGGCTATCCTATGATGTTTGAGTAGATCCGTTTTGTCCTATGGGTTAATTGATGATCGTGATTAGTTTGAGTTGCATGTTTTTGTTGGGGAACGTAGTAATTTCAAAAAAAATCCTATGCACACGCAGGATCATGGTGATGCATAGCAACAAGAGGGGAGAGTGTCGTCCATGTACCCTCGTAGGCCGTTAAGCGGAAGCGTTATGACAACGTGGTTGATGTAGTCATACGTCTTCACGATCGACCGATCCTCAGTACCGAACGTACGGCACCTCCGCGTTCAGCACACGTTCAGCTCGTTGACGTAGCGTGAACTCACGATCCAGTAGAGCTCGGGGAAGAGTTTCATCAGCACGACAGCGTGGTGACGATGTTGATGAAGCTACCGCAGCAGGGCTTCGCCTAAACACCGCTACAGTATGACCGAGGTGGATTATGGTGGAGGGGGGCACCGCACACGGCCGGGAGAGATCTTTGTGATCAACTTGTGTATCTAGAGGTGCCCCCTGCCCCTGTATATAAAGGAGCAAGGGGGAGGCCGGCCGGCCCTTGTTGGCGCGCCTAGGAGGAGGAATCCTCCTCCTAGTAGGAGTAGGATTCCTCCCTTTCCTACTCCTACTAGGAGGGGGAAAGGCAGGGAGAGAAAGAGAAGGAAAGGGGGGTGCCGCCCCCCTTCTCCTAGTCCAATTCGGACAGGGGGAAGGGGGCGCGGTGCCTACCCTAGGTCGGCCCCTCTCTCTTCCCCTTATGGCCCAACAAGGCCCATTAATCCCCGGGGGGTTTCGGTAACCCCTCCAGTACTCTGGTAAAATCCTGATTTCACCCGAAACTATTCCGATGTCCAAATGTAGGCTTCCAATATATCAATCTTTATGTATCGATCATTTCGAGACTCCTAGTCATGTCTGTGATCACATCGGGGACTCTGAACTACCTTCGGTACATCAAAACATATAAACTCATAAAATCGATCATCACAGAACTTTAAGCCTGCGGACCCTTCGGGTTCGAGAACTATGTAGACATGACTGAGACATGTCTCCGGTCAATAACCAATAGCGAAACCTGGATGCTCATATCGGTTCCTATATATTCTACGAAGATCTTTATCGGTCAAACAGCACAACACTATACGCTGTTCTCTTAGTCATCGGTATGTTACTTGCCCGAGATTCGATCGTCGGTATCAAATACCTAGTTCAATTTCGTTACCGGGAAGTCTCTTTACTCGTTATGTAATACATCATCCTGCAACTAACTAATTAGTTGCATTGCTTGCAAGGCTTATAGTGATGTGCATTACCGAGTGGGCCCAGAGATACCTCTCCGATAATCAGAGTGACAAATCCTAATCTCGAAATACGCCAACCCAACAAGTACCTTCGGAGACACCTGTAGAGCACCTTTATAATCACCCAGTTACGTTGTGACGTTTGGTAGCACACAAAGTGTTCCTACTATAAACGGGAGTTGCATAATCTCATAGTCAACATGTATAAGTCATGAAGAAAGCAATAGCAGAATACTAAACGATCGCGTGCTAAGCCAAAGGAATGGGTCAAGTCAATCACATCATTCTCCAAATGATGTGACCCTGTTAATCAAATGACAACTCATGTCAATGGTTAGGAAACATAACCATCTTTGCTCAATGAGCTAGTCAAGTAGAGGCATACTAGTGACACTCTGTTTGTTTATGTATTCACACAAGTATTATATTACCGGTTAATACAATTCTAGCATGAATAATAAACATTTATCATTAAATAAGGAAATAAATAATAAATTTATTATTGCCTCTAGGGCATATTTCCTTCAGTCTCCCACTTGCACTAGAGTCAATAATCTAGATTACACAGTAATGATTTTAACACCCATGGAGCCTTGGTGCTGATCATGTTTTGCTCGTGGAAGAGGCTTAGTCAACGGGACTGCAACATTCAGATCCGTATGTATCTTGCAAATCTCTATGTCTCCCACCTGGACTTGACCCCGAATGGAGTTGAAGCGTCTCTTGATGTGCTTGGTTCTCTTGTGAAATCTGGATTCCTTTGCCAAGGCAATTGCACCAGTATTGTCACAAAAGATTTTCATTGGACCCGATGCACTAGGTATGACACCTAGATCGGATATGAACTCCTTCATCCATACTTCTTCATTCGCTGCTTCCGAAGCAGCAATGTACTCCGCTTCACAAGTAGATCCTGCCACGATGCTCTGTCTTGAACTGCTCCAACTGATAGCTCCACTGTTTAATATAAACACGTATCCTGTTTGCGATTTAGAATCGTTCGGATCAGTGTCAAAGCTTGCATCAACGTAACCATTTACGATGAGCTCTTTGTCACCTCCATAAACGAGAAACATATCCTTGGTCCTTTTCAGGTACTTCAGGATGTTCTTGACCGCAGTCCAGTGATCCACTCCTGGATTACTTTGGTACCTCCCTGCGAGGCTAATAGCAAGGCACACATCAGGTCTGGTAGATAACATTGCATACATGATAGAGCCTATGGCTGAAGTATAGGGAACACTTTTCATTTTCTCTCTATCTTCTGCAGTGGTCGGGCATTGAGTCTTACTCAACTTCACACTTTGTAACACAGGCAAGAACCCTTTCTTAGCTTGATCCATTTTGAACTTCTTCAAAACTTTATCAAGGCATGTGCTTTGTGAAAATACAATTAAGCGTCTTGATCTATCTCTATAGATCTTGATGCCCAATATATAAGCAGCTTCACCGAGGTCTTTCATTGAAAAACTTTTATTCATGTATCCTTTTATGGTGTCCAGAAATTCTATATCATTTCCAATCAACAATATGTCATCCACATATAATATTAGAAATGCTACAGAGCTCCCACTCACTTTCTTGTAAATACAGGCTTCTCCAAAAGTCTGTATAAAACCATATGCTTTGATCACACTATCAAAATGTTTATTCCAACTCCGAGATGCTTGCAACAGTCCATAAATGGATCGCTGGAGCTTGCACACTTTGTTAGCTCCCTTTGGATCGATAAAACCTTCAGGTTGCATCATATACAACTCTTCTTCCAGAAATCCATTCAGGAATGCAGTCTTTACATCCATTTGCCAAATTTCATAATCATAAAATGTGGCAATTGCTAACATGATTAAGACAGACTTAAGCATCGCTACGGGTGAGAAGGTCTCATCATAGTCAACTCCTTGAACTTGTCGAAAACCTTTTGCAATAAGTCGAGATTTTTAGACAGTAACATTACCGTCAACGTCTATCTTCTTCTTGAAGATCCATTTGTTCTTGATGGCTTGTCGATCATCGGGCAAGTCAACCAAAGTCCACACTTTGTTCTCATACATGGATCCCATCTCAGACTTCATGGCCTCAAGCCATTTTGCGGAATCTGGGCTCATCATCGCTTCTTCATAGTTCGTAGGTTCGTCATGGTCAAGTAACATGACCTCCAGAACTGGATTACCATACCACTCTGGCGCGGATCTTGCTCTGGTTGACCTACGAGGTTCGGTAGTAACTTGATCTGAAATTTCATGATCATCATCATTAGCTTCCTCACAAATTGGTGTAGATGTCACAGGAACCGGTTTCTGTGATGAACTATTTTCCAATAAGGGAGCAGGTACAGTTACCTCATCAAGTTCTACTTTCCTCCCACTCACTTCTTTCGAGAGAAACTCCTTCTCTAGAAAGGATCCATTCTTAGCAACGAATATCTTGCCTTCGGATCTGTGATAGAAGGTGTACCCAATAGTTTCCTTTGGGTATCCTATGAAGACACATTTCTCCAACTTGGGTTCGAGCTTATCAGGTTGAAGCTTTTTCACATAAGCATTGCAGCCCCAAACTTTAAGAAATGACAACTTTGGTTTCTTGACAAACCATAGTTCATACGGTGTCGTCTCAACGGATTTTGATGGTGCCCTATTTAACGTGAATGCAACTGACTCTAAAGCATAACCCCAAAATGATAGCGGTAAATCAGTAAGAGACATCATAGATCGCACCATATCTAGTAAAGTACGATTACGACGTTCGTACACACCATTACGCTTTGGTGTTCCGGGTCGCGTGGGTTGCGAAACTATTCCGCATTGTTTCAAATGTAGGCCAAACTCGTAACTCAAATATTCTCCTCCACGATCAAATCGGAGAAACTTTATTTTCTTGTTACGATGATTTTCCACTTCACACTGAAATTCTTTGAAGTTTTCAAATGTTTCAGACTTATGTTTCATTAAGTAGATATACCCATATCTGCTCAAATCATCTATGAAGGTGAGAAAATAACGATACCCGCCGCGAGCCTCAATATTCATTGGACCACATACATCAGTATGTATGATTTCCAACAAATCTGTTGCTCGCTCCATAGTTCCAGAGAACGGCGTTTTAGTCATCTTGCCCATAAGGCATGGTTCGCAAGTACCAAGTGATTCATAATCAAGTGATTCCAAAAGTCCATCAGTATGGAGTTTCTTCATGCGCTTTATACCAATATGACCCAAACGGCAGTGCCACAAATAAGTTACACTATCATTATCAACTCTGCATCTTTTGGCTTCAACATTATGAATATGTGTGTCACTACTATCGAGATTCAACAAGAATAGACCACTCTTCAAGGGTGCATGACCATAAAAGATATTACTCATATAAATAGAACAACCATTATTCTCAGAATTAAATGAATAACCGTCTCGCATAAAACAAGATCCAGATATAATGTTCATGCTCAACACTGGCACCAAATAACAATTATTTAGGTCTAAAACTTATCCCGAAGGTAGATGTAGAGGTAGCGTGCCGACGGCGATCACATCGACTTTGGAACCATTTCCCACACGCATCGTCACCTCGTCCTTAGCCAGCCTTCGCTTAATCTGTAGTCCCTGTTTCGAGTTGCAAATATTAGCAACATAACCAGTATCAAATACCCAGGTGCTACCGCGAACTCTGGTAAGGTACACATCAATAACATGTATATCACATATACCTTTGTTCACTTTGCCATCCTTCTTATCCGCCAAATACTTGGGGCAGTTCCGCTTCTAGTGACCAGTCTGTTTGAAGTAGAAGCACTCAGTCTCAGGCATAGGTCTAGACTTAGGTTTCTTCTCCTGAGCAACAACTTGTTTGCCGTTCTTATTGAAGTTCCCCTTCTTCTTCCCTTTGCCCTTTTTCTTGAAACTGGTGGTCTTATTGACCATCAACACTTGATGCTCCTTCTTGATTTCTACCTCCGCAGCCTTTAGCATCGCGAAGAGCTCAGGAATAATCTTATTCATCCTTTGCATATTATAGTTCATCACGAAGCTTTTCTAGCTTGGTGGCAGTGATTGAAGAACTCTGTCAATGACACTATCAATAGGAAGATTAACTCCCAGTTGAGTCAAGTGATTATGATACCCAGACATTTTGAGTATATGCTCACTGACAGAACTATTCTCCTCCATTTTGCAGTTATAGAACTTATTGGAGACTTCATATCTCTCAATCCAGGCATTTGCTTGAAATATTAACTTCAACTCCTGGAACATCTCATATGCTCCATGACGTTCAAAACGTTGTTGAAGTCCCATTTCTAAGCCGTAAAGCATGGCACACTGAACTATCGAGTAGTCATCAACCTTACTCTGCCAAACATTGTCAACGTTGTCAGTAGCATCTGCAGCAGGCCTGGCACCCAGCGGTGCTTCCAGGACGTAATTCTTCTGTGCAGTAATGAGGATAATCCTCAAGTTACGGACCCAGTCCGTGTAATTGCTACCATCATCTTTCAACTTTGCTTTCTCAAGGAACGCATTAAAATTCAACGGAACAACAACACGGGCCATCTATCTACAACAACATAGATAAGCAAAATACTATCAGGTACTAAGTTCATGATAAATTTAAGTTCAATTAATCATATTACTTAAGAACTCCCACTTAGATAGACATCCCTCTAATCATCTAAGTGATCACGTGATCCATATTAACTAAACCATAACCGATCATCATGTGGAATGGAGTAGTTTTCAATGGTGAACATCACTATGTTGATCATATCTACTATATGATTCACGCTCGACCTTTCGGTCTCAGTGTTCCGAGGACCTATCTGCATATGCTAGGCTCGTCAAGTTTAACCTGAGTATTCTGCGTGTACAAAACTGGCTTGCACCCGTTGTAGATGGACGTAGAGCTGATCACACCCGATCATCACGTGGTGTCTCGGCACGATGAACTTTGGCAATGATGCATACTCAAGGAGAACACTTTTATCTTGAAATTTAGTGAGAGATCATCTTATAATGCTACCATCAAACAAATAAGAATAAGATGCATAAAGGATAAACATCACATGGAATCAATATAAGTGATATGATATGGCCATCATCATCTTGTGCTTGTGATCTCCATCTCCGAAGCACCGTCATGATCAACATCGTCACCGGCGCGACACCTTGATCTCCATCGTAGCATCGTTGTCATCTCGCCAACTATTGCTTCTATGACTATCGCTACCGCTTAGTGATAAAGTAAACCAATTACAGGGCGATTGCATTGCATACAATAAAGCGACAACCATATGGCTCCTGCCAGTTGCCGATAACTCTGTTACAAAACATGATCATCTCATACAATAAATATAACATCATGTCTTGATCATATCACATCACAACATGCCCTGCAAAAACAAGTTAGACGTCCTATACTTTATTGTTGCAAGTATTACGTGGCTGCTACGGGCTGAGCAAGAACCGTTCTTACCTACGCATCAAAACCATAATGATAGTTCGTCAAGTTGGTGTTGTTTTAACCTACTCAAGGACCGGGCGTAGTCACACTCGGTTCAACTAAAGTTGTAGAAACTGACACCCGCCAGCCACCTGCGTGCAAAGCACGTCGGTAGAACCATTCTCGCATAAGTGTACGCGTAATGTCGGTCCGGACCGCTTCATCCAACAATACCGCTAAACCAAAGTATGACATGCTGGTAAGCAGTATGACTTGTATCGCCCACAACTCACTTGTGTTCTACTCGTGCATATAAGATCTACGCATAAAACCTGGCTCGGATGCCACTGTTGGGGAATGTAGTAATTTCAAAAAAAAATCCTACGCACACGCATGATCATGGTGATGCATAGCAATGAGAGGGGAGAGTGTCGTCCATGTACCCTCGTAGACCATTAAGCGGAAGCGTTATGACAACGCGGTTGATGTAGTCATATGTCTTCACGATCAACCGATCCTCAGTACCGAATGTATGGCACCTCCACGTTCAGCACACGTTCAACTCGGTGACGTCCCGCGAACTCACGATCCAGTAGAGCTCGGGGATGAGTTTCGTCAGCACAACGGCGTGGTGACGATGTTGATGAAGCTACCACAGCAGGGCTTCACCTAAACACCGCTAAAATATGACCGAGGTGGATTATGGTGGAGGGGGGCACCGCACACGGCTGTGAGAGATCATTGTGATCAACTTGTGTGTCTAAAGGTGCCCCTGCCCCTGTATATAAAGGAACAAGGGTTAGGCCGGCCGGCACTTGTTGGCGCGCCTAGGAGGAGGAATCCTCCTCCTAGTAAGAGTAGGATTCCCCCCTTTCCTACTCCTACTAGGAGGGGGAAAGGCAGGGAGAGAAAGAGAAGGAAAGGGGGGCGCCCCCCTTCTCCTAGTCCAATTCGGACAGGGGAAGGGGGCACGCTGCCTGCCCTAGGCCGGCCCCTCTCTCTTTCCCTTATGGCCCAACTGAAGGAAATATGCCCTAGAGGCAATAATAAAGTTATTATTTATTTCCTTATATCATGATAAATGTTTATTATTCATGCTAGAATTGTATTAATAGGAAACATAATACATGTGTGAATACATAGACAAACAGTATGTCACTAGTTTGCCTCTACTTGACTAGCTCATTTATCAGAGATGGTTAAGTTTCCTAACCATAGACAAAGTGTTTTCATTTGATTAATGAGATCACATCATTAGGAGAATGATGTGATTGACTTGACCCATTCCGTTAGCTTAGCACACGATCGTTTAGTATTCTGCTATTGCTTTCTTCATGACTTATACATGTTCCTATGACTATGAGATTATGCAACTCCCGTTTACCGAAGGAACACTTTGTGTGCTACCAAACATCACAATGTAACTAGGTGATTATAAAGGTGCTCTACAGGTGTCTCCAAAGGTACTTGCTGGGTTGGCGTATTTCGAGATTAGGATTTGTCACTCCAATTGTCGGAGAGGTATCTCTGGGCCCTCTCCGTAATGCACATCACTTAAGCCTTGCAAGCATTGCAACTAATGAGTTGGTTGCAGGATGATGTATTACGGAACGAATAAAGAGACTTGCCAATAACGAGATTGAACTAGGTATTGAGATACCGACGATCGAATCTCGGGCAAGTAATATACCTATGACAAAGGGAACAACGTATGTTGTTATGCGGTCTGACCGATAAAGATCTTCGTAGAATATGTGGGAACCAATATGAACATCCATGTTCCTCTATTGGTTATTGAATAGAGACATGTCTCGGTCATGTCTACATAGTTCTCGAACCCGTAGGGTCCACACGCTTAACGTTTCGATGATGGTTATATTACGAGTTTATATGTTTTGATGTACCGAAGGTTGTTCGGAGTCCTGGATGTGATCCCGGACATGACGAGGAGTCTCTAAATGGTCGAGACATGAAGATTGATATATTTGAAACCTATGTTTGGATATAGGAAGTGTTTTGGTTGAAATCAGGATTTTACCGGAGTACCGGGAGGTTACCGGAACCCCCCGAGGGCTTAATGGGCCTACATGGGCTTTAGTGGAAATAGAGGGCAGCAAGGGGAGTGTGGGGCGCGCCCCCCCAAGGCCCAAACCGAATTGGTTTAGGGCAAGGGGGGCCGGCCCCCTCTTTCCTTCTCCCCCTCTCCCTTTCCTTCCCCCTCTCCTACTCCTACTAGGAATAGGAGGAGTCCTACTCCTAGTGGGAGTAGGACTACCCCTTGGCGCGCCTCTCCCTGGCCGGCCGCCTCCTCCCCTTGCTCCTTTATATACGGGGGCAGGAGGGCACCCCATAGACACAACAATTGATCGTTTGATCTTTTAGCCGCGTGCGGTGCCCCCCTCCACCATAGTCCACCTCGATAATACTGTAGCGGTGCTTAGGCGAAGCCCTGCATCGGTAGAACATCATTATCGTCACCACACCGTCATGCTGACGAAACTCTCCCTCAACACTCGGCTGGATAGGAGTTCGAGGGGCGTCATCGGGCTGAACGTGTGCTGAACTCGGAGGTGTCGTACGTTCGGTACTTGATCGGTCGGATCGTGAAGACATACGACTACATCAACTGCGTTGTGCTAACGCTTCCGCTTTCGGTCTACGAGGGTACGTAGACAACACTCTCCCATCTCGTTGCTATGCATCCCCATGATCTTGCGTGTGCGTAGGAATTTTTTTGAAATTACTACGTTCCCCAACAGTGGCATCCGAGCCAGGTTTTATGCGTAGATGTCATATGCACGAGTAGAACACAAGTGAGTTGTGGGCGATATAAGTCATACTGCTTACCAGCATGTCATACTTTGGTTCGGCGGTATTGTTGGATGAAGCGGCTCGGACCGACATTATGCGTACGCTTACGCGAGACTGGTTCTACCGACGTGCTTTGCACACAGGTGGCTGGCGGGTGTCAGTTTCTCCAACTTTAGTTGAATCGAGTGTGGCTACGCCCGGTCCTTGAGAAGGTTAAAACAACACCAACTTGACAAACTATCGTTGTGGTTTTGATGCGTAGGTAAGAATGATTTTTGCTAAAGCCCGTAGCAGCCACGTAAAATTTGCAACAACAAAGTAGAGGACGTCTAACTTGTTTTTGCAGGGCATGTTGTGATGTGATATGGTCAAGACATGATGCTAAATTTTATTGTATGAGATGATCATGTTTTGTAAACCAAGTTATCGGCAACTGGCAGGAGCCATATGGTTGTCGCTTTATTGTATGCAATGCAATCGCCCTGTAATGCTTTACTTTATCACTAAGCGGTAGCAATAGTCGTAGAAGCATAAGATTGGCGAGACGACAACGATGCTACGATGGAGATCAAGGTGTCATGCCGGTGACGATGGTGATCATGACGGTGCTTCGGAGATGGAGATCACAAGCACAAGATGATGATGGCCATATCATATCACTTATATTGATTGCATGTGATTTTTATCTTTTATGCATCTTATCTTGCTTTGATTGACGGTAGCATTTTAAGATGATCTCTCACTAATTATCAAGAAGTGTTCTCCTTGAGTATGCACCGTTGCAAAAGTTCTTTGTGCTGAGACACCACGGGATGATCGGGTGTGATAGGCTCTACGTTCAAATACAACGGGTGCAAAACAGTTACACACGCGGAATACTCAGGCTAAACTTGACGAGCCTAGCATATAACAGATATGGCCTCGGAACATGGAGACCGAAAGGTCGAACGTGAATCATATAGTAGATATGATCAATATAGTGATGTTCACCGTTGAAACTACTCCATCTCACGTGATGATCGGACATGGTTTAGTTGATATGGATCACGTAATCACTTAGAGGATTAGAGGGGTGTCTATCTAAGTGGGAGTTCTTAAGTAATATGATTAATTGAACTTAAATTTATCGTGAACTTAGTACCTGATAGTATCTTGCTTGTCTATGTTGATTGCAGATAGATGGCCCGTGCTGTTGTTCCGTTGCATTTTAATGCGTTCCTTGAGAAAGCAAAGTTGAAATATGATGGTGGCAATTACACGGACTGGGTCCGTAACTTGAGGATTATCCTCACTGCTGCTTAGAAGAATTACGTCCTGGAAGCACCGCTAGGTGTACCACCTGCGCCAGCAACTACAGACATTGTGAATGCCTGGCGGTCACGTGTTGATGACTACTCGATAGTTCAGTGTGCCATGCTTTACAGCTTAGAATCGGGACTTCAACGATGTTTTGAACGTCATAGAGCATATGAGATGTTCCAGGAGTTGAAGTTAATATTTCAAGCAAATGCCCGGATTAAGAGATATGAAGTCTCCAATAAGTTCTATAGCTGCAAGATGGAGGAGAATAGTTCTGTCAGTGAGCATACACTCAAGATGTCTGGGTACTGCAATCACTTGATTCAACTGGGAGTTAATCTTCCGGATGATAGCGTCATTGACAGAATTCTCCAATCACTGCCACCAAGCTACAAGAGCTTCGTGATGAACTATAATATGCAAGGGATGGATAAAACAATTCTCGAGCTCTTCGCAATGCTAAAGGCAGCGGAGGTAGAAATTAAGAAGGAGCATCAAGTGTTGATGGTCAATAAGACCACCAGTTTCAAGAAAAAGGGCAAAGGGAAGAAGAAGGGGAACTTCAAAAAGAACAGCAAGCAAGTTGCTGCTCAGGAGAAGAAACCCAAGTCTGGACCTAAGCCTGAGACTGAGTGCTTCTACTGCAAGCAGACTGGTCACTGGAAGCGGAACTGACCCAAGTATTTGGCGGATAAGAAGGATGGCAAGGTGAACAAAGGTATATGTAATATACATGTTATTGATGTGTACCTTACTAATGCTCGCAGTAGCACCTGGGTATTTGATACTGGTTCTGTTGCTAATATTTTCAACTCGAAACAGGGGCTACAGATTAAGCGAAGATTGGCTAAGGACGAGGTGACGATGCGCGTGGGAAATGGTTCCAAAGTCGATGTGATCGCGGTCGGCACGCTACCTCTACATCTACCTTCGGGATTAATATTAGGCCTAAATAATTGTTATTTGGTTCCAGCGTTGAGCATGAACATTATATCTAGATCTTGTTTGATGCGAGAGGATTAATATGTGAGAGGAAAATAACGATCTTGTTTGATGCGCCACGATCTTCGGGATTAATATCGAGAATAATGATTGTTCTATTTATATGAGTAATATCTTTTATGGTCATGCACCATTGAAGAGTGGTCTATTTTTGTTGAATCTCGATAGTAGTGATACACATATTCATAATATGGAAGCCAAAAGATGCAGAGTTGATGATGATAGTGCATCTTATTTGTGGCACTGCCGTTTAGGTCATATCGGTGTAAAGCGCATGAAGAAACTCCATACTGATGGACTTTTCGAACCACTTGATTATGAATCACTTGGTACTTGCAAACCGTGCCTCATGGGCAAGATGACTAAAACGCCGTTCTTCGGAACTATGGAGAGAGCAACAGATTTGTTGGAGATCATATATACAAATGTATGTGGTCCGATGAATGTTGAGGCTCGTGGCGGATATCGTTATTTTCTCACCTTCACAGATTATTTAAGCAGATATGGGTATATCTACTTAATGAAACATAAGTCTGAAACATTTGAAAAGTTCAAAGAATTTCAGAGTGAAGTTGAAAATCATCATAACAAGAAAATAAAGTTTCTACGATCTGATCGTGGAGGAGAATATTTGAGTTATGAGTTTGGTCTTCATTTGAAACAACGCGGAATAGTTTCGCAACTCACGCCACCCGGAACACCAGAGCGTAATGGTGTGTCCGAACGTCGTAATCGTACTTTACTAGATATGGTGCGATCTATGATGTCTCTTACTGATTTACCGCTATCGCTTTGGGGTTATGCTTTAGAGACGACCGCATTTACGTTAAATAGAGCACCATCAAAATCCGTTGAGACGACGCCTTATGAACTGTGGTTTGGAAAGAAACCAAAGTTGTCGTTTCTGAAAGTTTGGGCTGCGATGCTTATGTGAAAAAGCTTCAACCTGATAAGCTCGAACCCAAATCGGAGAAATGTGTCTTCATAGGATACCCAAAGGAGACTGTTGGGTACATCTTCTATCACAATTCTGAAGGCAAGACTTTTGTTGCTAAATTCGGAGTTTTTTAGAGAAGGAGTTTCTCTCGAAAGAAGTGAGTGGGAGGAAAGTAGAACTTGATGAGGTAACTGTACCTGCTCCCTTATTGGAAAGTAGTTCATCACAAAAACCAGTTTCTGCGACACCTACACCAATTAGTGAGGAAGTTAATGATGATGATCATGAAACTTTAGATCAAGTTGTTACTGAACCTCATAGGTCAACTAGAGTAAGATCCGCACCAGAGTGGTATGGTAGTCCTGTTCTGGAAGTTATGTTACTAGACCATGACGAACCTACGAACTATGAAGAAGCGTTGGTGAGCCCAGATTCCGCAAAATGGCTTGAGGCCATGAAATCTGAGATGGGATCCATGTATGAGAACAAAGTGTGGACTTTGGTTGACTTGCCCGGTGATCGGCAAGCAATTGAGAATAAATGGATCTTCAAGAAGAAGACTGACGCTGACGGTAATATTACTGTCTATAAAGCTCGACTTGTTGCAAAAGGTTTTCGACAAGTTCAAGGGATTGACTACGATGAGACCTTCTCACCCGTAGCGATGCTTAAGTCTGTCCGAATTATGTTAGCGATTGCCGCATTTTATGATTATGAAATTTGACAAATGGATGCCAAAACTACATTCCTGAATGGATTTCTGGAAGAAGAGTTGTATATGATGCAACCGGAAGGTTTTGTTGATCCAAAGGGAGCTAACAAAGTGTGCAAGCTCCAGCGATCCATTTATGGACTGGTGCAAGCCTCTCGGAGTTGGAATAAACACTTTGATAGTGTGATCAAAGCATTTGGTTTTGTACAGACTTTTGGAGAAGCCTGTATTTACAAGAAAGTGAGTGGGAGCTCTCTAGCATTTCTAATATTATATGTGGATGACATATTATTGATTGGAAATGATATAGAATTTATGTATAACATAAAAGGATACTTGAATAAGAGTTTTTCAATGAAAGACCTCAGAGAATGATACATCTCCGTCGTATCTACTTTTCCAAACACTTTTCCCCTTGTTTTGGACTCTAACTTGTATGATGTGAATGGAACTAACCCGGACTGACGCTGTTTTCAGCAGAATTGCCATGATGTTGTTTTATGTGCAGAAAACATAAGTTCTCAGAATGACCTGAAACTCCACGGAATACCTTACAATAAATAATAAAAAATCCTCACCAAAGATGAAGACCAGGGGGCCCACACCTTTCTCACGAGGGTGGGGGGCGCCCCCCCTAGGGCGCGCCCCTACCTCGTGAGCCCCCTGTTGCGTCTCCGACTCCAACTCCACCTCCATATATTGAGTTTCGTGGAGACAAAAATAGGAGAGAAGATTTCATCGCATTTTACGATACGGAGCTGCCGCCAAGCCCTAAAACCTCTCGGGAGGGCTGATTTGGAGTCCGTTCGGGGCTCCGGAGAGGGGGATTCGTCGTCGTCGTCATCATCAACCATCATCCATCACCAATTTCATGATGCTCACCGCCGTGCGTGAGTAATTCCATCGTAGGCTTGCTGGACGATGATGGGTTTGACGAGATTTATCATGTAATCGAGTTAGTTTTGTTAGGGTTTGATCCCTAGTATCCACTATGTTCTGAGATTGATGTTGCTATGACTTTGCTATGCTTAATGCTTGTCACTAGGGCCCGAGTGCCATGATTTCAGATCTGAACCTATTATGTTTTCATCAATATATGAGATTTCTTGATCCTATCTTGCAAGTCTATAGTCACCTATTATGTGTTATGATCCGTTAACCCCGAAGTGACAATAATCGGGATACTTACCGGTGATGACCGTAGTTTGAGGAGTTCATGTATTCACTATGTGCTAATGCTTTGTTCCGGTTCTCTATTAAAAGGAGGCCTTAATATCCCTTATTTTCCATTAGGACCCCGCTGCCACGGGAGGGTAGGACAAAAGATGTCATGCAAGTTCTTTTCCATAAGCACGTATGACTATATTCGGAATACATGCCTACATTACATTGATGAACTGGAGCTAGTTCTGTGTCACCCTAGGTTATGACCGGTACATGATGAACCGCATCCGGCATAATTATCCATCATTGATCCGATGCCTACGAGCTTTCCATATATTGGTTTACGCTTATTTACTTTCCCGTTGCTAGTGTTACAATCACTACAAAACACCAAAAACATTACTTTGCTTTCGTTACTCTTTTGTTACCGTTACCGTCACTATCATATTACTTTGCTACTAAAAACTTTGCTGCGGATATTAAGTTTCCAGGTGTGGTTGAATTGACAACTCAGCTGCTAATACTTGAGAATATTCTTTGGCTCCCCTTGTGTCGAATCAATAAATTTGGGTTGAATACTCTACCCTCGAAAGTTGTTGCGATCCCCTATACTTGTGGGTTATCAAGACTAATTTCTGGTGTCATTGCCGGGGAGCATAGCTCTATTCTTTGAGTCACTTGGGATTTATATCTGCTGGACACTATGAAGAACTTGAGATATCCAAAAACTAAGATTTGTCCCTCAACTACGAGGGGAGGTAAGGAACTGCCATCTAGCTCTGCACTTGATTCACCTCCTGTTATGAGTAAATTTGCGACACCTACACCTGCTTCTACTATTCGTTCTGATATGTCACATGTTATTGATGATGCCACTTCTGCTATGCATGATACTTATGATGAAACTTCCTCTATGCCTGCTACTACTATGCCACTTAGTGATTTTCTCGAGGAACAACTTGCTAGGGCTAGGGAAATTGAAAATATGGAATCTAATGATATTGATGAAAGTGATGATGAAGAATCACTTGTTATTCCTGAGGGTTATTTATTTCATCAAGAAGCTTCTTTTGCTATTTTAGCTTGCATAAATAGAACTGAACTTAAAAAATTATTAGCTAAATGGAGTAAGCAATCTCTAAATGCTAGGATGAGACCTGACCCTGCTTTTGCTACTTCACCTATCTTTGTTACTGATAAGGATTAGTAATTTTCTGTTGATCCTCATATAATTACTTTGGTTGAATCTGATCCTTTTCATGGATATGAATCTGAAATTGTTGTGGCACTTCTTACTAAACTGAATGGTATAGCCACCCTGTTCACTAAAGATGAGAGAACTCACTACTTTTATATCCTTAAAATATTTACGTTCTCATTAAAGGGTGATGCTAAAATATGGTTTAATTCTCTTGATCCTGGTTGTGTGCGTAGTCCCCAGGATATGATCTATTACTTCTCTGCTAAATATTTTCCTGCTCATAATAAACAAGCTGCCTTAAAGGAAATATACAACTTTGTGCAAATTAAAGAAGAGAGTCTCCCACAAGCTTGGGGGAGACTTCTCTAATTACTTAATGCTTTGCCTGATCATCCTCTTAAGAAAAATGAAATACTTGATATCTTTTATAATGGACTAACCGATGCTTCCAGAGATTACCTGGATAGTTGTGTTGGTTCTCTTTTCGGGGAAAGAACACCGGATGAAGCTGAAATCTTATTGAATAATATGTTGACAAATGAAAATAATTGGGCACCTCCTAAGCCAGCTCCTGCTCCAATTAATGATCCTATTCCTAAACCAACTCTGAAGAAGAGAGGTATTCTATTTCTCAGTCCCGAAGATATGCAAGAGGCAAAGAAATCTATGAAAGAAAAAGGTATTAAAGCTGAAGATGTTAAGAATTTACCTCCTATTGAAGAAATACATGGTCTTAATTTACTGCTTGTTGAAGAAACATATGATCTTAATCCTTTATTTATTGAAGAACCTCCAGACCTTGATAACCCGACACAGGTAGTAAAGGTAAATTCTCTCTATAGATATGATAAAGCTGTAATCCCATTTACTAAAATTGCTAGCCCATGCTTAGATGAGTTTGATAAATTTATGGCTAAGAAAGAAGACTTTAATGCTTATTTTGGTAGACAATTAAAATACAATTCAAATATGCTTGGACACTTGGGTGATTATATGGCTAATGTTAAAGGTGAACTTAAACTTATTAGTAAACATGCTTCTATGGTTACCACTCAAGTAGAACAAGTACTTAAAGCTCAAAAATAATTGCTCAATGAAATGAATAGTAAGAAAAATGATTATGTTGTTAGAGTGGCTACTAGAACTGGTAGATGTTGGGGAACGTAGTAATTTCGAAAATTTTCCTACGCACACGCAAGATCATGGTGATGCATAGCAACGAGAGGGGAGAGTGTTGTCTACGTACCCTCGTAGACCAAAGCGGAAGCGTTGACGCAACATAGAGGAAGTAGTCGTACGTCTTTCGGGTCCAACCGATCCAAGCACCGTTACTCCGGCACCTCCGAGTGCTTAGCACACGTTCAGCTCGATGACGCTCCCCGGGCTCCGATCCAGCAAAGCTTCGGGGAGGAGTTCCGTCAGCACGACGGCGTCGTGATGATCTTGATGTTCAACTGTCGCAGGGCTTCGCCTAAGCACTGCTACAATATGATCGAGGTGTAATATCGTGGAGGGGGGCACCGCACACGGCTAAGGAACGATCACGAAGATCAACTTGTGTGTTCTAGGGTGCCCCCTGCCCCCGTATATAAAGGAGCAAGGGGGAGGCCCGCCGGCCCTTGGTGCGCCAAGGAGAGGGGGGAGTCCTCCTCCTAGTGGGAGTAGGACTCCCCTTTCCTAGTCCAACTAGGAATAGGGAGGGGGAAGGAAAGAGAGGGAGAGGGAGAGTGAAAGGGGGGCCACGCCCCCCCTCCTAGTCCTATTCGGACTCCCCATGAGGGGGGGCACCACCTCCTGGGCTGCTGCCCTCTCTCTCCCCTCAGGCCCAATAAGGCCCATTACTTCCCCGGGGGGTTCCGGTAACCCCTCCGGCACTCCGGTTTTATCCGAAATCACCCGAAACAATTACGGTGTCCGAATATAGTCGTCCAATATATCGATCTTTATGTCTCGACCATTTCGAGACTCCTCGTCATGTCCATGATCACATCCGGGACTCCGAACAACCTTCGGTACATCAAAATACATAAACTCATAATAACTGTCATCGTAACGTTAAGCGTGCGGACCCTACGGTTCGAGAACAATGTAGACATGACCGAGATACGTCTCCGGTCAATAACCAATAGCGGGACCTGGATGCCCATATTGGCTCCTACATATTCTACGAAGATCTTTATCGGTCAGACCGCATAACAACATACGTTATTCCCTTTGTCATCGGTATGTTACTTGCCCGAGATTCGATCGTCGGTATCCAATACCTAGTTCAATCTCGTTATCGGCAAGTCTCTTTACTTGTTCCGTAATACATCATCTCACAACTAACACATTAGTTGTAATGCTTGCAAGGCTTATGTGATGTGCATTGCCGAGAGGGCCCAGAGATACCTCTCCGACATTCGGAGTGACAAATCCTAATCTCGAAATACGCCAACCCAACAAGTACCTTTGGAGACACCTGTAGAGCACCTTTATGATCACCCAGTTACGTTGTGATGTTTGGTAGCACACAAAGTGTTCCTCCGGTAAACGAGAGTTGCATAATCTCATAGTCACAGGAACATGTATAAGTCATGAAGAAAGCAATAGCAACATACTAAACGATCGGGTGCTAAGCTAATGGAATGGGTCATGTCAATCAGATCATTCAACTAATGATGTGACCTCGTTAATCAAATAACAACTCTTTGTTCATGGTTAGGAAACATAACCATCTTTGATTAACGAGCTAGTCAAGTAGAGGCATACTAGTGACACTCTATTTGTTTATATATTCACACATGTATTATGTTTCCGGTTAATACAATTCTAGCATGAATAATAAACATTTATCATGATATATGAGGAAATAAATAATAACTTTATTATTGCCTCTAGGGCATATTTCCTTCAGTAGAATGACTCAGGAACCTTTGTATCGTGAAGGACACCCAAAGAGAATTGAGCAAGATTCTCAAAGAAATAAAATTGATGCACCTAGTTATTCTAAAAGGAAGAAAAAGAAAAATGATAGAACTGTGCAAACTTCTAGTGAACCTATTGCTGAACCACCTGATAATCCAAATGATATTTCTATTTCTGATGCTGAAACACAATCTGGCAATGAACATGAACCTAGTGATAATGTTAACAATGATGTTCATGATGATGCTCAACCTAGTAATGATAATGATGTAGAAATTGAACCTACTGTTGATCTTGATAACCCACAATCAAAGAATCAATGTTACAATAAGAAAGATTTTGTTGCTAGGAAACATGGTAAGGAAAGAGAACCTTGGGTTCAGAAACCCATGCCTTTTCCTCCCAAACCATCCAAGAAAAAGGTTGATGAGGATTTTGAGCGCTTTGCTGAAATGATTAGACCTATCTTTTTGCGTATGCGATTAACTTATATACTCAAAACCAATCCTTATGCTAAGTACATGAAAGATATTATTACTAATAAAAGAAAGATACCGGAAGATGAAATTTCTACCATGCTTTCTAATTATACTTTTAAAGGTGGAATACCAAAGAAACTTAGAGATCCCGGAGTACCCACTATACCATGCTCCATTAAAAGAAACTATGTTAAAATGGCTTTATGTGATCTTGGAGCCGGTGTTAGTGTTATGCCTCTCTCTTTATATCATAGACTTGATTTGAATAAGTTGACACCTACTGAAATATCTTTGCAAATGGCTGATAAATCAACTGCTATACCTGTCGGTATTTGTGAGAATGTGCCTGTTGTGGTTGCAAACATTACTATTTTAACGGACTTTGTTATTCTTGATATTCCCGAGGACAATAGTATGTCTATTATTCTTGGAAGACCTTTTCTTAATACTGCAGGGGCTGTCATTGATTGCAACAAAAGTAATGTCACTTTTCACGTTAATGGCAATGAGCATACGGTACACTTTCCGAGGAAACAACCTCAAGTTCATAGCATCAATTCTATCAGAAATATTCCATCGATTATATTTGGAGGTTTTGAATTTCCTCTTCCTATTGTCAAGAAGAAATATGATATACTTATTATTGGGGATGTGCATATCCCCGTTGAGGTAACCTAGTGTTATTCGAAATTTCTCCGGTTTCATGTTAATCGTAATAAGTTTGTTAACAAGACTTGATCAACCTTGTTAGTGATTCCTTTTGATGAGCATGAGATGGATGAAACTAGAAGCACAACCTTCTGTACCCTCTCTATACTTTCTGTTATTTAGTTGAAATAAAGTAAAAATAAATAATTTTCTGTCTGTTATGTGATTATCCATGCAATATAAAAATACCTCGAAAATAAAAGTTCTCCAAATGCCCTGAAAATTAAATATGATTTTTTTCTAGAATATTTGAGGATTTATGGTGCAAAGAGCTCACCAGGGGGGCCAACCACCTTGCCACGAGGGTGGACGGCGCGCCCACCGCCTTAGGGCGCGCCCCCCTGCCTTGTGGGCCCACAGTGGCCCTCCTCCACTTATTCCTGCACCCATCCTCTTCTTCTTCCTCCAACAAACACGAAAAACCAACTCAAGCACGGGTTCCAGCCCTCTTTGCTGCCATTTTCGATCTCCTTGCTCAAAGCACCTCTCACAAAACTGCTTGGGGAGATTGTTCCTTGGTATGTGACTCCTCCATTGGTCCAATTAGTTTTTGTTCTAGTGCTTTATTCATTGCAAATTTTTGCTGCTTAGGTGACCCTGTTCTTGAGCTTGCATGTAAAATTTATATGGTCAAAAGTAGTTTTGATGCATGATATAGGCCCTAGGCACTTGTAGGAGTAGTTGCTATCAATATTATTGAGTATGGTTTACTTTTATTTTGAAGTTACTAAAAATTTCAGAAATTTTTCAGAGAAAAGCAATATGCTTAGGAAGATGTTCCAAGGTGGTTCTTCAAAGAAGCAAGGACCCAGGCTTGCAATGCGTGATGCTGACGAAGAGCCACCAAGAGACGCTCCAGTGCGTCCTTGTGAGTGGCCTTCTGAAAATTTTATGGATCGAGCGGGAATAAAAGAAGAATCAACGCATATTTGCGTAATGCTGATCTTGTGAGTTTTGAGGAAGAGAAGTGCAATCAGTATCATAACCTCACTAGTTCCTTTGTGAGGAGGTTTGAATTTTCAACTTCACGTAACTCTCCAACTGTCCTGTTTGATCTTTATGATAAATCTTATACCATGGACTTAGAGGATTTTACCACTGCATGCAAACTTCCACAATGGGGTAGTGTTAGGGATCCCCCTAAATCTGAATTTAGAAACTTTCTTGCTAGTATAACTATAGGGGAATCTAGAGATATAACGCAAGCTACCATAGGGAGCATTCACTTTCCTGCTATACATTATTTTGCTCTCTTCATAGGTAGATGCATAAATGCTAAGGACGAAGCATGTCACATGTGTGTCCCTGACCTTAGCATTCTCAGGAGTGTTGTATTAGGAGACCAATCTTATCATATGGGAGCCATTATAGCTCGTAGGTTGCATCATAATAGATATAATGGAGATTTCTTTGGAGGAATTTATGCAACCCGCGTAGCTAATTTTCCTGGTATAGATGTACGCGAAGATGATATTGAATTACCTCCTGCCTATCTAGATTTTAATGCTATGGTTCACCACCATTTTGTCGAGAGGAACGAATCACCTCTCCAGTACCGACTAATCTTTGACAGACGCAGTGTTGTCCATATTACTCTCCATGCTCCTGCTTTCTTTGATTATCAGGCAAGAGGAGGATATACTATTACCAGAGAGGAGGCAGATGAGTACGAGAGGAGAGCGGAGGCCGCTCGTCGCCACACTTCAGCTCAGGAGGCGATAGCCGCTGCATCACAGTACGACCCCAACAACTATTATTATGGATATTCACCAGGACAGCCGTGGCCATAGACCAACTTAGGCCAAAAGCCTAAGCTTGGGGAAGTACGTATTTCCCACCGACATTACATTTATGTTCACACACACTCATTGTTTATTTTCCTTTTTATGCTTTCTTCTTGTGTGTTTAATAAACCTTAAGAAAAACAAAAAAAATAGTAGTAATTTACTTTCCATGCTTGTAGTAGTAATTAAAAAGAAAACCCAAAAATATTTCCCGTTCTTCTTTTGCTTGTTGGGTGCTTTCCCGACTAAATAGTTTTATTTCTTTCCTTTCTTTGGGGGTCGATAGGAGAAGACCATAATTAAATTGTTGAAGTGGCTCTTATATGCATTATTGTTGATCTGACAAAAGAGCCCGTATTACTTTGTCTTCTCCTGTTTATTGAATGCTTGCAGATTCCTGCTTAGTCCAATGCACGTGCACTCTTATTATTATTCACATCGTCCGGTCGTGCAAGTGAAAGGCAATTATGATGATATATGATGGACTGACTAAGATGAGAAAAGTTGGTATGAACTCGACCTCTTTTGTTTTTGTAAATATGATGAGTTCATCGTTCTTGATTCGGCTTGTTATGAATAAACATGTTTGCAATGACAATTAGAGATCATAGTTGCTTGTGCCATGCTTGATTAGCTATGAGTGATAATGGTTTACCTTGCGTGCCAACATGCTATTAAAATGGTTATGATGTGGTATGATAGGGTGGTATCCTCTTTTGAATGATTTAAGTGACTTGACTTGGCACATGTTCACGCATGTAGTCGAAATAAATCAACATAGCCTTCACGATATTTATGTTCATGGTGGATTATATCCTACTCATGCTTGCATCCAATATTTATTAATTTTAATGCATGTACATGGCTGTTGTCGCTCTCTAGTTGGTCGCTTCCCAGTCTTTTGCTAGCCTTCACCTGTACTAAGCGGGAATACTGCTTGTGCATCCAATCCCTTAAACCCCAAAGTTATTCTAGATGAGTCCACTATACCTTCCTATATACGGTATCTACCTGCCGTTCCAAGTAAAATTGTATGTGCCAAACTCTAAACCTTCAAATAATTATCCTATTTTGTATGATCGAATAGCTCATGTATCAACTAGGGTTGTCTATATCTTCCATGTTAGGCGGGTTATTCTCAAGAGGAGTGGACTCCGCTCCTCACTCACGAGATAAATGGCTGGTCACCGGGATGCTCAGTCCCATGCTTTATGCAAACTAAATCAAAATAATTGCAAACAAAACTCCCCCTGGGACCTGATGTATGTTGGAGGCACTCGTTGTTTCGAGCAAGCCATGGATTGATGCTTGTTGGTGGAAGGGGAGTATAAACTTTACCATTCTGTTTGGGAACCACCTATAATGTGTGTAGCATGGAAGATATCGTCATCTCTTGGTTGTTATGTTGACAATGAAAGTATACCGCTCAAAATATTATTCATCTCTATTTCAAAACCGAGCTCTAGCACCTCTACAAATCCCTGCTTCCCTCTGCGAAGGGCCTATCCATTTACTTTTATGTTGAGTCATCACCCTCTTATTAAAAAGCACCAGCTGGAGAGTGCAGCTGTCATTTGCATTCATTACTGTTGATTTATATTGGGTGTGACTATGATTGGATCTCTTTTACCATGAATTACAATGTCTAGTCAGTCCTTGATCTTTAAAGGTGCTCTGCATTTATGTTTTGCGGTCTCAGAAAGGGCTAGTGAGATACCACCTTGTTATATCATATTATGATTGTTTTGAGAAAGTGTTGTCATCTGAGATTTATTATTATGGCTTGCTAGTTGATTATGCTATTGATATGGGTAATCATGAGATTTGGGAATTATTGCAAATGTGGTTAGTTATAATCTTTGCTGAAAAAATGAATGCTAGCTTGATACATTTACAACAACAAGAGCAAACAGAGTTTGTAAAAGGTTTTCTTTATTTCTTTCAGTTTGTCAACTGAATTGCTTGAGGACAAGCAAGGGTTTAAGCTTGGGGGAGTTGATACGTCTCCGTCGTATCTACTTTTCCAAACACTTTTGCCCTTGTTTTGGACTCTAACTTGTATGATTTGAATGGAACTAACCCGGACTGACACTGTTTTCAGCAGAATTGCCATGATGTTGTTTTATGTGCAGAAAACAGAAGTTCTCGGAATGACCTGAAACTCCATGGAATACCTTACAATAAATAATAAAAAATCCTCGCCAAAGATTAAGACCAGGGGGCCCACACCCTTCTCATGAGGGTGGGGGGCGCCCCCCCTAGGGCGCCCCCCTACCTTGTGGGCCCCCTGTTGCGTCTCCGACTCCAACTCCACCTCCATATATTGAGTTTCAGGGAGGAAAAAATAGGAGAGAAGATTTCATCACGTTTTACGATACGGAGCCGCTGCCAAGCCCTAAAACCTCTCGGGAGGGCTGACCTGGAGTCCATTCGGGGCTCCGGAGAGGGGGATTCATCGCCGTCGTCATCATCAACCATCCTCCATCACCAATTTCATGATGCTCACCGCCGTGCGTGAGTAATTCCATCGTAGGCTTGCTGGACGGTGATGAGTGGATGAGATTTATCATGTAATCGAGTTAGTTTTGTTAGGGTTTGATCCCTAGTATCCACTATGTTCTGAGATTGATGTTTCTATGACTTTGCTATGCTTAATGCTTGTCACTAGGGCCCGAGTGCCATGATTTCAGATCTGAACCTATTATGTTTTCATCAATATATGAGAGTTCTTGATCCTATCTTGCAAGTCTATAGTCACCTATTATGTGTTATGATCCGTTAACCCCGAAGTGACAATAATCGGGATACTTACCGGTGATGACCATAGTTTAAGGAGTTCATGTATTCACTATGTGCTAATGCTTTGTTCCACGGGAGGGTAGGACAAAAGATGTCATGCAAGTTCTTTTCCATAAGCATGTATGACTATATTCGGAATACATGCCTACATTACATTGATGAACTGGAGCTAGTTCTATGTCACCCTAGGTTATGACTGTTACATGATGAACCGCATTCAGCATAATTATCCATCATTGATCTGATGCCTACGAGCTTTCCATATACTGGTTTACGCTTATTTACTTTCCCGTTGCTATTGTTACAATCACTACAAAACACCAAAAACGTTACTTTGCTTTCGTTACTCTTTTGTTACCGTTACCATCACTATCATATTACTTTTCTACTAAACACTTTGCTGCAGATATTAAGTTTCCAGGTGTGGTTGAATTGACAACTCAGCTGCTAATACTTGAGAATATTCTTTGGCTCCCCTTGTGCCGAATCAATAAATTTGGGTTGAACACTCTACCCTCGAAAGCTGCTGTGATCCCCTATACTTGTGGGTTATCAGAGAAGCTGCTTATATATTAGGCATCAAGATCTATAGAGATAGATCAAGAAGCTTAATTGGACTTTCACAAAGCACATACCTTGACAAAGTTTTGAAGAAGTTCAAAATGGATCAAGCATAGAAAGGGTTCTTGCCTATGTTACAAGGTGTGAAGTTGAGTAAGACTCAATGCCCGACCACTGGAGAAGATAGAGAGAAAATGAAAGATGTTCCCTATGCTTCAGCCATAGGCTCTATCATGTATGCAATGATGTGTACCAGACCTGATGTGTGCCTTGCTATAAGTCTAGCAGGGAGGTACCAAAGTAATCCAGGAGTGGATCACTGGACAACGGTCAAGAACATCCTGAAATACCTGAAAAGGACTAAGGATATGTTTCTCGTTTATGGAGGTGACAAAGAGCTCATCGTAAACAGTTACGTTGATGCAAGCTTTGACACTGATCCGGACGATTCTAAATCGCAAACTGGATACGTGTATACATTGAACGGTGGAGCCGTCAGCTGGTGCAATTCTAAACAAAGCGTTGTGGCGGGATCTACATGTGAAGCGGAGTACATAGCTGCTTCGGAAGCAGCAAATGAAGGAGTCTGGATGAAGGAGTTCATATCCGATCTAGGTGTCATACCTAGTGCATCTGGTCCAATAAAATCTTTTGTGACAATACTGGTGCAATTGCCTTGGCGAAGGAATCCAGATTTCACAAAAGAACCAAGCACATCAAGAGACGCTTCAATTCCATCCGGAATTTAGTCCAGGTGGGAGACATAGAAATTTGCAAGATACATACGGATCTGAATGTTGCAGACCCGTTGACTAAGCCTCTTCCATGAGCAAAACATGATCAGCACCAAGGCTCCATGGGTGTTAAAATCATTACTGTGTAATCTAGATTATTGACTCTAGTGCAAGTGGGAGACTGAAGGAAATATTCCCTAGAGGCAATAATAAAGTTATTATTTATTTCCTTATGTCATGATAAATGTTTATTATTCATGCTAGAATTGTATTAACAGGAAACATAATACATGTGTGAATACATAAACAAACAGTATGTCACTAGTATGCCTCTACTTGACTAGCTCATTGATCAGAGATGGTTAAGTTTACTAACCATAGACAAAGTGTTGTCATTTGATTAATGAGATCACATCATTAGGAGAATGATGTGATTGACTTGACCCATTCCGCTAGCTTAGCACACGATCGTTTAGTATTCTGCTATTGCTTTCTTCATGACTTATACATGTTCCTATGACTATGAGATTATGCAACTCTCGTTTACCGGAGGAACACTTTTTGTGCTACCAAACGTCACAACGTAACTGGGTGATTATAAAGGTGCTCTACAGGTGTCTCTGAAGGTACTTGTTGGGTTGGCGTATTTCGATATTAGGATTTGTCACTCCAATTGTCGGAGAGGTATCTCTGGGCCCTCTCGGTAATGCACATCACTTAAGCCTTGCAAGCATTGGAACTAATGAGTTAGTTGTAGGATGATGTATTACAAAACGAGTAAAGAGACTTGCTGGTAATGAGATTGAACTAGGTATTGAGATACCGACGATCAAATCTCGGGCAAGTAACATACCGATGACAAAGGGAACAACGTATGTTGTTATGCGGTCTGACCGATAAAGATCATCGTAGAATATGTGGGAACCAATATGAACATCCAGGTTCCGCTATTGGTTATTGACCGGAGACATGTCTCGGTCATGTCTACATAGTTCTCGAACCCGTAGGGTCCGCACGCTTAACGTTTCGATGATGGTTATATTATGAGTTTATATGTTTTGATGTACCAAAGGTTGTTCGGAGTCCCAGATGTGATCCCGGACACGACGAGGAGTCTCGAAATGGTCGAGACATGAAGATTGATATATTGGAAGCCTATGTTTGGATATCGGAAGTGTTCCGGGTGAAATCGGGATTTTACCAGAGTACCGGGAGGTTACCGGAACCCCCCGGGGGCTTAATGGGCCGACATGGGCCTTAGTGGAAATAGAGTGCAGCAAGGGGAGTGTGGGGCACGCCCCCCAAGGCCCAAACCGAATTGGTTTAGGGCAAGGGGGACCGTCCCCCTCTTTCCTTCTCCCCCTCTCCCTTTCCTTCCCCCTCTCCTACTCCTACTAGGAATAGGAGGAGTCCTACTCCTAGTGGGAGTAGGACTCCCCCTTGGCGCGCCTCTCCCTGGCCGGCCACCTCCTCCCCTTGCTCCTTTATATACGGGGGCAGGGGGCACCCCATAGACACAACAATTGATCATTTGATCCTTTAGCCGTGTGCGGTGCCCCCCTCCACCATAGTCCACCTCGATAATACTGTAGCGGTGCTTAGGCGAAGCCCTGCGTCGGTAGAACATCATCATCGTCACCACGCCATCGTGCTAACGAAACTCTCCCTCAACACTTGGCTGGATCGGAGTTCGAGGGACGTCATCGGGCTGAACGTGTGCTGAATTCGGAGGTGCCGTACGTTCGGTACTTGATCGGTCGGATCGTGAAGACGTACGACTACATCAACCGCGTTATGCTAACACTTCCGCTTTTGGTCTACGAGGGTACGTAGACAACACTCTCCCCTCTCGTTGCTATGCATCACCATGATCTTGCGTGTGCGTAGGAATTTTTTGAAATTACTATGTTCCCCAACACCAACAAGGCCCATTAGTCCCCGAGGGGTTCCGGTAACCCCTCCGGTACTCCGGTAAAATCCCGATTTCACCCGGAACTATTCCGATGTCCAAATGCAGGCTTCCAATATATCAATCTTTATGTCTCGACCATTTCGAGACTCCTCGTCATGTCTGTAATCACATCCAGGACTCCTAACTACCTTCAGTACATCAAACATATAAACTCATAAAACCGATCGTCATAGAACTTTAAGCGTGCGGACCCTACGGGTTCGAGAACTATGTAGACATGACCGAGACACGTCTCCGGTCAATAACCAATAGCGGAACCTGGATGCTCATATTGGTTCCTACATATTCTACGAAGATCTTTATCGGTCAAACCGCACAACACTATACGTTGTTCTCTTTGTCATCGGTATGTTACTTGCCCGAGATTCGATCATCGGTATCCAATACCTAGTTCAAAATCATTACCGGCAAGTCTGTTTACTCGTTCCGTAATACATCACCCCATAACTAACTCATTAGTTATCATGCTTGCAAGGCTTATAGTGATGTGTATTACCGAGAGGGCCTAGAGATACCTCTCCGACAATCGGAGTGACAAATCCTAATCTTGATCTATGCCGACTCAACAAGTACCATCGGAGACACCTGTAGAGCACCTTTATAATCACCCACTTACGTTGTGACATTTGGTAGCACACAAAGTGTTCCTCCGGTATTCGGTAGTTGCATAATCTCATAGTCATAAGAACATGTATAGGTCATGTAGAAAGCAATAGCAGTAAACAAATGATCAAGTGCTAAGCTAACGGAATGGGTCAAGTCAATCACATCATTCTCCTAATGATGTGATCCCATTGATCAAATAACAACTCATGCTATGGTTAGGAAACTTAACCATCTTTGATCAATGAGCTAGTCAAGTAGAGGCATACTAGTGACACTATGTTTGTCTATGTATTCACACATGTATTATGTTTCCGGTTAATACAATTCTAGCATGAATAATAAACATTTATCATGAAATAAGGAAATAAATAATAACTTTATTATTGCTTCTAGGGCATATTTCCTTTAGTTCTATTATTGGTGCTGTCCTATGGTGCTCTCCGTGTTGCACAAGCATGAGGGATCCACGGTGTAGGGTTTGCAATACGTTCATGATTTTCTTATGGTGGGTGGCGTGAGTGACAGAAGCACAGACCCGAGTAAGTAGGTTGTTTGCGTATGGGAGTAAAGAGGACTTGGTGCCTTATAATGCTATGGTTGGGTTTTACCTTAATGATCTTTAGTAGTTGCGGATGCTTGCTAGAGTTCCAATCACAAGTGCATATGATCCAAGAAGAGAAAGTATGTTAGCTTATGCCTCTCCCTCAAATAAAATTGCAATAATGATTACCGGTCTAGTTATCGATTGTCTAGGGACAAATAACTTTCTTGTGACAAAAAGCTCTCTACTGAAACTAACTTAGTTGTTTCTTTACCTAAAGAACCCCTAGCTTTTAGTTACATGGTATTTATTATCTTGCAAAGCTAGCCTACAACACCTACAAAGTACTTCTAGTTTCATACTTGTTCTAGGTAAGGCGAACGTTAAGCGTGCGTAGAGTTGTATCGGTGGTTGATAGAACTTGAGGGAATATTTGTTCTACCTTTAGCTCCTCGTTGGGTTCGACACTCTTACTTATCGAAAGAGGCTACAATTGATCCCTATACTTGTGGGTTATCAAGACCTATTTCCGGTGCCGTTGCCGGAGAGCAATAGCGTGGGGTGAATATTCTCGTGTGTGCTTGTTTTTTTTATCACTAAGTGGATTTTATTTACTGTTCTAAGTTGTTCTCTATCCTTAGTTATGGATATGGAACACGAAATACCAAAAAATTAGGTTTACTTGCTACTCATGGAGATGGGGAACCTCCTAAAACCCTCGATGCTCATTACTCCCTCCTTCCATCTATACAGGGCCTAAGTTTTGAATCTCTCATACCAAGGCTGTTGCATAAAAAGAGGAGCAAATATTGGGAATAGTACTTCATTAATCCAGACTTAATCCCTCACACCGTCACACACAACTTCCTCTCCTCCTTTTTCTGCATGCAGCCAACAATAACTCCTCCTGTTCTGCATGCATTGGCCAAAAGAAACAACTTTGTGGAGAAAAAGGAGGAGGAGGCAAGGTGAAGCACTCCTAATAACTACTCTGTGCATGCATGCAAATCAATGTTGCCGCCATTGCGTTTTCACAAGGACGACCACGCGATTTGCGATGGGGAATTAAGTGGGAGATGTATTGGTTAGCTCGTTTGGCCTTGTATAGATGGAAAAATGAAATTTTGCGTTAGGCCTTATATAGATGGAAGGAGGGAGTATGTGAAAGATATTATGCACTACTTTAATAATCCTGGGAAAACCCCATTCAATTATATAATGGGAGACACGTTGGATCAATGTGAATACTTTAGGGATTATCGCTTGACTCAAAAAGGGAAAGTATTATGGGATCAAATTTATATGTTGTATTGGTATGCTCGGCAACTATGCTTGAGGTATGATTATACTTGTTGCTCTAGGATGAAGGCTCCACACCTTCCCTTTTCATGTAAATTTAATGATAATGAAACCTTAGCTTCTTATGCTAATGGTATATATGATTACTATGATGTGGAACAAATAGAAGAATTTGTTGCTTTTAAGGGTGCTTGTGAAATTGAAGCTTTGTTTAAAGAGTTTGAAGATTTTGATGATTCAGTTTATAGACCTGAAAATATAGCTATCTTTAAATATTGCTATGAGAATTATAAATACAATTATGATATTGATGAATTTATTGAGAAAGTCTCCGCTGTCAAAGAAGAGACTAATATTTTGCAGAAGTCTATGAAAGAAGAAATTGATGAAGTTGTGAGCTCATTGGATGAAAAAGATGATGAGGAGAGAGAAAAATGAAAGGAGGAAGATCAGATTAGTTACCCGTGCCCACCTTCTAATGAGAGTAACTCTCCAACTCATACATTATTTAATGTCCCTTCGTTCTTACCGAAGCATGAATGCCATGATAATTGCTATGATCCCGTTGATTCGTTTGAAATATCCCTTTTTGATGAACTTGATGCTTGCTATTCTTGTGGCCAAGATGCCAATATGAATTATGCTTATGGAGATGAACTTGCTATTGTTCCTTATGTTAAACATGAAATTGTTGCTATTGCACCCACACATGATAGTCCTATTATCTTTTTGAATTCTCCAAACTACACTATATCGAAGAAGTTTGCACTTATTAAGGATTATATTGATGGGTGGCCCTTTACCATTGCACATGATAATTTTGATGAATATAATATGCATGTGCTTGCTGCTCCTACTTGCAATTATTATGAGAGAGGAACTACATCTCCGCCTATCTATGTTTCCAACACGATAAAATTGCAAGAAACTTCTTATGCTATGCATTGGCCTTTACTTGATGTGCATGAATTATTCTTGTATGACATGCTGATGCATAGGAGGAGAGTTATACTTCGTCATTGCTTGATATATGTTGCTTTGTGCTCACTACTAAATGCCAAATCATTGCTAATTCAAATTGGCTTTGATATACCTTGGGATCCGGGTGGATTCATTACTTCAGCGCCTTATGCCTAGCTTAATGGCTTTGGAGAAAGCGCTGCCAGGGAGACAACCCAGAAGTTTTAGAGAGTCATTTATTTTTGTTGAGTGCTTTTATAGAGTTTTAAAACGAAAAAATAAAGAGGGGAACCCAAAACTTTTCAAAAAGGAAAGTGAAAGTAAGAGAGACAAGCATTGTTGAAGTGAGGGAGCTCCTTGAACTTTGTTCATGATCACGGAAACTTTGTGAATCTTGATTACAGAAACTTTTCAACAAAAATAATTATCCCCTTGTAAAATTCCATTGTATTATAAAAATATTGTGCCAAGATTTGCCTTTAGGATGTTTACATTGCTTGTTGGTTTGTGCGGTGCAAAACAGAAACTTTGGCTGTAGTGCACGATTTTACATTTTTTACTGGAATGTCAAACGGTTTTGAAACTTTTTGCACTGTCTTTCTATACAAATTTTTTATTTTTAATATTTTTGCAGAATTTTTGGAGTACCATAAGTATGGTGAATATCCAGATTACTACAAACTGTCCTGTTTAAGACATATTCTGTTTTGATGCATTGTTTGCTTGTTTTGATGAAATTATCGATTTATATCAGTGGATTAAGCCATGGAAAAGTTATATTACAGTATCTACAATGCAAAAACAAAATATGAATTGGTTTGTAATAGTACTTAGAGTAGTGAGTTGCTTTATGATACTAACGGATCTTACCGAACTTTCTGTTGAGTTTTGTGTGGATGAAGTGATCAACGATCGAGGAGGTCTTGATATGAGGAGAAGGAGGAGAGGCAAGATCTCAAGCTTGGGGATGCACAAGGCATCCCAAGTAAATATTCAAGGAGACTCAAGCGTGTAAGCTTGGGGATGCCCCGGAAGGCAACCCATCTTTCTTCAACAAGTATCGGTATGTTTTCGGTTTCATTTCGTTCATGTGATATGTAAAAATCTTGGAGCGTCTTTTGCATTTAGTTTTCACTTTTCTTTGATGCACCATGCTGGTATGAGATAGTTCATGGTTGTTTATAGAATTCTGTTTGCACTTCCCTTATATCTTTTGAGTATGGTGTCGGTGTCAAAACCGGCGGATCTCGGGTAGGGGGTCCCGAACTGTGCGTCTAGGCCGGATGGTAACAGGAGGCAAGGGACACGAAGCTTTACCTAGGTTTGGGCCCTCTCGATGGAGGTAAAACCCTACGTCCTGCTTGATTAATATTGATGATATGGGTAGTACAAGAGTAGATCTACCACGAGATCAGAGAGGCTAAACCCTAAAAGCTAGCCTATGGTATGATTGTTGATGTGTATGTTGTCCTACGGACTAAAACCCTCCGGTTTATATAGACACCGGAGAGGGTTAGGGTTATATAGAGTCGGTTACAATGGTAGGATATCTAAATATCTGTATCGCCAAGCTTGCTTTCCACGCTAAGGAAAGTCCCTTCCGGACACGGGACGAAGTCTTCAATCTTGTATCTTCATAGTCCAGGAGTCCGGCCGAAGGTATAGTCCGGCTATCCGAACACCCCCTAATCCATGACTCCCTCAGTAGCCCCTAAACCAGGCTTCAATGACGACGAGTCCGGCGTGCAGATTGTCTTCGGCATTGCAAGGCGGGTTCCTCCTCCAAGTACTTCATAGAAGATTTTAAACACAAAGATAGTGTCCGGCTCTGCAAAATAAGTTTTCCACATATTGCCATAGAGAGAATAATATTTACACAAATCTAATCTGCTGACGTATTCCGTAGTGTGACACACCACGGCCAAGCCTTTATCCGAGTCGTTTCATTATCCCACCTCAGCGCGTCATGCGAGGCGGTTTCCTTGGCACGTCTTGTCAAAGCAGAGATCGTGTCCCCTTATTCTGGGATTCTCATCAATACGGGCGTGGGTAACCCAACCGCGCCTTTGATTATGGCGCTTGGAGATAAGCAAGTTTTACCAGGCTGGTGGGGACATGTAGTTGCGTACACCAATATAAGGGGATAAGGATCCACCTTTTCACCCACGCCTTCTTCCTCCTTTGCCTATCCATTCTTGCGCACTCGAGCTCCAGCGCCCAAGTCCGCACTACCACCTCAACCTTCTCCAGTCATGTCCGGAGCGGGAGGCAAGTGGATGGTCTCCTCCGTCACGGAGGGACACATCAAAAAGCTGAGGAAGGTCGGATATCTGTCTAGCGACATCACGCACCGGCTTCCCGGAAAGGGGCAGCTCATCCCCACCCCTAGGCCCCATGAGAGGGTGGTATTCCTTCCCCATTTCCTCCGCGGACTGGACTTCCCTCTGCATCCGTTTGTCCGGGGGCTCATGTTCTACTACGGCCTGGATTTCCATGATCTGGCCCTGAACTTCGTCCTCAACATCTCGGCATTTATCGTCGTGTGCGAGGCTTTCCTCCACATCCGCCCCCATTTCGGCCTATGGCTCAAGACTTTCAACGTCAAGCCGAAGGTGGTGCGCGGCAGCCAGGCGGAGTGCGGCGGTGCCATGGTGGGCAAGATGGCCAACATCCTATGGCTCGAGGGCTCCTTTGTGGAGACCCTGAAGGGGTGGCAATCGTGGTGGTTTTACGTCACCGAGCCGCGCGACGCCGAATGGGTCGCACCCCCTGAGTTTCGATCCGGCCCCCCTACGCGGCTCACCTCCTGGAAGGAGACGGGCCTGTCTTGGGGTAAAAAAGGAGAGCTGACCGGACTCCAAACATGCATCCAAACCCTGGTGGACAAGAAGCTCAAGCTTGTCAACGTAGTCCAGGTTATGCTCATCCGCCTGATCCTCCCGTGTCAACAACGGGCCTTCAACCTGTGGGAGTTCGACCCGGTGCAACACCGAACTCTAAACAGGCTCTTCGACACGACGTACGAAGATGCCTGGAGGATGCTTTTCAAGGGCGTCGAGGCTCCCGCATCCGCTACCGAGGATCGTAGATTCAGTACGTAGCATCACGCTCATGCGGTAAGCTATTATTTTTCCTTTTACAGGATATTAGGCTATCGTAGTTTGACTCCATGCGGGATCTAAGCTCCCTTACCTTTGACAGGATTGGCAGGTGACGTCCGAACAGATCAACTGTCCATCTCCTTTGCCCGAAGGCCCAGCGGACGCTCGCTTGGCGAAGCTGCTGGTTCCGGCACCCTATGTGGTGCCAGAGAAGAAGGCCGCAAAAAGGGCCAGGGGGACTCGAAAGAGTGCCCGGCGCCAGGAGGTGTCGGATTCATCACCCGACGGTTCCGAAGCGCATTCCTCTTGTGAAGACGAGGGGGAAGAAGAAGAAACCTCTCCCCCTCCAGCGGGAGGAGAGAAGAAAAGGAAGGCCGCCCTCTCTAGGGAGGCCGGAGGGTCCAAGAAGGGAAAAACCCTTCCTCCGGACTACTCCACCGACGCCGACGACGGCGGAGAGGAGTGGCAGCCCAGAGCCAAGCCCCTGGTGAAATCGTGAGTATCTGGATACCGGAGTAATTCATAGTATTCGTTTATTGCACAGCTTTCCCTTATGTCGAATATGTTTATGCAGCCACCCAAGGACTGGCTCGACGCGTCGTCGAGCGGCTCATTGGACTCATCGGATGTGAACTCGCTTCTGACGGCTTCCTCCCCCCGCCCTGCGCACGACACCGAAGTGTTGTCTCAACAGGTTCCAAGCAGGGAGGAGGTGGTCCTGGAGGCGCCGCAGGGCGACCTCCCGGACTCTAGGAGTAAAGGGGATGAAACCTCCCAGGGCTCCAAGTCCGGTTCTAGGCCGGACACCGCTCCAGAACCTTCAGAGGTTCCAGAGTCCGGCGGGGGACCTCCTTCCAAGAGGAGCAAGTCCACCGTGCCGGTGGCCCCCGTCCAACCGGAGGCGCCGGACAATATGTTGGAGGCGCTCCAGGGCGCCTCCATCGACGAGGAGCACCACACTATTATGAGTGTGGTGGTCCAGAAGGTTCAGTCTGCCAAGAGCGGACTGACTGAAGCTTGTACTAGCCTTTTGACAGGCTTTGAGGTAAGTAAATAATGTGTAAATAATATTACCGCATAGACAATAGCCCCTGATGCTCTGTTGGGCGTTCGGGAAGAAAAGCCGAATACAGGATCAAAGAATTCGTAGGAGTCTAACAAAAGGAGTCAATATGTGTATGCAGGCTTCTCTGCTGGCGTCCGCCGCACTGACTGCGGAAGTGGACACGCTGAAGCAGAGCCTCGAGAAGTCCGACCAAGAGCTCGGGTGTGCCAAGAAGCAGCTCGAGGAGAAGGTAAGAAATACCTTGTTTGAATATATATAAAAAAGGTGCAATTGCAAGAAATGACAGGATTAACATGGCTATTGTAGGGGCCACGTCTGAGGTGGCGACCCTTAAGCAAGCGCTGCTCGAGGCCGAGAAGAGTGCGGCCGCGGAGCGCACCGAGCGGGAGAAGTATGAGGCCGAGGTTGGCAAGGTGCGACAAGAGCTCCAGGTTCTCATGAAGAAACATGAGAGTTTGGAGCTTGACTCTAAGACGCGAGCGTCCGAGCTCGCGACGGCTATTGAAAATGCCAAGTCTGCCAAGACCGAATCCCAGAAGACCCTCCAGGAGTTGGATGAGGTGAAGAAGATAGCGGCGGGTAAGGCATTCTTTCTGCAAAGCAAACATATAGACGTGAGTTACTTGTTACTTACCCGAATCCGGAGCTCTCCAGGAGCATTCGCAGATCTTCCCCGGAGTGTGTCCGATGCCGCCACATTCTATCGAGCCGAGGAGGGCAGCTCGACAGAGAAGGTGTTCTGGTCTCAGTATGCTGAGGCCGGACGCCCCGTTCCCCTGAGCGACCAGCTGAAGCAACTGGTCGAGCTCCACAAGGCGGCCGAACAGGCCATGAAGGGCCTCCTAGTTCGGCTGTGGCCTGGTGAGGCTCTGCCTGGGAGCTATTTCAGGCTGGTGCGGCGGCTGGTGGAGGCCTGTCCAAGGCTCGAAGTCATCAAGCGCTCCGTCTGTATTGAAGGTGCCCGTCGGGCCTTTGCCCGTGCTAAGGTGCACTGGGGCAGGCTGGATGCTGAGAAGCTTGTGAAGGATGGGCCACCGCTGGGGAAAGAGCATCGCAAGCCCGAAAATTACTATAAGGATGTTCTGAAGGGTGCCCGCCTTGTGGCGGATGAATGTACTAGGGATGTAATTTTTGAGTAAAACTCGCTCGTTTTTGTCCTGTGCACTGAAAACTTGTTCATATGCGCGGAGCAATGCTGTTTGAATTTAAAATATTACCTTTTGTGCGGTTGTTTATCAATTCTGAGAGATGGCGAGTCGTCGGCTTCTGCCCCCATGCCACTAGTGCTGGGGTGTTCGGGGATAAACCTGGGCGCTCTTTTTCCCATATTTGGGTCCTTCGAGGGTGGCGCTCAGCCCAACGAACAAGGCAACCGGACTATAATGTGTGAACACTCTCACTTAGCCATAGAATTCTATAATTTTAAATTTCGGCGAAGCCCCTAGTATTCGGAAGACCGAGTTCGGGGCGCTATCCACGCCTTGGACGGACAGAGCCAACTCCTCGCCCTAAGCGACATAAGTCTTTAGGGACTCGAAAAAATCTCTCGAACAGCGACCAACTCTCGCTTCATCATGACAGTCAGTTTTAGCTTTCTCCACTGAGGTGCTCGGCCCAGCTCAACTGGGGCACAATCGCAGTGGTTCTCCTAGTGCTACCTTAGCCGATATAGCGGAACGTAAGGCACCAAAACATAGGAGCCGGGCAAACCCAACTATTGACCCAAGACATGATTCAGAGCCGATGCATATAATGCTATAAGTTCGGGGTGCCGCACTTGTGAAAGTGTTCGGACTTCTCACACCATATTGAGGGGTGCTAAAAGCCCCTGGCGTATTTTGGCCGTACCGAATTGTACGGGTGCAACATGTCGTTTAAGGAACATTTATTTATAAAAAGGTAATGCAAAAATAGACAAAAGCTATGCATTGTTTATTAAAAACAGCTACGATCAAAGCAGAACGATACCAGTAATGCGATAAACAAAAAGTTGGACTATTTAACATGTCTGCTCCAGGGGCAAGCTGCGGAATATTATGCGAAACAGGTATACTGCTCGTGATAGAGACCACCTGGGAGTTTTGTAATGCGGCATGGCTTGTATGTTTCCCTGGTTCTTGCATCGTTTGTGCGGCAATTGAACTGCCAAACAGGCCTTCCGAAGAGTAGAGTCCTGAAAGTAAGAGAAAATTAAAAAATCGGCAGCCCCTGGTGCGGTTTAAGCCGTGTTTTGGGCGTGCCGTGATGTTGCCCCTCCCCCTATGCCCATGGTATTTCTAGAGCGTAGTTATGTACGTGAAGTACTGGCGTCGCCTTTTTGCGAGGGTTGGGGTTGGGGCCGCATTGCTACGCCTACTCGGAACGTGCCAGGCGGTCTTGTTGTGGGTTATTCTGGGCGCGCTTGACGGCGTCCGGACGTTTAATGGCCGGGCTAGAGAATTGCCTGGAGAGGCTGCTTTGTACTTCCGCTGCAAGGGCCGCCGTGTGCTCCTCCGTTCGGAGGGAGCGTTCGGTGTTTCCATTGACCGTAATTACTCCACGAGGGCCTGGCATCTTGAGCTTAAGGTATGCGTAGTGCGGTACCGCATTGAACTTGGCGAATGCGGTTCGTCCGAGCAGTGCGTGATAGCCACTGCGGAATGGGACTATGTCGAAGATCAACTCCTCGCTTCGGAAATTATCCGGAGATCCGAAGACCACTTCAAGTGTGACTGAGCCTGTGCAGTTGGCCTCTACACCTGGTATTACGCCTTTAAAGGTCGTTTTGGTGGGCTTAATCCTCGAGGGATCTATGCCCATTTTCCGCACTGTATCCTGGTAAAGCAGGTTTAGGCTGCTGCCGCCGTCCATAAGGACTCTAGTGAGATGAAATCCGTCAATAATTAGGTCTAGAACCAATGCGGCAAATCCGCCATGACGGATGCTAGTGGGATGGTCTCTTCGATCAAAGGTGATCGGGCAAGAGGACCATGGGTTGAACTTTGGGGCGACTGGCTCTACCGCGTATACGTCCCTTAACACGCGCTTCTGCTCCCTTTTGGGGACGTGGGTTGCGTATATCATGTTCACCGTCCGTACTTGTGGGGGAAAACCCTTTTGTCCATTGTTGTTCGGCGGCTGGGGCTCCTCATCGTCATCGCTATGCAGCCCCTTGTCTTCATTGTCGGCGTTTAACTTGCCTGCCTGCTTGAACACCCAACAATCCCTGTTGGTGTGATTGGCCGGCTTTTCGGGGGTGCCATGTATTTGGCACAAGCGGTCGAGTATTCGGTCCAAGCTGGACGGGCCCCTAGGATTCCTTTTGAATGCCTTTTTCCGCTGACCGGATTTAGAGCCTCTGAATCCGGCATTAACTGCCGTATCCTTGGCATTGTCGTCGTTAATGCGGCGCTTCTGCTTGTTGCTAATCGACCTGCCACTAATGTCCCTGGTGTCCGAATTACCAGGGTTCTTGGTCATATTGTTGCTACGAGCAAGCCAGTTGTCTTCTCCCGCGCAAAAGCGGGTCATGAGTGTCATGAGTGCTGCCATAGATTTCGGCTTTTCCTGTCCGAGGTGCCAGGTCAGCCACTCGTCACGGATATTGTGCTTGAAGGCTTCTAGGGCCTCCGCCTCCAGACAGTTGACTATTTGATTTTTCTTTGTTAGGAACCGTGTCCAGAATTGTCTGGCCGATTCCTCTGGCTGCTGAATTACGTGACTTAGGTCATCGGCGTCTGGGGGTCGCACATAAGTGCCCTGGAAATTGTCGAGGAATGCGGCTTCCAGGTCCTCCCAACAACTAATTGATCCTGTTGGCAAGCTGTTAAGCCAATGCCGAGTTGGTCCTTTAAGCTTGATTGGGAGGTATTTGATGGCGTGGAAATCGTCGCCGCGAGCCATGTGGATATGAAGGAGATAATCCTCGATCCATACCGCAGGATCTGTTGTGCCATCATATGATTCGACGTTTACGGGTTTGAAACCCTCGGGGATTTGATGATCCATTATTTCGTCTGTAAAGCATAGTGGGTGTGCGGCGCCTCTGTACTCGGCGATATCATGACTTAGCTCCAATGAGCCTTGTCTACTGTGTTCGGCCCTGCCAAATTTGTGGCCGGCGTGACGGTTACCGTCTCGAGCCGTGGGGTGCCCACGCGATCCGTAGATCGATTGTGTTTGCCTTGCCTTGTCCTCCAACATGTCTCGTTAGTCCGACGCGTATTCCCATGCCTTGGTACGGGGTGCGCCTTGTGTGGAGGGCCGAGAGGCCTCTCTGTCGCGGCCACGAGGTGGCCGGTCGGCCCCATCAAGTGCTTCCTCCTCTAATCGGGTAGCAACCTGCGCTTTGGGTAGCTCTTGGAGGGGCGTTCGAGTTTATGCTCTTCGGTCGCAAGGACTTCAGTCCATCTATCGACTAGCAAATCTTGATCGGTTTTAAGCTGTTGCTGTTTTTTCTTGAGGCTTCTTGCCGTGGCCATAAGCCTGCGTTGAAAACGTTTTTGTTCGACGGGATCCTCTGGCACGACGAATTCGTCTTCGTCGAGGCTTGCCTCGTCTTCGGAGGGAGGCATATAATTATCGTCCTCGACCTCTCTGTCAGCCGGTCCCTCATGAGGGCTGGTTTCTCCATCCTCCTGTGCTACATCTTGCTGGAGGGGATTTTCTTCGGCACTTTCCGGGGTATTATTGTTTCCCGTGCTGGAATCGCCGTGTTTGTTTTGGCGGGATTTTGAGCGGCGCCGCTGAAGCCGGCGCTTAGGCTGTTTCTTGGAGGGGTCATCCTCCGCTGTTCCATCGCCATCTCCTTCTTTTGGGGTGTCCACCATGTATATGTCATATGACGAGGTGGCCTTCCAGGGCCTGGTAGGCGCTGGTGCTTCATCATCTCCTTCATCGGCGTCCATACCGTCGATGTCTTCGGAGTCGAAGTCGAGCATGTCGGTTAAGTCGTCGACGGTGGCTACAAAGTGGGTGGTGGGTGGGCTTTGAATTTCTTCATCGTCCGTACCCCAACCTTGCTGACCATAGTCTGGCCAGGGCTCTCCTGATAAAGAGAGAGACTTCAGTGACTTCAGGATATCGCCGAAAGGCGAGTGCTGAAAGATGTCCGCGGTAGTGAACTCCATGATCGGCGCCCAATCGGATTCGATCGGCAGGGGCGCGGAGGGTTCGGGGTCCAAAGAGGAGTCCGGCTCCTAGGAGCCACGAGTCTCATAGAGTACGGGGCTGGTGTTCAGCTCAATCGCCGTTGGGGTCGCAGCCCCCGAGGTGGCATCCAACCGCCCATCCTCGATCGGCGCAGTTGGCTCCGAACTAAGGGTCGGAGCTGGTGTGGGTGCGGCCTCCAGGGCACTGTTCGGCAGCAGAGTTGGATCATGCTCGTCATGACAGTGCGGCGCGCTCGGCAGTGGCTCGAATCCGTCGAAGATCAAGTCCCCGTGGATGTCAGTCGTGTAGTTTAAATGTCCAAATCTGACCTGGCGGCCAGGGGCGTAGCTTTCAATCTGCTCCAGATGGCCAAGTGAATCGGCCCGCAGTGCGAAGCTGCCAAAGACGAAGATCTGTCCGGGGAGGAAGGTCTCACCCTGGACTGCATTGATGATCGTAGGAGCCATCGGGCCTGACGGCAACGACACAGAGGAACTCTCAATGAAAGCACCAATGTCAGTGTCAAAACCGGCAGATCTCGGGTAGGGGGTCCCGAACTGTGCGTCTAGGCCGGATGGTAACAGGAGGCAAGGGACACGAAGCTTTACCCAGGTTCAAGCCCTCTCGATGGAGGTAAAACCCTACGTCCTGCTTGATTAATATTGATGATATGGGTAGTACAAGAGTAGATCTACCACGAGATCAGAGAGGCTAAACCCTAAAAGCTAGCCTATGGTATGATTGTTGATGTGTATGTTGTCCTACGGACTAAAACCCTCCGGTTTATATAGACACTGGAGAGGGTTAGGGTTACATAGAGTCGGTTACAATGGTAGGAGATCTGAATATCCGTATCGCCAAGCTTGCCTTCCACGCCAAGGAAAGTCCCTTCCGGACACGGGACGAAGTCTTCAATCTTGTATCTTCATAGTCCAGGAGTCCGGCTGAAGGTATAGTCCGGCTATCCGAACACCCCCTAATCCAGGACTCCCTCATATGGCTTTATAGAATGTTTCATGTGCTTCGCTTATATCATTTGAAGTTTGGATTGCCTGTTTCCCTACACATAGAAAACCGCCATTTGTAGAATGCTATTTTGCTTCATTTATATTTGTTAGAGCGTGGGCATATCTTTTGTAGAAATAATTAAACTCTATTGCTTCACTTATATCTATTTAGAGAGATGACAAGAATTGGTCATTCACATGGTTAGTCATTAAATCCAACATAAAAACTTGTAGATCACTGAATATGATATGTTTGATTCCTTGCAATAGTTTTGCGATATAAAGATGGTGATATTAGAGTCGTGCTAGTGGGTATTTGTGGATTGTATAAATACTTGTGTTGAAGTTTGTGATTCCCGTAGCATGCACGTATGGTGAACCATTATGTAACAAAGTTGGAGCAGGAGGTGTTTATTGATTGTCTTCCTTATGAGTGGCGGTCGGGGACGTGCGATGGTATTTTCCTACCAATCTATCCCCCTAGGAGCATGCGTGTAGTACTTTGTTTCGATGACTAATAGATTTTTGTAATAAGTATGTGAGTTCTTTATGACTAATGTTGAGTCCATGGATTATACGCACTCTCACCCTTCCATCATTGCTAGCCTCTTCGGTACCGTGCATTGCCCTTTCTCACCTTGAGAGTCGGTGCAATCATCGCTAGTGCATCCAAACCCCGTGATATGATACGCTCTATCACACATAGTCCTCCTTATATCTTCCTCAAAACAGCCACCATACCTACCTATCATGGCATTTCCATAGCCATTCCGAGATATATTGCCATGCAACTTCCATCATCATCATATACATGACTCGATTATTTATTTTCATATTGCTTTGCATGATCGTAAGATAGCTAGCATGATGTTTTCATGGCTTGTCTGTTTTTTGATTTCATTGCCACGCTAGATCATTGCACATCTCGGTACACCGCCCGAGGCATTCATATAGAGTCATATCTTTGTTCTAGTATCGAGTTGTAATATTCAGATGTAAGTAAATAAAATTGTGATGATCATCATTATTAGAACATTGTCCCATGTGAGGTTATCAAAATAAAAGTGGCCAGAGAAGCCCCCCCCCCCAAAAAAAAGAGAGAGGCCAAAGAAGCCTACAAAAAAGAAAAGAAAAAGAGAAAAGAGAGAAGCGACAATTTTACTATCCTTTTACCACACTTGTGCTTCAGAGTAGCACCATGTTCTTCATATAGAGAGTCTCTTGAGTTATCACTTTCATATACTAGTGGGAATTTTCATTATAGAACTTGACTTGTATATTCCAACGATGGGCTTCCTCAAGTGCGCTAGGTCTTCATGAGCAAGCAAGTTGGATGCACACCCACTTAGTTTCAGTTTGAGCTTTCATACACTTATAGCTCTAGTGCATCTGTTGCATGGCAATCCCTACTCCTCGCATTGACATCAATTGATGGGCATCTCCATAGCTCGCTGATTAGCCGCGTCGATGTGAGACTTTCTCCCTTTTTTGTCTTCTCCACACAACCTCCATCATCATATACGATTCCACCTATAGTGTTATATCCATGGCTCACGCTCATGTATTGCATGAAAGTTGAAAAGGTTTGAGAACATCAAAAGTATGAAACAATTGCTTGGCTTGTCATCGGGGTTGTGCATGATTTGAATATTTTTTTATGATGAAGATGGAGCATAGCCAGACCATATGATTTTGTAGGGATAACTTTCTTTGGCCATGTTATTTTGAAAAGACATGATTGCTTTATTAGTATGCCTGAAGTATTATTGTCTTAATGTCAAATGATAGACTATTGCTTTGAATCACTCGTGTCTTAATATTCATGCCATGATTAGATTACGTGATCAAGATCATGCTAGGTAGCATTCCACATCAAAATTATCTTTTTTATCATTTACCTACTTGAGGACGAGCAGGAATTAAGCTTGGGGATGTTGATACGTCTCCGTCGTATCTATAATTTTTGATTGTTCCATGCCAATATTCTATAACTTTTACATACTTTTGGCCACTTTTTATAATATTTTTGGGACTAACATATTGATCCAGTGCCCAGTGCTAGTTCCTGTTTGTTGCATGTTTTTTGTTTCACAGAAAATCCATATCAAACTGATTCCAAACGGGATAAAAACTTACAGAGATTTTTTGGAATATATGTGAATTTTGGGAAGTGGAATCAACGCGAGACGATGCCCGAGGGGCCCACGAGGGTGAGGGGCGCGCCCTGGGCCCTCGTGGCCACTCCATAAGGCGGTTAGTGCCCTTCTTTCGCCACAAGAAATCCAATATCCGGATAAAAATCATGTCAAAATTTCAGCCCAATCGGAGTTACGGATCGCCGAGAATTTAAGAAACGGTGAAAGGGCAGAATCGGAGAGCGCAGAAACAGAAGAAAATAGAGAGAGATCCAATCTCGGAGGGCCCCTCGCCCCTCCACCGCCATGGAGGCCATGGACCAGAGGGGAAACCCTTCTCCAATCTAGGGGGAAGGTCAAGGAATAATAAGAAGAAGGGGGCTCTCTCCCCCTCTCCCCCGGTGGCGCCAGAACGCCGCCGGGGCCATCATCGTCACCGCAATCTACACCAACAACTTCACCGCCATCATCACCAACTCTTCCCCCCTCTATGCAGTGGTGTAACCCCTCTTTTATCCGTTGTAATCTCTACTTAAACATGGTGCTCAACTCTATATATTATTTCCCAATGATGTATGGCTATCCTATGATGTTTGAGTAGATCCGTTTTGTCCTATGGATTAATTGATGATTGTGATTGGTTTGAGTTGCATGTTTTATTATTGGTGCTGTCCTATGGTGCTCTCCCTTTCGCGCAAGCGTGAGGGATCCCTGTTGTAGGGTTTGCAATATGTTCATGATTTGCTTATGGTGGGTGGCGTGAGTGACAGAAGCACAAACCCGAGTAAGTAGGTTGTTTGCGTATGGGAGTAAAGAGGACTTGATGCCTTATAATGCTATGGTTGGGTTTCACCTTAATGATCTTTAGTAGTTGCAGATGCTTGCTAGAGTTCCAATCATAAGTGCATATGATCCAAGAAGATAAAGTATGTTAGCTTATGCCTCTCCCTCAAATAAAATTGCAAGAATGATTACCGGTCTAGTTATCGATTGTCTAGGGACAAATAACTTTCTCATGACAAAAAGCTCTCTACTGAAACTAACTTAGTTGTTTCTTTATCTAAACAACCCCTAGCTTTTAGTTACATGCTCTTTATTATCTTGCAAACCTAGCCTATAACACCTACAAAGTACTTCTAGTTTCATACTTTTTCTAGGTAAGGCGAATGTTAAGCGTGCGTAGAGTTGTATCGGTGGTTGATAGAACTTGAGGGGATATTTGTTCTACCTTTAGCTCATCATTTGGTTCGACACTCTTACTTATCGAAAGAGGCTACAATTGATCCCCTATACTTGTGGGTTATCAGTGGGCGCACAGCCGCCGGTATCCCGCCCTGCGCGGCCGAAGCACCGGAAAACTCGCCCAGGAAGGTGGTGGAGAGGTTGCCGCGGTGAAACCCTATCTCTTTTCCGGCGGGGAATGGCCAATCTAGTTATGGTAGGCGGCAGACGGCACCGAGATCGGCAAGGTGGCGGGAGGGCGCGCACGGGGGAGGGGGGCAAATCTGGATGTTTGTCTTGACTTTTCTCCTGACAGTGTGGCCCAGCGTGGTTTTCCCTTCCGCCGGAGCCCCCGAACGCCCCCAATGCGTTGGGTTCAGCCTGGGATCGCCGGGCCCAAAAACGGGCCGAGCCGGCGGATTTCGGCGTCTTGGGGGCGCAACTGGGAGTTTTTTTCGGCGCCGACGCGAAAAAAGTTGCCCTGAGGGGCCTATTGGGGGCGCGGCTGGAGATGCTCTTATTTTACCGGCGGCAGTGTCATGATGGTGGCGGTGGTCGTATCATTGTCCGCTGCTTCCCTCCTTGCTCCATTCTTCGGAGAGGCCTCACACACATCCCATACGGTTGAGTAAGAATCGACAAATCTAAGGCTAAAGTTTAGCCAACAGCGACCCGTCTCCAAAACTATAGCCGCTGTGATCTTTTTGCTCAACGCGAGCCTCTATGGAGAGTTTTCATGTATACATCAGAGAGTATGCAGCTAAATGCCATACCCTCTAGCGGACTAATGCTACACACACGGGGAGAGTTTTACAGGATTCACGGGATGGCTTAGCCGAGATCTCTTGATTGGATGAAAATCAGGGTGAGGGGCCCACCCCCACTGAAAATCGGGGATGGGGAGATTAGTTAGAAGGAAAGGTCTGTGAATGGCCCGTAAACACCCCACGCATTTAGAATTTTCGCCCTCTAGCGTTTACACTCCCTCAAGGTGCAAGAGCATTTACAGCCGGACATGGAGGCACATGAGAGCTCGCCCTTCAACGTTGCCTGCTAGATCTGAGGTGGCTCCGCTCATGTCCTATTCTTGGTGGCTGCATCGTCTTTTGCTGGTGCCGACGACGGAAGGTGGGTCCGGGGCCATGGGTGCTGCGGCACCCTAGTTCTTGGCCGCCATACAGACCCGTCTCTCGTGCGCCTGATGTGGCCGTGCGGCACCTAGAGGCCTAGGCAGCACCCTCTCCGACGAGGTGGTAGTCTGTGGTGGTGTGCTCCACCTATGAAGTTGGTCCATGGTGAGCATGACACGCGACAGCAGCTTTGCTGTGGATTGTGATGAACATTAAAAGGTCTTCGTGAGGGTTCCCCTCTCTAGATCTGGTGATTGCCTTCGCCGGTGAGATGCGATCTATGGACAATGGCTTGATGTAGAGGCTATCGTTGTGCGGCGGCGGCAATCGGTTTCTAACCCAATGCATGTGGCTGCTGGAATTATGGAAAAGTGTGGCGACAACACTTTAGTGGTGCTTCTCGTGTACCTGCTTGAGTCATGAGGTAAAAACCTAGGTCTATCCCCGTGTTGGTTATACCCGCCAATGGCAATATTTTGCGTCGTTACCTTGTTGAAGGCATTGCTTGAATACTCTTGGAATGGTTCTCGAGGGTGAAAACCTAGAATCTGACCTTTGATGGTTGGGTCTGGTGATAGCGGCGCTTGAGCATCGGTCCCTTCCTGAAGGCGTTGTCATTGATGAACCTCGTTGTCTTTGTGTTGTCAAGGGATAGTTGGCGCGGTTGCATGCATGTGATAAGTCTCCAACGTATCTATAATTTTTGATTGCTCCATGCTATATTATCTACTGTTTTGGGCAATATTGGGCTTTATTATCCACTTTTATATTACTTTTGGGACTAACCTGTTAACCGGAGGCCCAGCCCAGATTTGCTGTTTTATGCCTATTTCAGTGTTCTGAAGAAAAGGAATATCAGACGGAGTCGAAACGGAACGAAATCAACTGGAGAAGTTATTTTTGGAAGGAAACACACCTGATGGACTTGGACCCCACGTCAAGGAAGGAACGAAGTGCTCACGAGGGTAGGGGCGCCCCCCTGTCCCATGGGGCCCTCGTGGCTCCCCTGACGTACCTCCTGCACCCATATATACCTACGTGACCTAAAATTTCCAGAACGCAACATAGATCGGGAGTTCCGCCGCAAGAAGCCTCCGTAGCCACAAAAAGTCAATCGGGACCCTGTTCCGGCACCCTGCCGGAGGGGGGAACCCTCACCGGTGGCCATCTTCATCATCCCGACGCTCTCCATGACGAGGAGGGAGTAGTTCTCCCTCGGGGCTGAGGGTATGTACCAGTAGCTATGTGTTTGATCTCTCTCTCTCTCGTGTTCTTGAGATGATACGTTCTTGATGTATCGCGAGCTTTGCTATTATAGTTGGATCTTATGTTTCTCCTCCCCCTCTTCTCTCTTGTAATGAATGGAGTTTCCCCCTTGAGATTATCTTATCGGATTGAGTCTTTAAAGATTTGAGAACACTTGATGTATGTCTTTTCGTGGATATCTGTGGTGACAATGGGATACCGCGTGCCAGTTGATGTATGTTTTGGTGACCAACTTGCGGGTTCATGATCCTATGCATATGGGTTGGCACATGTTTTCGTCGTGATTCTCCGGTAGAACTTTGGGGCACTCTTTGAGGTCCTTTGTGTTGGTTGAATAGATGAATTGAGATTGTGTGATGCATATCGTATAATCATGCCCACGGATACTTGAGGTGACATTGGAGTATCTAGGTGACATTAGGGTTTTGGTTGATTTGTATCTTAAGGTGTTATTCTAGTACGAACTCTAGGGTTGTTTGTGACACTTATAGGAATAGCCCAACGGATTGATTGGAAAGAATAACTTTAAGGTGGTTTCGTACCCTACCATAATCTCTTCGTTCGTTCTCTACTATTAGTGACTTTGGAGTGACTCTTTGTTTCATGTTGAGGGATAGTTATGTGATCCAATTATGCTAGTATTGTTGAGGGAACTTACACTAGCGAAAGTATGAACCCTAGGCCTTGTTTTCTATCATTGCAATACCATTTACGCTCACTTTTATCATTAGTTACCTTGCTGTTTTTATATTTTCAGATTACAAAAACTATTATCTACTATCCATATTGCACTTGTATCACCATCTCTTCGCCGAACTAGTGCACCTATACAATTTACCATTGTATTGTGTCGGGGACACAAGAGACTCTTTGTTATTTGGTTGCAGGGTTGCTTGAGAGAGACCATCTTTATCCTACGCCTCCTACGGATTGATAAACCTTAGGTCATCCACTTGAGGGAAATTTGCTACTGTCCTACAAACCTCTGCACTTGGAGGCCCAACAACGTCTACAAGAGGAAGGTTGTGTAGTAGACATCAAGCTCTTTTCTGGCGCCGTTGCCGGGGAGGCAAGGAAAGCGGCACTAACACCCCGTCAACTAAGCTCTTTTCTGGCGCCGTTGCCGGGGAGGTTAGTGCTTGAAGGTATATCTTTAGATCTTGCAATCGAGTCTTTTAGTTTCTTGTTTTATCACTAGTTTAGTTTATAAAAGAAAATTATAAAAAATGGAATTGAGTTTGTCTCATACGCTTCACCTTTTTAATATCTTTCATGAGTATGATGGAAAGGATAATTATGCTCAAGTGCTAGAAGAAGAAATCTATAAAATGTTTGGCACCAAATTTTTGAATGATGAGCATGATTGCAATGTTGTTAGTATGAATTCCTTGAATATCCATGATGCTAATGATATGCAAAGCCACAAGCTTGGGGAAGCTATGTTTGATGAAGATGATATTTTTTGTCCCCCAAGCTTTGATGAGAAAATTTACTATGATGAAAGCATGCCTCCTATCTATGATGATTATTGTGATGACACATATGCTTTAAAGTATAATGATAACCATGAAACTTGTCATCTTGATCTTAATTTTCAATCACATGATAGTTATTTTGTTGAGTTTGCTCCCACTATTATTCATGAAAAGAAATTTGCTTATGTGGAGAGTAATAAAATTTCTATGCTTGTAGATCATGAAGAGAATGCTTTAGGTGCTGGTTATATTGTTGAATTCATTCATGATGCTACTGAAAATTATTATGAGGGAGGAACATATGCTTGTAGGAATTGCAATAATATCAAGTTTCCCCTCTATGTGCTTAAAGTTTTGAAGTTATGCTTGTTTTACCTTCCTATGCAAGATGATTCTTGTTCCCACAAGTTGTTTGCTCACAAAATCCCTATGCATAGAAAGTATGTTATACTTAAATGTGCTAGTAATATTCTTCACGATGCTCTCTTTATGTTTCAATTCTTATCCTTTTATGTGAGCATCATTGTCATTATCGTGCCTAGCTAGGGGCGTTAAACGATAGCGCTTGTTGGGAGGCAACCCAGTTTTATTTTTGTTCCTTGCTTTTTGCTAATGTTTAGTAATAAATAATTCATATAGCCTCTGTTTATATGTGGTTTTATGCTTTTAATTAGTGTTTGTGCCAAGTAGAACCTTTGGGAAGACTTGGGGAAAGTCTTGTTGATCATGCTGTAAAAAAATAGAAACTTTAGCGCTCACGAGAATTGCTGCCATTTTTATTTGGAGAGCTCTATTTAGTTAATTATTTTTTCAGATGATTAATAGATAAATTCCACAGGTCCAGCAATTTATTTGAGAATTTTATGAGTTCCAGAAGTATACGTTTGATCCAGATTACTACAGACTGTTCTGTTTTTGACAGATTCTGTTTTTCATGTGTTGTTTACTTATTTTGATGAATCTATGGCTAGTAAAATAGTTTATAAACCATAGAGAAGTTGGAATACAGTAGTTTTAACACCAATATAAATAAATAATGAGTTCATTACAGTACCTTGAAGTGGTGATTTATTTTCTTATACTAACGGAGCTTACGAGTTTTCTGTTAAGTTTTGTGTTGTGAAGTTTTCAAGTTTTGGGTAAGGATTCGATGGACTATGGAATAATGGGTGGCAAGAGCCTAAGCTTGGGGATTCCCAAGGCACCCCAAGGTAATATTCAAGGATAGCCAAGAGCCTAAGCTTGGGGATGCCCCGGAAGGCATCCCCTCTTTCGTCTTCGTTCATCGGTAACTTTACTTGGAGCTATATTTTTATTCACCACATGATATGTGTTTTGCTTGGAGCGTCAATTTATTTTGTTAGGATTTTCTTGCTGTTATTTATAAAAATGTTTTGCATATTTTATTTCAATAAAAGTGGCATTGATTGCCTTTACTATGCCTATGTTACAAGTATACATGTTGCTGTTTGAAAACAGAAAGTTTACCGCTGTTGCAATAATTCCCTAGAAAAGTAAGAATGTGATAAAATGTTGAAACCTTTTTCATATTAAGCTCTGATAAATTTACTACAGTGGGAATTTTATTTCATAATTTTTGGAGCTAGGGAAGTATGGATGTTGCTGCATTCTTTACAGACTATCCTGTTTAGGCAGATTGCTGTTATGTTTGCATTGTTTGCATATGTTTGCTTCTTTAATGATTCTATTTGAGGATAGGACTATTAAATATGCAGAGGCATTTAGTATGCAATGTTGAATAATAATTTTAGTGATTTGCTACAGTAGAGTATGATAAGGTTTTTGCAATGGTTTATACTAACTTATCTCACAAGTCCTTGTTGAGTTTTGTGTGGATGAAGCTTCTGAGATTTATGGAGACCGTGATATGAGAGGAATTAAGGAGACACAAAAGCTCAAGCTTGGGGATGCCCAAGGCATCCCAAGATAATATTTCAAGAATTCTCAAGCGTCTAAGCTTGGGGATGCCCCGGTTAGCATCCCACCTTTCTTCTTCAACAAATTATCGGTTAGTTTTGGTTGATCCTAAGTTTTTGCTTCTTAACATGATGTTTGCTATTCTTAGAATGTCATTTTCTTTTGATTTTCTTGCTGTTTGAATAGAATACAAAGATCTGAAATTATTAAATATTAGAGAGTCTTCACATACTTGCATAATTATTTGACTACTCATTGATCTTCACTTATATCTTTCGGAGTAGTTTGTCATTTGCTCTAGTGCTTCACTTATACCTTTTAGAGAATGGTGGTAGTTTTATTTTGAAGAAATAGATGAACTCTCATGCTTCACTTAGATTATTTTGAGAGTCTTAAATAGCATGGTAATTTTCTTAAAATCCTAATATGCTAGGTATTCAAGAATAATAAAATTCTCTTATGAGTGTGTTGAATACTATGAGAAGTTCTATACTTGATAATTGTTTTGAGATATGGAGATGGTGATATTAGAGTCATGCTAGTTGAGTAGTTGTGAATTTGAGAGATACTTGTGTTGAAGCTTGTGATTCCCGTAGCATGCACGTATGGTGAACCGTTATGTGATGAAGTCGGAGCATGATTTATTTATTGATTGTCTTCCTTATGAGTGGCGGTCGGGGACGAGCCATGGTCTTTTCCTACCAATCTATCCCCCTAGGAGCGTGCACGTAGTACTTTGTTTCGATAACTAATAGATTTTTGCAATAAGTATGTGAGTTCTTTATGACTAATGTTGAGTCCATGGATTATACGCACTCTCACCCATCCACCTTTGTTAGCCTCTCTAATACTGCGCACCTTTCGCCGGTACCACAAACCCACCATATACCTTCCTCAAAACAGCCACCATACCTACCTATTATGGCATTTCCATAGCCATTCCGAGATATATTGCCATGAAACTTTCCACCATTCCGTTATTATGACACACTTCATCATTGTCATATTGCTTTGCATGATCATGTAGTTGACATCGTATTTGTGGCAAAGCCACCGTTCATAATTCTTTAATACATGTCACTCATGAGTCATTGCACATCCCGGTACACCGCCAGAGGCATTCATATAGAGTCATATTTTGTTCTAAGAATCGGGTTGTAATTCATGAGTTGTAAGTAAATAAAAGTGTGATGATCATCATTATTAGAGCATTGTCCCAGTTAGGAAAGGATGATGGAGACTATGATTCCCCCACAAGTCGGGATGAGACTTCGGACAAAAATAAATAAATAAAAGAGGCCAAAGAAGCCCAAATAAAAATAAATAAAAACGAGGCCATAAAAAAAGAGAAAAGGGCCCAAATAAAAAAAATAAAAAAATGAGAGAAAAAGAGAGAAGGGACAATGCTACTATCCTTTTACCACACTTGTGCTTCAACGTAGCACCATGATCTTCATGATAGAGAGTCTCCTATGTTGTCACTTTCATATACTAGTGGGAATCTTTCATTATAGAACTTGGCTTGTATATTCCAATGATGGGCTTCCTCAAAATGCCCTAGGTCTTCGTGAGCAAGCAAGTTGAATGCACACCCACTAGTTTCTTTTGTTGAGCTTTCATACACTTATAGCTCTAGTGCATCCGTTACATGGCAATCCCTACTCACTCACATTGATATCTATCGATGGGCATCTCCATAGCCCGTTGATACGCCTAGTTGATGTGAGACTATCTTCTCCCTTTTGTATTCTCCATAACCACCATTCTATTCCACCTATAGTGCTATGTCCATGGCTTACGATCATGTATTGCGTGAAGATTGAAAAAGATTGAGAACATCAAAAGTATGAAACAATTGCTTGGCTTGTCATCGGGGTTGTGCATGATTTAAATACGTTGTGTGGTGAAGATGGAGCATAGCCAGACTATATGATTTTGTAGGGATGACTTTCTTTGGCCATGTTATTTTGAGAAGACATAATTGCTTTGTTAGTATGCTTGAAGTATTATTATTTCTATGTCAATATGAACTTTTGTCTTGAATCTTATGGATCTGAATATTCATGCCACAATTAAGAAGAATTACATTGAAATTATGCCAACTAGTATTCCACATCAAAAATTATCTTTTTATCATTTACCTACTCGAGGATGAGCAGAAATTAAGCTTGGGGATGCTTGATACGTCTCCAACGTATCTATAATTTTTGATTGCTCCATGCTATATTATCTACTGTTTTGGGCAATATAGGGCTTTATTATCCACTTTTATATTACTTTTGGGACTAACCTATTAACCGGAGGCCCAGCCCAGATTTGTTGTTTTATGCCTATTTCAATGTTTTGAAGAAAAGGAATATCAGACGGAACGAAATCAACTGGAGAAGTTATTTTTGGAAGGAAACACACCTGATGGACTTGGACCCCACGTCAAGGAAGGAACGAGGTGCTCACGAGGGTAGGGGGCACGCCCCCTGTCTCATGGGGCCCTCGTGGCTCCCCTGACGTACCTCCTGCACCCATATATACCTAAGTGACCTAAAACTTCCAGAACGCAACATACATCGGAAGTTCCGCCGGCAGAAGCCTCCGTAGCCACCAAAAGTCAATCGGGACCCTGTTCCGACACCCTGCCGGAGGGGGGAACCCTCGCCGGTGGCCATCTTCATCATCCCGGCGCTCTCCATGATGAGGAGGGAGTAGTTCTCCCTCGGGGCTGAGGGTATGTACCAGTAGCTATGTGTTTGATCTCTCTCTCTCTCTCTCGTGTTCTTGAGATGATACCATCTTGATGTATCGCGAGCTTTGCTATTATAGTTGGATCTTATGTTTCTCCTCCCCCTCTTCTCTCTTGTAATGAATTGAGTTTCCCCCTTGAGGTTATCTTATCGGATTGAGTCTTTAAAGATTTGAGAACACTTGATGTATGTCTTGCCGTGGATATCTGTGGTGACAATGGGATACCGCGTGCCACTTGATGTATGTTTTGGTGACCAACTTGCGGGTTCATGAACCTATGCATAGGGGTTGGCACACGTTTTCGTCGTGATTCTCCGGTAGAACTTTGGGGCACTCTTTGAGGTCCTTTGTGTTGGTTGAACAGATGAATTGAGATTGTGTGATGCATATCGTATAATCATGCCCACGGATACTTGAGGTGACATTGGAGTATCTAGGTGACATTAGGGTTTTGGTTGATTTGTATCTTAAGGTGTTATTCTAGTACAGACTCTAGGGCTGTTTGTGACACTTATAGGAATAGCGCAACGGATTGATTGGAAAGAATAACTTTGAGGTGGTTTCGTACCCTACCATAATCTCTTCGTTCGTTCTCCGCTATTAGTGACTTTGGAGTGACTCTTTGTTGCATGTTGAGGGATAGTTATGTGATCCAATTATGTTAGTATTGTTGAGGGAACTTACACTAGCGAAAGTATGAACCCTAGGCCTTGTTTTCTATCATTGCAATACCGTTTACGCTCACTTTTATCATTAGTTACCTTGCTGTTTTTATATTTTCATATTACAAAAACTATTATCTACTATCCATATTGCACTTGTATCACCATCTTTTCGCCGAACTAGTGCACCTATACAATTTACCATTGTATTGGGTGTGTTGGGGACACAAGAGACTCTTTGTTATTTGGTTGCAGGGTTGCTTGAGAGAGACCATCTTCATCCTACGCCTCCTACGGATTGATAAACCTTAGGTCATCCACTTTAGGGAAATTTGCTACTGTCCTACAAACCTCTGCACTTGGAGGCCCAACAACGTCTACAAGAAGAAGGTTGTGTAGTAGACATCAGCATGTAGTTTTGTTGCATGCATTTAGGCTGCCTGCATCAAGGAAGCAATTTTTACCATGGTGTATGGTTTCCTACGTCGCAGTTGTTAGACAAACTACATGTTGTTTGGTTACAGACGACATAACGTGTGATCACCACTTCTCACTAGTGGTGACCTTACCACACACGGGTTGAACATCGTCTTAGTCCTAGCTAGAAAACAAATGAATGTTTGTCCTAGCTACTAACAAATGACAATACAAATTAAGAGCCATATGGCTGAATAGGAAAAAGTTCATCGATGCTAACTAGGTGTGAGTCCATCCTCGTCCTCTTCTTCTTCCGATGTTATTTCTTCTTCTGCTGCCGCTTCTTCTTCTCTTGTGCTGCTACCTCTTCTTCTTCTTTAGATCCTTGTCTGATCTCTGTTATCCCACATTACCTGAGCCCACCCTATCCTTTTGTTCTTTCACACGTCGTTGTCAAATGCATCCACACCATGGCCGGAGCTGACAACATCATCAGACATCACATATTCCTCTTCTGGGACAAGTTCATCACAACCCCATTGTAGGATCAAGTTATGAAGGTTGAAACATGAAAGAACAAGCCTAACTTGGGTAGGCTAAGGGTGGAATGATTTTTGATCCAGGATCTTAAACCTATTCTTCAAAGCTCCAAATTCCCTCTCAACCGTCACTCTAAGGCTAGAGTGTCTGGGACTAAACAGTTTCTGTAGAGTTCTAGGATAGTTCATGGAAGAGAACTCGTTTAGATAGGGTGGAAGAACACCAGGCCGAGAAACATAGTCAGCATGTCCTAGGTAGAACTTGCCATCGGAAATATTGATGCCATCTGGTCAATTCATGCTGTTAGTTAGGATGTTAGCATCATGGGCCGATCCTTCCAACCCTGCTAGCACATAGATGAACTTCAGATCGGAGTCAACCACATCAAGAACAGTTTGGCTTGTGTAGTGCTTTATATCCCTGTATGTTGCGGCATGTGACCTCTGCACTTTAGCAGCCACATGGGTACCATCTATTGCGTTAGTGCAATCCTGAAAATGGCATCACAAGATGGTGTTATGACAATCCCAAAAATTGCATAACAAGCATGTGAAGTCATGAACTACGAGTAATGCTCACCTTGAAATACTAATACCATCTTGGGCTAGTGCGAATCTTGGTAGGAGTTTGCTCAGTTAGTGACTTAACATCCCAAAATTCCAAATTTTGGAATGTTATAATAAATAGATAGATAGATTGATTGATTGTTTGATTGTTATGTGATTGATTGAGTGAATTCGAAACTTTTGAAAGTTAAATGAGAGGGAATAAAAGGACTTTCCCAAACTTTCACCTTTTTCTTTTGATCCCCGTGAATTCAAATTCTTTTCATCACAAAACCCTGGAGAGAAGATGACATGACTTCTTCCATTTATTTAAATGACAAGGGTTGTTGAAAATATTTGAATTTCATTTGAGAATATTTTCAATTCTGAAACTTTATGCAACTCAATGATTTTCACGAGAGAAGATAAAATGACTTCTTCAAATTATATGAAATATGAGTTGGGAGTTTCAAAGAAACTCAAATTCAAAATCCATTGAAATTATTTTTCAATTTGGATTATTTGAGTTTTATTCAAATTATTTTTCTCCAAAAACAAAATACATGGAAAATAGGGTAACATGATTCCCTACAATAGAAAATTGGAGAAAAATTCATTTGAAATCATTTTGGTATTTTTAAAATGGTTTTTATTGGATTTTATTAGACCAGTAGCACTCTTTGAATTATCTGAATTTGTATGGATTTTATTTAATGCTATAAAAATGTTCATCTTGTAGAAAATCTTTTTCTGAAAATTTTGATATATTATATGCCTATATAATATTTTTAATTATTTCGTTTTTACTATTTTATTTGTCTGGAAAATGTTTTTTTAAATGCTCCTCACCGACTGGGCCGGCCCAGCCGAAGTCAGGCCAAGGCCCAACTCCGCGCTGCCTCCCTCCCGTCCCCGACCAGGACTCCTCCCGAGTCCGCCGCCGCGCCGCCATGGCCGCCGTGCCGCCTTCGGCCTCCTCTGCCCCCTTCCCCAAGAAGCTCCTCCCCGGCCCTCTTTAAAAGCCGCAGCTCCGCCGCCCCTTCGCCCCTCCCGCACTCGCCGCCTGCTGCCGCATCGCCGTTGCCGGCACTCGCATCTCGCCGTCGCCGGCGAGATCCGCCAGGACCGCCGCCGCTTTGCCGCTCCGCCGCCTGCTGCTCGCCGCCGCCCCGCGCCGCTAGCAGACGCCGCCTGCGTCGCTCGCTTTGCCCGCGCGCCGCCGTGGCCGCTCGCCGTCGCCTCGCCTCGCCAGAAACCGCCGTCGTCGCTGTTGACCCGTCGTGGACCGATAAAAACCGCCCGGTCCGATCCGGTTTATTTTCAGTTTCGTTTTTTTCGTTAATCCCGGTTTTGTTTTATTAACCTAGTTATTTAGTGGATGTTCGCTAGGTTAGATCTGTTAGTGAACGCTTTCATTCATTAGGACTCTGTAGCGAGCGTTCGCTCGATAGTTTTTTTTCTTTTTCTTTTTATTTTCTGTCCAGGGACCTATTTGTAGTAGTTTCTTTTACAGATTAGTCCTTGTATTTCAATCGATCACATCTTTTTGCTCGTTAGTCCAAATGCAACGAAACCAACGCTCACATCTTCGTTATGATCTCCTCTATCCAGTAATACAACTTAAACATGTTCTTGAAAAGTTTAAAATTTGAATTAGATCATATTTGAATTCAAACTTCATTTGATCATAACTTGAGTTTCGTAGCTCCGTTTGAGTTGATTGTTTTTGCAAATCGAAGCTCTTGACCTAAACCTTCTGATAATGCCAAATTCACATAATTTTGGTACTGTTAGAAATTGTTTTATGTTGCAAAGAGTTATTTGCTTGGTTTTGATGTTTTCCGAATCGTCTTCTTTGTTCTCTCCGATCTTTGAGTGATTGCTTATGTGTGGTTACTATTGCTTGCTTACGATAGATTGACCGGAGTGTGACGAGTAGATCTATCAAGAGTATGAGTGTGAATCATCTTCATCAACATTGTAGGCAAGTTCACACTTTGATCATATCCCCTTTCATACCCAGTTTTATTGCATTAGATCAAACCTCCAACATTGCATGATTAAGATCTAATTAAATTGTAGGATGGGAAGTAGTTGAGGTAGTACCTATTACCTGTTTATTATCAAACCCTTGGGAGTTACTTTTACGTTATGCTTATATTGCCATGCTATGCTCGTAGACGTGGATTGGGTTTGAGAGCATTTCATGACAGGTGTGAGATTGTTAATTAATGGTTTACTTAAGGTGGAAACTTAAACACACATCTGGGTGGATTGAGGCACCTGGTTATTCCAGGACTGCCTGTCTAGGCACCTGGGTAGACCAGGATTGCCTGTTTTTTTATGGACCGCCACCCAGGCTCAAAGGGATCATGAGATTTTTCATACTAGAAACTTCCGTGTGCAGCCACAAGCTATTATGGGCTCTAGCATAGTTGATTAAGTCGTGCGAACTCTTACTGGGTAGACTAGCAGATGTAGGGGAAAGTAGGTGTAACGGTCTATCCATCGTAAGGTGCTAGCGCTTCTGAAAGACTATGTCTCGGTCATCCGTCTTCTCAAACACCATGTAGTGCGAGAAACCAAACGAAGGCGATCGAGTCTTGTGGGGAAAAGTGCGCAAACCTCTGCAGAGTGTATAAACTAATCATGATTAGCCGTGTCCCCGGTTATGGACATCTTGAGTATCTAGTATCTGGATTATCATGTGAATCTCATCATGTTACTTTAAAATTAAGTTTGTTGGGTTTAATGATGTTATTTAATTGGGATTGAGAATGTTGTCAACCATTCTCAATGTTCAACAACCACCATGATAGTTAAATAAAATGTATTCCTTTGTAGTAGGGAAAAAATGGCTTTTCGCAAAAACCTTATAACCGTAGAGCTTTTCCACCAGCCATATATGCATGTAGTGATAGCCATTATTCATCATTGCTCTACAGTGTGAATTTGCCAGTACATTTAATGTACTGACCCTTTGTGGCTGCAACGTCTCATGTTGCAGGATTATCTTACGACGAGTAAGTGATACGTTAGGGTTACGATTTCTACACTCAACTTTGCCGTTGGTGTTGATGGGAATCCACAACCTTGTTACTTCCGCTATTTGGATTGAGGTAATAGTATTTACGTTTCTTTATACATGTGATTTACCTCTGTTATAAATCCTCGAGTACTGTGTGTGTCGGCATACCGATCCAGGGATGACACTTAAGCACAGAGACTTGATCCATTCGGGTCGGGTCACTACAGTGACCTGATCATATCTCCTCTGAGCTTCCCAACACCATACAACACTTATTTGAAATACTTGGAAATGGTCTCCATTGATCTCTGAACATGTTGTGGATCACCCTGAATCTCTGGTTATGACCCACAACATGGAGGAACATGGCAACCTGCTCTTCCACAGTGGTGTTGATGCTATCTTGTAGCATCCCTTTCCTCCTGAATGTTTGCACAAGCCTGACAAAAGATGCTCTTTTTATCCGAAGCATCCACAAAGCCTCTGTGTCGTTGCAGTTGTAGATGCAGTTCAGATTTGCTATCCTCTCCTAAATCTAGATTAACAGTGAACCATACCGGATCACGATCTTGTCTTTCCTATGAGCTCTCTTATGGACCAACAAGATGCACACCCGAATCACAGCTATCAGCGAAGCTGCATGAACTACCGTCTTCATCCGTTCGTCCACAACCTAGGTGACATCCATGGTACAGTCAGCAATGGCACAATCAATCCTACACCATCCTAACAAACGACCTAATAGAGAAGGG